>NW_009258380.1:914963-941474 GCF_000687185.1 Egretta garzetta
CTCAGTGTTTCAAATTGTACAGTAGATACAGGTTTTTAATCAATATTCAATCAGAAGATTTGTTTTGCTATGTAGAGTGTTTTGTAAATTAAGCAAAATATACAGTAAGCTAGTTTTACTTCTCTTATTGTCTTTTGCAGAAAGTTCTCAGGCAGATAATTTTTGATGCCAGAAGAAAAGACATGGGCATAAATTTTTGACATGTTAAAATAAAACATGCAAAGGATAAGGTCTTTTTTTTATTAGGAAGGGTGATTTGCAAGAAGGATTTCAGTTCCTCAGAACTGGACTTACAGTGACGGGAGTGGTTATTGGCTTGCCCTTCCTCGTAGCTGTGTCATGTCGCATCAGCCTTTGAAAATCTTGAAGGTATCAAAATAAATCCTGAGGCTCAAATAGCACAGCATTACATATTAAGAAGTATTGACCAAATGGATTTTGTGTTACACACAAAATGACGATTTTGATTCTGGCAAGGGGAAGGTCAGCCTAGACTCAAAATATGATTAAATAGGTGCAAAATACTTCATTCACAGATGGACTTTTAAAAATGTTTAGAGGGGAAGAAAAAAGTCACTGGATTATGTGGTTGGATACCACTAGAATATTCATAGCCAGCTAATATAAAATTTTGGTTAAAGAATTTAGGGCAACTGATGTTCCAAGGTACTCATTAAATTCTGAAACCTTAGAGGTGCCTTCTTGAATTTTTACGAAAGCATTTTGTTTTTCCAAAGACTGTTAAATGAAGGTCCCATTTTACAGTCTTGTTTAAGGTCCAGACTGGGACCCAAGCCTGGAAATACATCTTTAGTTTAAAGAATTTGTAGCATAGAGCTGTCTTTGATATATATCAGTTTGTCATAGTCAGTTAAGTCCTACCACCTCCATTTTTCTTCTTCAAATTTCATAAAATAGATTCTTCTCTACCATTTCAGTGTTGTGCTATATAATCAGATTTTTGTTTACTCTATGATACTGAGCGAAACAATGAAAAAATGTGATGATATGGCCATTCTGCAGTGGAAATTGAATATATTACAGACGATGGAACTTTGGTCCGGCGCTTCTCTCCTGTAATTTAAATCTCGGTATTTTTAGATAGTTGATGTAGTTAGTGGTTTCTAGTGCCAAGTAAGACAGATTGTTTCACAGCAGGCAAACACAATTTTGGATAATATAAAAGTTTTCTTAAAATCATATTTGAACTTGTGGACATTTCAATCTGTATAACAAGATTTAAAGTACTTCAAAAAAACCCCCAAACCCTCACTGTTTTTCTGATTGTTTTTTGGATGTCCTTTTTGATTAAATATATATATATATTTCTACTTAAAATTTAATAGGACATATTCCTGGGAGACATTGGCTTGAATATTTGATTTCTGCTGTGTATTCATTGCTCTCTTTTATTAGTTCGTGTGTCAGGAAGCTTTCTGGCTAGGCATATGTGGAGTGGCCAATTAATTTTTTAACAAAACTGCTTAGCGCGCTCTCATACATATGTCATAATTTTTTCCCGGAAACACACAAAACAAATGTTGAAACACTTTTTTATGCCTTTTCTTTTGTTCCTAATGTCACAGAGAGCCTAGATTTACTCACTGGAAAAGGCAAACATAATGCAGAAACCACAGGGTTTCTGGCAAGATATTTTCAGAAGCCAAAGCTGCAAATCTATGAACTGGCACTGCCAGTTCTGTAAATCTGGGTTTCTGCCTTTTGTCGCTTGAGTATGCTAACTGCTTTTGAAGAGGATTTCTTCCTCTCCCTGGCCATTAGGGTAGTAGTATGAAATACCTGATTGGTAATTCATAGTTGGATTTGTTTGTTTGTTTGTTTCTTCAGGAATCGATTGCAATGTCTGGTATATTGTACTGGTGTGCTCATGAGGAAATGCGCTGGGTATCAGTACATATCTTAAGATGAGTTTTAACAGAGAGGGCAATCTCTGACAATATTTTTAGAGATGTCAAGGGAATTGGCAAAAGATCTAACGCTGATTTCTTTGTTATTTCTACAAGTGAGCGTAAGCTGAGGATATTTGGCACTTAAGGGCTTGGAGCATTGCACAGAAATGTGTAAGGGTTTCATTGGCTTTTATAACGTGTTTTAATCATGAGGCATTTTAACTTCTAATTTATATTTATAACTGGCATTTTTCTTTTTTCTTTTGAAACCATGGCAATGTAGAACATTGAATACACTCCATAACATGCTTAAGGCTTCTTCTTGTAATGTGTGGTATTCACTACTTAACTGCATTGCCTGAGACCAGCCAAAATGGGACCAAAAAAAATGGGATTAACGTATTTACATAAAATACACCTATGCTTATTTTAAAATGTAAAGATATATAAATTAAATAGATGAAACGTACAATTTTTATATAAAGATATAAATATATATTTTAAAATGTGTTTTATAATTTATCATATCAGGACAGCAAGAAAATGTCTCTGCCTTGATTTTTTTTTTCTTCAGAAGGGCTTCAAACAATGAGAAAACAGGGGGATGTGGATCTGGCAAGAAAAAGTAGTCATTCTCAGGAGATTCAAAGTTAAAAATGAGGGGCATGCCCAGATTTGATTGAAAATTGCCAAAATCTTGTCTGTAACTCTTGCAAGATTTTGGACAAAATAGTGGTTTCTAGCAAAATAAGCTTACTTGATGAGACTTTGTCTTTGTAAACTGTTCTCACTGGACGTTGCTCTCCTAAGTATTAATCTACTTAATATAAGAAATTTTAGGAGTGTTCCTATGTTGATAAATATAAATTAAAATAATATATTAAAATATTTTTGCATTGGAAACTCTCAAAGGGTCTAGCCTTTGTTGCCTTTGGTAGAGGAGATGAGCTATAAACTGTACAAATTGGTTGGAATATGAGCTTGGAAAACTTACTCTGAATTAAAACAAGCTTGATAGCAATTGTCTTTGAATATGGAGAGTATAATTGCACAGTTTCCAAGCAGTAAAGTTAAATGGGGGTGAAATATCTCATAATGTGTGGTGGGTTTGGTTGGGGGTTTTTTTTGCCTTCTTTTTTGTTTTTTAAACCTTATGTAGATTTCTAGCTTGCTTGCTTCCTGACCCCCCCCCCTCACCCCAAAAGAAAAGTATTTCTTAGCTGCAGGCTAGTTTTGTTTCAGATAATGGTATTAGGACAAATAGGAATAGGTACTGTGGTTAATCCCAGTAATCAAAAGAGACTTTTGGAAGGAAATGATGTGGGGTTTTTTTTCCTTTCAGTTCTTATGTGAAAGCTTTTTGCTGTTTTGCAGTCGGTGTTTGTCCGCTAAGGCGTTTCTAGTGGTTGAGCGCAGGTCTGTGTCATCAGCATGATACTGCTTTGCTGTTAGCAATTATTTTCTTTCAGAGTTTGCCAATTAAGCTAGCGCTAGTGAAAATGCACCTAATTTGTCAAGAAATGGCAGGATGAAATATAGGGGCCATTATATAAATTGGGAAAGAAAAAAACCCAGGAAAAACATATGTGGGATTCGGTGATACTTGGTCCATTCCTGCGGCATTTTCCTTCTGGTTATAGCTCCATCCACTGGTGGTGCTGGAAGAAGTGTAAAGCAGTTGGTCATAAGTTACGGGCCATCCATGTCCTGAGTATTATGTATTTAAAAAAAAAACAACCAAACAATATTTTTTCTTTGCATTGGCAGAAGCTGCCTACAAAGTTTTGTGCAAAGACTATGTTAGTACTGTACAAAATTTTTTTCTTTGTTTTGTTTAGGGTTAGGCGGGGGGTGTGTGTGTGTCCTCCTTGGACTTGACTGGTTTGTGTTTGGCATAATTGGGTATTGGTGAATGGCTTAGCTGGCCACTTGTTTGTTACTTGCCATCTGCTTAGACTGAATTCTTCAAAAGCATGTGTGCTCAAAATGCGGACTCGTGGTACTCAGGTTTTGTGGTAAAGTCCTTAAGCTTTAGGAGGAACTGAGTAAAGAAATAGGTTAAGTTGAGCTTATAGTTCCTGTTCGTAAAGCAAAATGGACTTAATCTGTGGTTACCTGACAGATAGAAATGTCAAAGAGAGGGCATTGAAGGAATAGAATCATAGAATCACTTTGGTTGGAAAAGACCTTTGAGATCATCGAGTCCAACCTTTAACCTAACCCTGCCATCCCGCCACTAAACCATGTCCCTAAGCAAGGAAGAAAGAGTAGGGATAGTTTGACTGAGAGAAACAAAAAATGTTTCAAGAACTCCTGTATTAAACTAAAAAATATGCATATCTTGTTCAAATTAAAATGTGTGTAAGCTATATATTATTTTGGATTTCATTATGTATAACAGTATATTACAATGTACCGCAAACGGCTTGAATTTTCTCACCTAGACTGTGCTGGATATCTGCAGTCCCACCACTTCAGTTGATGGCAGCTCCCAGGCTCTGCAGTAGCTCTGTTGGCCGTCAGCGCTGCTGAGACCCCTCTGTGGGAACGCAGGCTCATTTATGCTGGGTTGTTGTTCAGTATTTTGTACTGAAACGATAGTATTCCTTCTGGGACACCCTCATGATACTCACTGTCTTTAAACTGGTTTTAGTGTCTGTGAAAACAGAACTCCTTTAGCGCATTCACCACTGTACATCAACGGGTGGAGGAACGTCTGTCTGCACAGGGTGCAGTCCTGGTGGAGGAAGAGCATGAGAGAGATGTAGGGGAATGCTGAAGCAGGTTGTCAATTGATAAAAATTAGACTAGTTGTAGATAGTAATGGAAATGCTGTATAGCGATTTAACTGGTGATTCAAAGGAATTGGCTTCTTTACATTACCTCATTATTTGCTGTTAGGTTTAAAAATATTTCCGACAGGAAGAGAGAACTACCAGAAAATCAGGAAAGCTGTTTTAAATAAAGAACAACTATTGGCACAAGAAGAAAAACATACGAAGTATTTGATGGATGGGGTAATGGAGAAGGTGTCCTGCCGAGGCAGTGAGGTTCTTGAAGATCCTTACAGTAGGATTACTAGAGCATCCTCCCTAGACCCCCTCTAATCTTAAATCGATCGGTCTCTAAAGAGGACTTTGTGATACAATTATCTTTGATAGCTGAGTAATAGACCTGATTATCTGGGAAAATTAGTTTCAGTCCCCCTTTCCCTTTGAATTGTATATTTGCCTATGTTGGCTATTGTTTTCATTACAGGATTTGAGGAAAATGACTTTTGTGTATTGCAAGGAGACTTGTGTGCATTGAAAGGATGGCTGGGAACCACCCTGTCTCTGTGGTTGGAGTCATGGGAGCTGTGCTGTTTTCCATCACCTAACAGTCAGCCCAGTGAGTTTAATGACTTTGATTTTAGGAAAATTTGTCAGGTTTATGTCTGGGAATGGGATACAAATTGGTGTGTTTGAAATGTGCAAGGCTGTGTTGAAGGCTGGGCTAAAGCAAACAACTAGTTCCAAGGGTGCAGATTTGTACCTCTGATTAGCTTGTTAAAAGTTTGGGTGTTACTCTGTTCCTAGTAAACTTGCGTGATTGACATTTATTAGCCAGATCACTCAAAGCCGTGTATCTTTTCATGCTGATCCTAGAAGGCTTCAAATGGTCATCGTGACAGATAAAAGAGCATTTTTTTTATTGAGCCTTTTCTTAAGTATTAAAACAAAACAGGCTCTCCCTGTAGGCCCTCTATATTTATTTTCCTGGGTAAAGCTCCTAGCTTTGCAGAAATATAACAAGCTAGAGGGAACATCATCCTTTTTACTTGGCTGAAGATGATGACACTGACGTGATGTCTTTTGACAGGAGATTATAGTGGAAAATATTGGTGGCAATGCGTTAGGGACAAAAGGATCCCTTTGAAAAAAGGAATCAGGTGAAGTCACAAGAAATTGCTTTGTTTCTGTTTTTTTTGGTTGTTAGACTGTTCTTGTCCCTGCTGTAATTGGTGGATACTGAATTTCATGTGCAGGCTAGGAGAAAAACCAGTGCTGTTCCAAGATAGAGGCTTCAGCCGGGATGCTGCTCCTTATATCATCCAGTCGGCGTTTTAAAAGGCAACTGGTTGTTGCATAGGATCTGAAATCTTATCCAATATGTTTCAATCTATCCCGTTTTCATCAAATTTGACCACCGTTGCCACTGGTTGTTGTTTGCTGTCTTGCTTAAGGTGGGTCAGTGGCCTCTGCGCTGTTGCTTGTACATAGATGCTCATGTTCCTACAACTCCTGGAAAAAAAAACTGCATCTGCTAACTGACAGTCTCTGTTAGAGTCTTTGCCAGCAGCAAACGAGTCGGAGTAACCTTTTACCTGCGAAGGTCTGTGGCACGTAGGAGCAGAAAGTGTAGGCAATCACTGTATCTGTTTTCGTAGTGATGATGGAGAGGGGACGAAGTGAAGACAAGAGGAGGTGGGAAACAAAATAAGGCTTTGAACATTTCCTTTAAAAATACTTTTTGCTCTTGTTTTTTAAGGTTTAGTCTTTCAACAACAAGTGAACTTGCAGTATTCCACGTATTTCACAGCCTTAACTTTTATGTTTAATTTTTTTTTCATACTGAAGCATTTTGGTGTGAGAGCTGGCATGGATTATTATCCTGCTATGCTAATATGCAGCCGCAGATTTTGCTTCCAAGTGCTTATGTGTATTTCTATGGGAAATGTGGGAGAACAGTGAGAAGGAGCACCCAGTGCTGCCTGCCTAATGATGTAGGACCTGAAAACTGGGTAATAGCGTATTCAGACTAAAACTCTAGTATTTATTTTACTTGCTTTTTTGGGTTTGGTGGTGGGGCTGGTAGGGGTTTTTTGTTTGTTTGGGTTTGTTTTTTTTTTTTTTTTTTTTTGAACAATAAATTTTCTATACTGAAGATTTTCTTTGAAGCCACCACAGAGAGTTGAAACAGTATGAAACCTGAGATTTTCATAGATTTGCTTGATGGTAGGAACTGGAATTTTTAAGTAAATGTCAAGTAACAGGAAGCTTACACTTTAAGCCATGAGAGTTTGGCAACGTGGAGGACTGTATGTCCTGATGATCTTAAGATAATGCCATAGTCCATTTCTAATGGTTTCCAAGAATCCAATGAGTTAGTTAACAATAATGAGTCAAAGCTATCTTTATATGTATAGATGAGGTGTATACCGCATAGTGGAAATAATGAGTGATGCTTCCAGCTCATGGGCTCGTACCTGCGAGCCATTCATGTGAGTAGAGAGTCACTATGGTGTGAGAAGGATCATGAGATGTAGGTACCACCACCACCAGCCAGTTTTCAGTTACAGGAGCCGTTCAGGCTCAAATAAATTTACCTCTATGCTTAGCCGCTTCATTTGAAGAAAAAACCCTTGGGTTTCACTCTAGCAGGGTTCAATCCCACCTGCTGCTGCTGCACGTTCTTGGTTAAATCCTGCTCATCTTCACTGAGTCTTTGCTCATTTTTCTGTTCCGTGCTTTTTTGTCAGCTCTTCTTTTGAGTATAATTATTAAACTCTTGCATTAAATTAAGCATATGCCTTCCTACAGACTTTTCTTGGAATCTGCGTGGTACATGTTGTACGAATGTATGTGACCGTACACGCCTTCTTACACCCCTTTCTCTTTGAGCTCTGGCAGTAGCTGCTCAAGCTTGGTAGTACCCTCAGCTTCTAAAGTGAAAATCCTGTTAATAAAGAAGGCAATTTAAGAAAAAAAAACAGCTTCTATCCTACAGTGTATGCTGATCAGCTGGTGCTTATATATTCTGTACAAACAGATTGTATTTCCATTGAAGTGGTTCTACAAATGGCTTGGTGGGCACCTGTATTTTCTGTTGCATTGTGGTGTGTGATACTTAAGTTGCTTTAAGGAATTAGAGACTGAAATTTTGCCTCAAGCTCCTGTAGACTGCTTCTAAGATCCCAACACCCCTATGAAATTTTGCTCGCTTGCAAATGAAGAAGGTGGGTTTTGCCTAGCAACAAGCTTTGTGGCTTCTACTCAAGGATCAAAACCACAAGTGCATTTGTTCAGCCTTTTGCGTCATTTTGGTACTGAAGGTTTTGACAGTCAAATCATCGCTGACATTTCTGTTGATGTGCAAGAAAGAGAATAATCCAGTACGTTTTTCCATAGCAGTGCTGTCACTGCGGGACCGACAATAGTAGAAAGTGCATTCATCACTGAATAACCAGATATCCTGGAAACGCGCGAGCAACAGAGACTTATTTTCAATCAAAATGTCTCACTCTCAATGGCTATTTTCTGACTGATTCCTTTTCGCTGTTTATATTCTCCCTGAAGTATTTTATAGAAACCTGAGTCCCTTTTAAAATCCACCCAAACAACCAGAAGTGTATTTTACGTATTGTAGTATGTAAATGATTAGTCATCACTTGTAAATAGCCTAATGGAGGAGGAGGAGGAAATTTATACTGAGGCAAGGTGAAGAGCTCGATTGTGACTGCTCTGTGTCTCAGTTCTTCCTGCCCTTTTTTTTTCCGCCAGAAGATAATTATGAAGGAATTTTAAAAAAAATAAGAAACATTGTCACTGCAGGTTTGAAAAATGGTAGCTGCACACTGTAAGCTTGTTTTCCACTTGCTTATGTTTTCTTGGGGAAATTTATGGGTGGGGTTTTTTTTTTGTTGTTGTTTTAATTTAAGATTCTATAGTCTTCTCATACATTGCCAATGAAAAATGATGTTGGCATCAGAGATTTTAAGTGTAACAATATGGGGAATTCATTTATGAAGAAATATGTCTTTGGTAAAGCATGATAAGATTATGTTGAATATCTATGGCACAAGACCAGAAATGCTGTTTATTGGAGTCTTGGCAGATCTCTTTGCTTGCTGGATACGATACCCTTTGGTTGGTTGGTTTGTTGTCTGTTTTTTGTTTTGCTCTGTTTGTTTGTCTTATGAATAGTTAATTCACAACACATGGTAACGCTGAAGAATCCCGAAATAACTGTTTTGTGTCATGATTTTGGTACAAATACCTATTTCTCAGTTAGTTTTGGAGGGATTTGATTGCAGTGGTCTATCCCGTGGCCGGCTGTTTTCCAGGTGAAACTGTAATGCACTGTATTTCCTTGGGATTTTTGGTTGAGAGAGAGAGAGAGATGCATTTATTTTATTTTTTCCCCCCTCTCTCTTTGGGAAGTGTGAGGGAAAGGGTTAATGGAAGATGGTTATGAGGAAAGGTTTTTCAGTCGGTGGTTTATTCACTCTTTTTCTCTCTGAGTATTGGCTCCATGAAATACATTTGCGTGTGCTTGAGTGCTTAGGCATGTTTTTTCATATTGTTCCTCCACTCCCATCGCAATCCTGTAAGTATGTTTGTCAGTGAGAGAATATTTCTGAAAATGTCCTGTGAGAAATGCCAAAAAGCAAGTGGAAAGACTTACTTTGTATCATTCTGTACAGACATACTTTGTACAAATTATTAAGTGGTTTGAGGAAAAGAAATATTTTATGTATATAAATTTGCAGGCTGGCAGTGGTAGTTTACAGAACTGCCTGCTGGTCTCCCCTGTACGCCTGAGCTCCCAGAGAGAGAGCAGGACTTGATTTTTGTGAAAGGCTGAATTCCATTTCTGGCATGTGGAATTCAGCTTTTCTAATGCGGTGAGTTCCAGTGCGCTGCCACATACTGTACAGCAGTTGCAACCATGCACCATTTAAAATGTGCCTCGGAAACAAGGAGTCTAATATCAGAGCGAGATGATTTTCAGCTTTTTTTTTTTTTTTCCCCTCAAGTAGAATGATACGTTTCCTCCTATTTGCTGTTTTGTGTATCTGCACTAATTGCTTCAACCATGATTTCATGTGCAAGCCTCGAGAAGAGGTGCCTGTCGTATCAAGACAGTTCGGCACACGGCCATGGCTTGTAAATCAGTCCGACTCATCCCAAAATGCTACTTTTCTGTCAGATCAGCTCTTCAGCTGGCAGACACGGTCCTGATGAACAGCATAAATTGCACTGCAGAGGCAACTCTTTCTTCAGGTTTATTTTCTGAACTGTAACCTGGAGATCTCCTTTTGCCTCCTCACATAGTGCCTCTGAAGAAAGTTATTCTGGTGGCTGTTGTTCGAGGAGTAGGATTTCTTCCTTCTCCTCCTCCCATTCTTGATCATTTCAACTTTTATTCAGCTTATTAAATGAACATCTTGATTCGCTACCCTGGCAAAGGAGGTCACTTTCTAAAAGCACCCACCTTCTAAAAGCATGGGTGCTTGACTATTGAAATTTTAATTGGAGCAGAAGCTGTAGTTAAAAAGCAGGCAAGTCCTTTTTCCTCATACCCTCATTGATTTCTGTTGAAGCAAACAGATGAGCTTATATATAAATATGTATATATGCTTTTTTTTAATGAAAAGTGCTGGAATTCGCTAAAAAAGGTTAAAATTGAAGTGAGTAATCTTCAGTGCATAATGCAATTGTTAATTTTAGCTCCTTGCGTAGGAGCTGTTATGACTTGAACAGCCGGCTCCAGCCTTCATTAGAGAAGAAGCAGGCAGTTTTGAGACAGGTGGAGCTGGATCAAGCTGAGAAAGTGATTTGCTTGAAGCTGGTCATTAGTGTTAGAAATCTGGTCCTATCTATTGCATCCTTAACTTGTACCATGATTGTTACCGTTGTTATTATTTACTTTTCGTCTTTTTCCAGGTTGACTATGATCCGTCAAACTCTCTGAAGGACCAGCATGGAGATTGGCACTCTGAACTGTTAATGGGGACATGGGACTCACGTTGTCATTGATCATTTGTGTGGACTTAACCAGCCAAGAGCAACAGAAGACGCTAGAAAGACAGTGGGAATTATAGCAGTTTTTCAGGTAAATGGCTTCTTTGGTGCAGCTGATAAGCTGTGAGTGTAATTGGTTTTGCAAACACTGTGTAAACATTTAGATGAGCTGGGGCTGGTGGTGGTGGTGGTAATACGCCTGCGAAGAACTTGTGCTTGTGTGTGCATTGCTTGATGTAAATCCTTAACAAGTCAAGACCAGTTTCAGGTCTTGCCATTCATTGTGTTTTGAATTTTTAGCAAAGCGCTTCAAGTTTCAGTTGAAACTACAGAGTAGTCAATACCTTGGGACTGCCTGGGGAGGGCGGTGGGAGGAAAGGAGAACAGTCCAAACCTTGAATTGGCTTACTGTGAGCTTTATATTCTAGTCGGTTTATTTATGAACTGTGTAGCTTCATCCGCCATCCTTCTCAAATGGGAAGATTATGTAGGAAAGCTTTTATTAATTTATTTGTTTACCGTGTCAAAACAAAAGCAAAAATTAGAAGTCGTCAGTCTTTAAAACTCAGTAGGTCTTATTTTTTTCACTTAAAACATAGCTTAAAAAAATGAAGGTAAGTGATACGAGATCTGTTGAATGTTAATCACAAGCTGCAAAAAGAAACATGGCAAAGTGTGGTTTTGCTTAATAGCCACTGTTTCATTTTTGAGAAGTGGCAAGGTATTGCAAAAGACCCTTTCTGAAATAACTCCCTTTCTCAAATGCAGTTGTTTTTCCTGGAGATACTTCTTAAGCCAAATGGATGGGGAAGGAAAAGCTAAATTATTCATGAGTCTCATTTGACAATTGATCAGTGGGGGAGGCTGCAAGAGGGAGCTGGGGGGGGAAAGAGAGGGAGAGAAAATAATAATAGGCTTTACCTTTGAAAAGCGTTTAAAGCTTCTGTATAACAACCCATTGTGAGCTGAGTGTAAATTCAGTTCAGTTAAGATATCTTCATTAGAAATACCTGCCAAGGGCTTCCTGTAGGATTTTCATAGTGCTGGAGAGTGACATGGGGTTTGGGAAGAGGCTTAGGATTTTAATAATGGAGCTGTCAGTTTGATGCCTGAAAACGTTGACCCTGAGAGCTTTATTGCCGAATTTAGATTTCATATTTATATTGAATTATTATCTCTTCAAATATATTTTTTTTAAATTTTTTTTTTTTTAACTGGGAGTGGGCACCATGGGTTTCTGCTATATACAAAACCCATGGCTGAGTGCTGAAAACCATTGTTGATCGTGCTTGGTTTTGATTTCTGTTCGTTTTTTTGGTTTGGCTATTCTTTTTTATTAAAAAAAAAAAAAACCTAAAAAAAAAAAAATAAATCTAGAGGAGGGGAGCACTGAGACACCAGAGACCTGGAAGTCTGAATGGGTCCTTACTGCTGGGTGCTGCTGAGCTCCGTAGCAGAGAGTCCCTCACCATCCCTGCTGCACCTCTGCGCTCCTGGGGCTGGGCTGGGAGGGACGGGGCTGGGGAGTCACAGCATCTTACCTTAAATTTGCTCTCTGCCAAGACCGTTTAGATCAGAGCTCTGCTTGCTTAACATGATAAAATCCTGCTGTTATCCAATACTGTCGATTCAGTACCTCTCTCCAGCTGGGACATACATAGCTTTCCACTCCTGGGCTGCATATTTTGGTTTGTTTATCAAAGGAAATAGAATTACTTGGGAATAAAAAAATAAAAAAATAAAAAAATTCACCCCCAGTGTTTTTCTGTGTGTGTGTTTGTGTTGTGATATCTTGACCTTCCAGGTCACCAAATCTTGTTATTTTAATTTCTGTCTGGAAGAATGTCTGAGCAAGGTAAATTGAACCAGGAGACAGCAGAGGAAGCTGCAAAAGAGCAGGAGACTGCCATCTCCGAAGAGAACCAGGACAACTGTATCCTTAATAAATCTGAAAGCTCAGAAGTAGAGGAGAAGGAGGAGAAGCTGAGCGATGCCAAGACAGAGCTGCAGGTAAGACGGGAGTAGTGAATGGGCATGTTAAATATCAGTGCATTACCATTGCCTTTCCATTTCTATGATTCTTTTATTGCCTACGCTTCCCCTATTTTTTTCTCCCATAGTTTTGAGACTGTATTTATTTATTTAGTTAGTTTTATTTTGGGTCCTTTTATCTCCCTATAAAATAAATGTTGTTATTTGTTATACCTTTTAAGCTCTTTAGGCTGCTGTCCATGTTACTAATTTTTCTGAGAAGTTAATTCCTAGATGTCTGTGTTAAAACTTGGTGAAATATTTGACTGTTTTCCCTCTTTGGGGATTTAGAAAACTACCTTGATCTCATGAATTTACAGGTAACACTAATGAATAATTACTTAATGTGTGGTTTGGTTTGTAGGCGTTGCTGCCAACAAAAAGTTGTTATGCAAAACCTAGGAAAATAATTTGATAAAAAGATTTTATTGGATGGGGTTTTTTTAATTCTTTTTGCTCAATCAAATATAAAGGGGGAGACTGTTATTTAAGAGGAATTTGGAGGGAGGAGCATTTACTTAAGTATGCCTTTTCTTATATTTTTATTATATGCAAAAATACAGAACACTGTACAGTGTGGTTTTGTTGTTTATACCTGTTCTTAAAATTAATACAGTGAGCAGAGATGATTCTTGGTTTTCCCTGATTTCCAGACTGGGTTTGGGGAGGTGGTTTTTGCAGTCAGCAACTGATTAAAGTATCAATTAGGAGTGATTTAGTGTCTTTATTTATTGGTAATACTCGTCATGCACATTTTCCATTGAAGTGATAACTACTGCTCTTTTTTTTTTTGCTATACCCAGAAACGAGGTGCAAATCAGAACCAGCAGAAAAAGAGATCCAAGGTAAGGGTCTATCTCTGTTTGGAATTGCATGCCATAGTAGGATAAAGAAATTCAATGAAATGTTTGTCTTCAGTTAAAATGGTGGCCATTCATCACTTGTGTGGTGGTGGGTTTTTTTCTTGTTTGTGTGTGGTTTTTTTGGCTTGGTTTGGTTCCCCCCATAATCTTGTTGCACAAAGGCAGAAGTCGTCTTCTGGGTAGAATGTGTCAGGCTCCCCTTTATTTATCCATCGTATTTTTATGCTGCTGGGCTCGCCGTATGCTTGTGTTAGACAGCGTGCATGCTTGCGTGTGCCGCTGGGGAAACAAAAAGCTCATTTGTTTTGCTTTAGTAATTAACGTTTTTGTTTGAATTTTATTTTAATGGACTAATCTTGACATAAAGAAGTAGAGGATGACTTAGGTCCCCAAGGGGGGGAGGGGCGGGGAAAGGAGCTTCTAGGAACAACATCCCCCCCAGCCTTCTTTTAATTTTCAAAGTGCAGATCCATAAAACTTGCGCATTTTATTGTCCGTGTTCCTTGGCTATAATACTATTAGAAGAAGAGAGGGGCGGAAACCTCCCCCCCAAAAAAAACAACCAAACAAAAAAACCCCAAACCGAATGACAGAAGGAACCTTTGAGTTTAACTCTATGTTAAATTACCTTCAGTATTGGATTATCCGTTCTTTGCTGTTAACGATTTTTGGTGGAAGCGAA
Source organism: Egretta garzetta (assembly GCF_000687185.1). Taxonomy (NCBI): domain Eukaryota; kingdom Metazoa; phylum Chordata; class Aves; order Pelecaniformes; family Ardeidae; genus Egretta; species Egretta garzetta. Next base: position 929,236 of record NW_009258380.1, read on the forward strand.
TGAGCTGTAGCAGAAATGATTAAAAGCAAAAAGAAACCTACCACCTCCCCTGTGCGTCAAATGGCTTGTTTCTTAGAGTCCTTTTCTATCCTCATGGAAGGCAGATACAATTTTGCTGGCTGGGTGGGTAGCAGTTATTTGGCACACTTAAGGACAGCTGATGTGTGCAGCTTATGTGCCTTGGGGTCAACAGTAGTGGTCTCTGTTTTGTTTTCTCTTTCTCTTATTTAGTCAGGAGCTAAAGGAAAACTCGTCCGGAGTCTTGCTGTGTGTGAAGAGTCATCCCCTCGCCCAGGAGCAGAAAATATTCATGAAAATCAGGTATGCTTGCAATCACTGCTGTTAGCTTCATGTTTAGTTGCATGATGATGTTACTTAGTTGGGTATTTAACAATGTCTTTCTTGGGGGAAAATTTACATCTGACAGTGAACACTTTTTTTTTTTTAAATGAAATTATCTGGTTTAGCGTGAACTTTATTTTGAAAAAATAGTTTTATACCTTATCACAGGGTGTTGTTTGCTTTTTTTTCCAGACCCCCTGAAAATTTCAGCAAATGGAAAAGAATTCAAAAGAATTCAGATTTTAAAATTAAAAAAAAAAGTACCAAACAAAAAGAATATTAATAATGTTATTTTCTCTAAGGCTATCTCTTTCCAGGCTGCACCAGATACAGTTATGAATATGCTCTGGTTTCTGGTTCCTCTGAGACTCCAGTTCATATCAGTGTCCCCCTTCACATAAAATTCACAGATCCTTTGGTCTCTAAAATACTTTGTTAGAGCCAAGGGTGCCTCCTACTGAGTGGCATTTGTTTTCTAAACTCTTGGTGTAGATTTTCTGGTATCAAAAAGCGTGTATTTGACTTTATCTGTACTGGTAGTGTTGTATTCCCAGCACCTGGTAGAGTTCTGTCCCCTGCACCCCTCACCTCAGACAGTAATAGTGGTAGCAGTCTTTGTAGACTAACTTCAAGAAATACCCCAAAAAGCAAAAGTAAAACTTCAAATACTCTTCTTTGCTTGCCTGGTAAGAGCAAGGCTTAAAAAAACAAAACCAAAACAAAACCAAAATATCATGAGCACTGCCTATAATTTATGAGATGTTTGTGTGCAAATGAGATCAGCCATCGAGAGAGCTTGAGCAAGTGAATTCTTGTGAGCTTAGCACAAAAAATCACATTTAAGTGTACTTTCTCACCATTTCCTCTATTGACTTGAAACAAAACAAATCCAGCTCTCCTCTTAGCTCATAAGCATGGAGAGGTTTTTCTATTTTTTAAAAAAAATTTTTTTTTTCTTCTGAAAGACCAAAAACCAGGTTGTTTAGCAGGGGGAACGACTACATGTTCTACTGCTCTACAATGATGCTTATGCAGTAGATGGGCAGGTTGTTCTATCAGTTGTTCTGTTGTAGGTATACGCTTCCTGCTTAACTTGCGTTACTCAAGGTGTGTGGCTTTTGTTCTGCTTTCATTTGTATTTTCTATTGTTTAATGGAGAATGGAAAGGAAAATAATATAAAGAGATTGTATTAAGCATTGCATGGTAGTTTATAATGTACTGCACAGGACCTGTATTAAACATCTGAGAGACTGGCAGGTTTTGAGGTAAAATCTCTGCCCGGATTGCACCCCGACGCCAGGCAAAGGAGGGGTTCCTGTTACGCACAGCCTCTGGTCTTACCTGACTCTGACCGGCCGCGGTAAAGGTTTCTTTGACCATATCGAAACGTTCATGGGAGATAAAGTGCCTCCCTGGACCCCAGCATCCGTTTGCTAAAGATACAATTGGCTTGGTGTAATTCATTAGATAGGAATTGCACTTTTGCTGTCACTGACCTTTTACTGATGAACATGGCTCAGCTTTGCCATGCAGGCTCCTCCTTGGACTGGCTGAAGGATACAGCAAGTTTTGTGCCAGCTGAATTGCTTTCACTTTAGAGGAGAAAAAGCTCATTTTGGGTTTGTGGGGTTTTTTTGTTTCATTTTGTTTTTGGTTTTTTTTGTTTTGTTTTTTTATTCTTATTTTATCTTAATGGTTTCCAAAGCACAGGGAATTAATTACCAGAGAATGTACGGTACATTGCCAGAACTACTGAGTATGGATTGTACTGCAGACTTGATGTTTGTATTTATATTTGAATAGTTGCCTTCATTTTCCTGTATAGGGAAAAAACTTGTTTACCTGTATTACTTGATCTTGAACGCTTACCTGATGGTTCACTATGTCCTTACTTAAAAGGAATGTTGCCTTTAATGTTATACTATTGACCAACAAGTGTATTATTGCAATCTGAACATTTATTTTGTTGTTCACTATACTTACCTTGTATCAATGTATTTATTAACATTGTATTTTATTATTGAGAAAAATCAATAAAAATCTAAGAAAATATACAGTAGCTTGCTTTCACGACTCTACAGCCCCTTTGTGTGTTTCTTCTAGTGCAAATACATAAATATTATGTTGTTACATGTAAGAAAGTATCTCCTGTATGTTCATACGTGTGCTTACGTGTAAAGTCTGTCGTTTTTCTTTTCATAAGTGCATTTTTAACAATCACTGTGAAGGTTAGGACTAATATCCTGGGAACAGCATGGCCAGTTACATTTTTCTCCTGTTTCGAAAAGCTAGCGGCAGAGTCGCTCTGCTCCGGGCAGTGCGGGGAATCAGAGTTATCCTTCGGGGTCTTTTGGCAGTGTTTGATCCAAAGTTTGCTCTTTGAATGAGAAATGGAACTGCCATTTGAAGTGAAAGAAAGCAGGTGTAGCATTGGTCCTCTGAACGCAACTGAGCAGGTTAGCAAACATTTTTCCATGTACCCTTACCTCAAAGGATCAGGAGTTCCCACTCGTTCCCTCTCCACGCTCAGTTTTTGGCGAATCCTGTCAGCCAAAACTGGCAGAAGTAGGGATTAAGGATGGTAGTTCAGGTTAAATTTTGGCTCTGGGGCTTTGTTTCTCTTTGACAGTGCTTTTCATCTCGAGTCTTTTGTGCCACTTTCAAACGTCACAAAAAGTCAGTAATGATTAAGATGAGAAATTACCCAACTTCTGTCTTACTGTGGCATGTTTATGCTGATATCTTGTTCTGTTAGGATCTTGTCTTACATGTGTTGTGGTGGCCGATTTGTAATTCTTTAAAAAAATTCAGATACCTAAAATTTGTAATAAATTCAAAAGATGCTTTCAGTAAATATAATGGTCTGGCTGCTTAAAAATCCAAACCCTTACTTTAAAGTTTGGTATTAATCTTTTGGTATGCTAGTATTCTTTGAAAAATTGTGAAGGAAGGGAATTTTCTAGCATTCAAGAAACTCTGATTTCTCCAGTGTTGGTGAATTTTGTTTTCATTAACATGATGCCAAAAAATTATCAGGCATGCAGGACTCTCTTCTATTGAAGAAAACTGCATTACCAGGGAGTTTTGTGGCAGCTTAATTCAAATGTGCGTTTTTACACTACTTAAGCATACAGTATTATTTTGGCCTTTTTTGCTTCAAAAGATTATGAACACAGAAATATATGCTTCCTTCAATTTTGTCCAACCAGATTGGTATTTCTTGAAATACATAAATTGTGCCATGGTAACTTCAAAAGAAAATAATTTGTATTTTGTTAAAACAAAGCCAATATAAAGTAATGTTGTAAATGGGAACTAATAAGTTCTTTAAAGCAAATCAGAAAACGCAAACCAGCTTGAATTCTCAGTTTTAATTAAGTTTTTAAAGCTGAAGCATGCTTTCAAAGGGGCTCAACATCTCTGAAATAATGAATTTTTGAGGATAAAACTCGTGGTGCCTTCGAGAAGTTTACTTACCACAACTTGTTTGAAAATCACAGCGCACATTTCACCCCTTCTGCTAAAGGCATGTCTGTAAATATATAAAGTACCTGATAAGTTCGTAAGCCCTCTTGTATACTGCTGAGTTTATAATTTGCTGGCACTCATCTACTATCAGAGCCTGAAAGCTGAGTCTAGTTGATAGTGCGCTTACATGTGCCAAACAGTTCATATGAACCTGCAGGATTTTTTAGTGGGGGGGGGAAAAAAAAGTTATATTTTTCAGACATCGATCCATTGGTCATCATTTAACATGTATAGTATTGATTAAATTGTAGAATTACTTAAGAAAGCCCATATAAAATGTTTTTCACTGCTCTAATAAGCCTTAAGTGAGAATTACTAAAGTGTAGAATAATATAGAGCCTTTAATATAGATAGACTCAAAATTTATACTATTCAAATATTAGGGAAGAAATACATTTACCACTAGAATTTGGCCTCTAAGATGTCGTTATTCTCCTGGAAAAAAATAATTTTTCAAATAGGAAAGAAATGTATCTGGCTTCAGCTTTTCTAGCTGCACATAGTTTAATGCAAATCTCTGTAGGTTGGAAGCCATGAGAAGCTTACTGAATCTGGCCCTAAGTTTATCTTTCTTTTTTTTCCCAACAGGACTCAATCCAACTACAGCTTTCAAGTTTTCCTAGCTTGCAAGAAGAAGATAAATCTAGTAAAGATGACTCCGAGAAAGAAAAAGAGAAGGATAAAAATAAAGACAAAGATAAAAACGGTGAAAAAACCAAGATCAGAATGTTATCAAAAGGTGAACTTAAAAGTATTTAAACTGCTGTTGTTACTGTTATAAAAATATATGTTTTTGTCAACGTGCATTTCTTTATTTGTGTATAAATACATGTAGAAGTGTTTTCATGCATTGAGAAAATTCAGAACCTGAAATGCGTATGCATGAGAGTGGTTTTGTTTTCATGCAAACATCAGGCTTTGAAAGTGGAAAAAAAACTTCCAAACTGAGGTTTCGTATTAGAGGTTATTAATTTTCTTTAATGTAAAATCATTTTTCTGAATACTTAACCACGTTGGTATAAACACATACATATGCAAGTATATCTGTGATTATATAATAAGGTAAGTGTAAGACTACAATTTTTTCCTCCATTAATGATAATATATTGGCGTATGTCACTTGTGCGACGTAGGCAGTACAGAGTAACCCTCTTCGCTATTGCTCCTCTCATGCTGTAAGGAAATCCATCCATGGCCTTTACCCTGCGTTGCAATCAGCTATTATCACCTACTAAGGCTTCTTCAGAAAAGATCTTGTATCTAAACTTGGTATCTTTTTAAAAAATCTTTTTATTAATCCGTGGTATAAAGCTGCTGTGCAATCTCTCTCAAAAAAAAAATTGTTGCCTACCTGGGTGTGGATCCGCAGCTGGTGTGAATTGTCAGTTGGCTTCAATGGAGCTCTCACAGTTCACGCCAGCTCGAGGATCTGTGTGTACTTTTGAGTCAGACGATATAGCAATGCTGAGAAATTAATTCTGACTACTGTCACGCATCGCTATTACCCGCCCACTCGCGGCCGTCACTGGATTTCAGCCTGTTCATGCAAATAGAATTCCCACTGGCACGATGCCTCATTTGCTGTGTGTACAGCATATATTAAATGATGCAAGGAGACATTGATGAATAAAACTTTTCTCCTTTTTTTTTTTTTTTTTTTTTTTTATTTTAACATTTTATGTAGTAGTTTAAAGGAAGAACTTGATAGGGTCTCGAGTGGCATTGAAGGTTTCCCGTGATTTTCAGATGACTAGCAGTTTCTGTCAGTGTCTAGTATTGGTGCTATGTTCTCAGCAGAATGGCACAGAGGAACCATGAACTTCCATCCAATGCTTCTGAGCATAGATCTTTCCTGGCTGAACTCCAAATGAGTGTTTTCTTTGAGAGTGTATGCTTTCAGATTGTTGCTGTGGAAAATGGATTTTGATTTATAGCATAGCTTAATCGTAACTGTTGAAATGAAATAAATGAGCAGGGGGTGTTTGTTTTTATTTTTCAGATTGCAGTCAAGAGTATACAGACTCAACAGGCATAGATTTGCATGAGTTTCTCATTAACACATTAAAGAATAACCCCAGGTAGGTATTTTCTGCGTTAGAGCTGGCACTCCTGAAATTAAAGCTGGCAGTCTTTGAGTTCCTGTAACTATACACTGTGTTTTATTAGTTCTGGAGGTGGTTATGAGGGCAAATGTAAAGGAGGTAGGCTGCTAACTGAGCAAAAAGCTATAAAAAGTCACCAACTTCTACTCCTCCATCCAGTCACCCATTGCTTAATTTCACTTTCAGCGACATCTGGTCTTTGTCCTTACCTTCGCGTATATAGGTCTACATGATATTAGCAGTAATATATTATAACCATTGCAGTTGGAGACTTGTATATGAACATTAAGTAGCTGTCTTTTGGCAGTGCTGTACACAATTAAAATCCTGTGCACAGTGCCAAATTCTGCTCTCCGAATTCCCGTAGTTTTCGTTTGGAGCAGCAAGCTCATCTCGTCATCAAATTTGCCTCTCAAATGTCTAAGGAAGGATCTGTAACATTTTTATACATTGTGATTTTCAATGTTCATTTCAATTGAATCTGATAAGTAGATACCACATAATTCTGCAATTATAGGAGAACTAGGAATAATTGGGTACCTAACAGCTTGCAGAACTTCTTATATAGATGATGGAAGGTCCTCAAATTGTTTTATCTGCACAAAATGAGAAAAGAACTAAGGAGTGATGGACTGTGTCAAGCTTAGAAAAAAAAGTATGTGTGGAAGTATGCTGGGGAAATTTTTCAATTGTTTTGGCAGGAGGGGACAGGGGGAAAGGAACATCTGAGACTTTATAGTTGAAAACGGAGCATTTTGACTGAGGAATGCTGCGGCATTGCCTCCTGGGAGCCATAGTTCAAAGGCAGTGTTCTCCATTGTGCTCTCTAACTAGATGAGATGGGCCCAGTCTTCTCGCCTGCAGATCAATGCCTCATGGAAGATATGTCTCAGACAAAATGTTGAAAATTTCAGTGGGTAGCAGCTCTTCGCATGAAAGAGCTATGTTAGCTGGAAATCTCATTTTCCCTCAACAAAAGGGTGAAAGAAGGACCAAAGCTATCCATAGCAGTCAGAGTCTTTCTGTGCGAGGTGTTGATCACAGCCTGGTGTGGCTGGAAGCACTCTCAGACCATAGTTGAGCTCAAGGAAGAGTCACGTATGCCAGCGAAGGTGCAGCAAAGCAGGCTGCAATCTTCTCCAGATGTGCCAGGGCAAAGCACGTTTCATTTTTAATCAAGGTGGCTGACACTGCTTGCAAAATTGCCTTACAAACATTGATGTATTAATTTTTTCATCTAAAATGTCTATTAGATAGTTGATGCTACAAACGCTTGCATTTCTTTTTGACAGGGACAGAATGATACTCTTGAAAATGGAACAGGAAATTATTGATTTTATTAGTGACAACAAGTAAGTCAAGTTCCACACCTGGTTACTGAGTCACGTGCACGTGTAGCGATGCGAGCTGTCCGAGGGATGCACTCACATGGAGCGCGGTGCTCCTGAGCGCTGTTGCTGGTGTGCTGCAAGATCAGGCTTTTATTTCCCAATGCATGGTGGTACCGCTTAAAATACGGTAGATGTACATGAAAACCTTTTGCTTTTCATTGCATCCTAATTGCACTGGCTCTGCTCACTTAGGTCCAAAAATAGAATTGAAGCTTTCAGCGCAGAGGATGATGAAGTATCCCACCTCATGGGTTTCACGGTGTGCTATGTTATTCTAATGAGTTAGAAAATAAAACTGGACTTGGGTGGAGGGGCTCTTTCTGCCACGTGCTCTTTATAATAAAATGTTTCTGCCGCTTTAAAAAATAGAGAGTCAGAACAGCAGCAGAGGAAGAAATTATGCTGATGGGAAATAAGCATTTTGTCAGTAGGAGAGAAAAAAGGAGTATTTTCCAAACTAAATCTTTCCAGCATCGCTCTGCATCTGCCCTCTGGGAGAAAGGCAGAAAGCTGTTGCCAGTATCTCAGCAAATCTGCAGGATTGTTTCTGCAGGGAGCATGAGTGTGTGTGCGGGGTGAGGGGACGAGTTCTTCCCAATATACAGAACTCTCGGTAGATATCATGAAGCGTGAGCTTTGTTTGTCCCAATGTAGTGCATGGAAATGTGCTTATTCAAATATCTAAAAATAATTCCTTTCTTTTTTCTGCCTTCTTGTAGCAAACAGTTGTACGTAAATGCACAAAGGAGAAGTTTTCAGTTAGATTTCTGTCCACTGAATTATCGACTGTATTGCTATTTTCATTTAATTATAGCTCAGAGGGAAATGTAATTATCAATGCGATTTGTTTTCTTTTTTCCCAGCAATCACTATAAAAAGTTCCCTCAGATGTCATCGTATCAGAGGATGTTAGTGCACAGAGTGGCGGCTTACTTTGGAATGGATCACAATGTGGATCAGACTGGAAAATCTGTAATTATCAACAAGACCAGCAATACAAGAATGTAAGTAGCAACACTGTTGTGTTTTTCCTTGTTCCCTTTCACAAGAGCTGGTTTGTACCATGACTGCGTGGTGTGGGGGTTTTGGGGGATTTTTTTGGTTTGTTTTTTTTTTTTGAATTTATTTTTGTAGCAAAAGTGAGTGCTGTTTATTGCTTTCTAGGGTGGGAGGAGAGGACAGGGCTGCATTGTGAGGTTATTTAAGGATGTGAAGATGCATAAGGAGAAATCAACCCAATGTGTTTCTTGCAAGAAACTTAACACCAGATCTCGGAATGTTACTTTCCCTGACTCCTTAGTGCCATCACTTTGCTACAGAAATGAGCTTGTTGCTTTAGATGTCACCTGATACCATACGGCTATGTTCCTAAGTAACCCAGGCATATCTGGAGGATTGCCTCTTCCCTTGTTTTGGCTCTCCCTGCTTCAAGAGTAATTTTCTGCCCAACCTGATTATTTAGGATTTGGTTCCCCTCCACCACCTGCCACCATTCATTCCCTTTTCCTCCTCTTGTCTCCTCCTGGTTCCACTTTATTTTCTCTTCAAAACGCATCGTTTGACCACAGAGTTTTTCTGGGATATAAATTCCTTCTGATGGTTCGAATGCATTGCAAAATTCCTGGTAGGTTAAACTTGTGCTGGCATGCTTTATACTCTCCTCCATGAACCTGTATAAAGCTACCAAAAGCTCGATCTGAAGTTCCTTGGCTAATTCAGCAAAGATGCAGTCATGTGTCCTTGCCTAATCAGCATCACTTGGGCTGCCGAGTGCCACGTGTGTATTAACAGTCATGGAACCATAGCTGCTGCCGCCTTCTTTACCTATGAACTACCTAATGAAGAGGAAGTAATTACAACTGGGTAATGAAGTTTTGGTATCTGGTACTGGAACAAGAAAGCCCCATTTGAAAATTGTGTACTTCCTGTATTCAATTAGTAGGAGAAATAAAAGCATTTATTTCGCTTACATATCCAGTAGTTAAGAGATTTACTTAGATGCAGTTGCAGAGTATTTTTTTTAATGTTATTAGCTTCTCCTGTAAAAGGCTAGAGGGACTACCTAATTTTGCCAGATCAAAACCTGAGCCAAACGCATTCGTATTTGTTATTTCACCAAGCCCTAAAAATCTTCCGTGTGCAAAGTAAATTTAAGATCATGGGCAATTTATTTTGAGATCCTTTTCATGGGCTATCCCTGAGATACTTGGGCATCTGTAAAACAACGCTTAGACATTAATGTTTTTAAAGGTTTGAATAAAGCGTGCACTAACAGTCTGATTTTCAGAAGTCAAGAGAATTACAGTAGCTTGATAAAACTAACACTCAGACTCTTAAGGCTTAGCCTCAGGCTCTGGTAATACCTGCCCCTGCGAAAGGGCTATGTTTGGGTATGAAGAAGAAAAAGTTGGGTATGCAGCAAACTGGTGTTCTTTTTGAGCTGTAAACAACAACAAAAAACTAGTCTCTTCTTTAAACAAAACACAGTCAGTCATATTTGAATGCTGTTTAGGCACTCCTCTCTCTTTAGTTCTCCCTTTTTCCTTCACATCTGTGTCACCTTTGTAGTGCATCAACTGCTACAGATCTTTCCTCACGGCATTGCCTTCTCCTGGTTGACTTGATGGTGTGAGAATGTCATATCAGGTATCTGGTAACACCTTGCTCAGTTGTGTGGCTGTGCATCACAGAGATGGGTAGCACTGGAAGTGCTGTTGGAAATGCTTGTGCAGCACTTCTGGAGAGGATGTCGAAGTCGTCTTCACCGGTCAAAGCTTTATCTGAGTGCTGTGGTGAAGCTGTGGCTTCTTGCGTGGTGGGACTGAGCAAAGCGAGGCTGTTCAGCCAGGCATGAACTGGCATCCTTGTGGGCAAGCTCAGCGGGCAGAACATTGCAGGGGTCTAACAGATCGAACAACCCTTTCAGCTGTGGTCTTGCAAGCTGGAGGTGAGGCACAGAGCCAGACAAATTGGTTCTGACACCATTCCTGTGTTGATCTTCCATAAATAAACACAGGGCTTTGCCTCTCTGTTGACTGCGAGTGCAGCTGTTTTGCAAGCACCACACAAACTGCAGATTTTTTCCCTTCTGCAGTGATTTGATAGTAGGTAACTGGATTATATGAAGCTCATATTGCATCGTGGTGCTTCCAGTGTGTTATTTACATTATTTTGATACTGCTGTAAAATAAAGCTTTGTAGAGGTAGCTCTGTCTTTTCATAACTGGAGGAGATGGCATGTTTTTTTAAAACCTCCCTGGCTCTGACAGAAAATAGATTGTTATTATCCAGCTTGAATAAGGGCTGATGAGATTTTATTATCCGCAGCAAATATTGTGTAAGTTCCACATCTGAAAGCGTCGGATGTGATTTCATGTGTTCTGCATTTCAGTACTCTCAGAGGAGACTATTTTGTGCGGTTCAGAATCAACACCAAATACTGGGAATGTGTTGACTCTGTTAATTACTATTTGGACAGTATCCAGAATACCGGAGAATCTGGAGAGTGGCTGAAATGCTGTTTCAACATGGTTATGCTGTGCTGTAAGCCTGAGCCGTGATAGTATTATGTGAATTTATGGAGAGGCCCCATAGACGGATGTTCTGAAGATTCGCATTTTGACAATAAATAACCTCTTTATGGCATATGATTTCCAAAGTACTTTAGCTGCATACTGTGCAGAGGGAAGAATATTCTTGCATACTCAAAAATTCATAAATTCTGCACTAGCTGTTACTTCTGTGTGTGCGTGCCTGTTTGGGAAGAGCATATGACTCTGTGGAGTCGCCGTGTGGGCTCGAATAAGCACCACTGTGGCTTATTTCTCTGGCTGAGTGAGGGTTCGTGTCACATCTCTGCTCACGCTTGCAGGTGATGAGTTGTTCCCTGGCTCCGGACAGTGAGGTGCATTTATTCTGTTCAGCAGAGACCTCTTGTTCTCACTGCCCGCGGGGTGCTTGCAGGCACAAGTGTCAGGAGAGTTAATGGCTTTGAGATGAATGGGATTGGTTGGGAAAATCTGGTAATGACGCTACCTTAGAGGTGCCACAGTACGAAGTAGGGTCTGTCAAACGGGGGCCAAGGGTATGAATGGAGTGGATGGGGGCATTTCATTTCTTTCATCAACTGGCCATCTTAGGGCAAGATATATCCACTTCTGTGTACCCGTGCCTATAAAAAATACCTGCTTTTTGAGGGCTTGGACTTCAAGAACGTGCTTGTTGAAGAGGTTGCAGCTGGAAGGAGGGCTGTGGCTTCTCTGGTCAACCGTGCGGCTTTACGGAGCGGGGAAGACGGTGGTGAAAATGCACTAGGACTTGAATCTCTCCAGGATTGCAATCCTGGAGCTTTAGTGAACTCTCAGTGAAGGCTCTCTTAAAAATACAGTCAGACCATAATGACAATTTTGCAGTCTGAAGGCTGTTTATAATGAGGACCTTAATCTAAGGTGCCTTTTTTTAAATCTTATTGGAATGTGAACAAGTCATACCATTCCTGAAGCTTTTTTTATTAAATGAAATTGTAATAGAGAGATGACCTCAACGACCCAAATGTTTGTTAAGCTTCGTAAAGTTAAGTCTCTATACTCTAGCTCTCATTACAGAAGAGCGCGTTTTAAAAACAAATTATCTTTCCATACGATTTTTTGAAATTAAGGCTAGGTTAAAAAAGAACAACTTCAGAAAATAAATACCATTCTTCATGTTCTCGTATTTTACAAAGTCCTGCCTAACTAAATTGTCCAACTTTAAAAATCTTATTCTCAGCAGTATACATGAGAAAAGTTAATCAGAAAATGAGGGAGGGTTTTTTGTTGTTTTGTTTTTGTGTTCAAACAGCTCAAATACTGCTTAAAATGGGAAGTCTGCTTTGTT
>NW_009258380.1:941490-947759 GCF_000687185.1 Egretta garzetta
CATCTATCTAAAGATATACTGAAATGTACGGGGAACTTAAGACAGTGAAATACGATCTAAACAGAAGTTTGGAACTGAGGCAATATATTAGACAGGGCAGCCCAAATTTGAGGCAAAAAAATGTGTATGTGCCACCTTCTATTCTGTATATTCCTTATAACTGGAAGTACTTCAGAGCTTTTTGCAGAACTGTTCATATTATTACACATACCAGTTCAATCGGATTCATTCATCTGATTATCTGTAGATAGGTGGAGAAATGTAGGGGAAGTGTGTTTGGTGTGCTTGGTGTAAAAGGATTTTCATTTGGTTGAGATCATCGCCTGTGTGACAAGTATGTCTGTACCACAGCCCACACATGCATTCATGTACATTTTTATATATGCGTGAGTGGCAGGGCTCATCAGAATTGGGAAGGTAAAGTGCTTGTGCTTATATAATGGTTGTATTTAGACATTTTCATACATTCTGAGGGTGTAATATACCTATTACAAACTTTATACCAATACTCACATCTTCAGTTATGACTAATTATTTTTTTTCAAGAGCATAATGAGTTATGAGCCTTGTAATAAGTTTCTTCTTACTCTGTTAATATGTAAACGTTAATATAATATTGGCCCAGTCAGAAGGGTTTTTTTGGTCCCTCTGAGATGCATTGAAAATTTTGGGCAGTACTAAGTTGTGTGTTACAGGTGTTCCTTATAATCCGAGGGTTGAAGTGTATCAGCAGAAGGAGACATACTATAGAGTATGTACTTTGAATAACCTACAAGACCTTCGTAGTTACCACATACAATCCGTGTTATTCTGTCTCCTCTGCGTAAGGGTGATTTGAATCACAAACAAGAGTAGAAAAGTTTTCATTAGGTTTCTATTGTGTATACACTGAGTGTTCTTGTGGTAGAGAACATCTGTGCTAGTAGAGGTGTGCTGTGCCAATTTCACCATCTTAAGATAAGAACCTGAACTTTGGTACAGGATCCTACAGACACGTCAGTAAAATGGCATTCCATTCAGTGAACATTGGCAATTTCAGTGAGGAATAGTTTCTAGAGTTTCTTTTGTACCTTAGGCTGAAGTGCCAAGAAGAATTCCTTAAGATGCCAAATGTTACAGCCTTTGGAACATGCAGAAAAGTATGCTGAATAAGGTAGTCATGGTTGCTTGGTGTAAATTACTTCAATTTCTTTAAGCAGTTGTTTGCTGATGGGGAAAGATGGGACGTATTCCACATGCAACTGGGAACAGCTCTTTTTTTAGTTAGGTATATGGTAGTAGTTACAACTGTATACCTGAACGTGTAGATCTTATTTTTTGTAGCATGTCAATCAAAGAAAATCAATGTTTGCCAGAGAGTTTGAAGCACAGTTTTGGGTTTTCTGTTTGCCCACTCTGTTGTAATATGGAATAGTTATCTGGCAAATGGTTTGCTGTGTGGTATTGCATCTGCATTTAAGCACCTTAGGCTACCCTGGGTTATCATACATGTACACAGAATAATGATCTCATGAGAGCAGAATCACTTTTATGAGCCATATGATGCAGGAAAACTTATATGAACACCATTATTTCTGTTTGTGGTTTTTGGTTTGGTTTTTTTTTTTTCCTCTTGAGTCTTGCATTACTTTTCTTCAAGGGACTATGGAGTTCCCTACTGTAGTTACCTCTTTCCCATCTTCACTACAGAATAGTTCTTCCTTGACTACTAAGAAATAAACAGAAACTGGGGATATCCATACTTTCCCTCTGGTTTACAGTTGCTGTGGCCTGGTTGGTATACCAGTGTCATATGCTACAAATGTGTAGAGAAACATAATGGTGTGGTGTAGATATATGTAACTAAAATGGAAAAAAACCTGTATAACTGAGAAATAACATGGTAATTGTCTGAGGCATTTTGTTCCAGTTTAAGATGAACTAAAAATTTAGTAAGAACATAATAAAGCAATAATACGTAATAATATCTATGAGCTTATGTAGCTACCTAATAACATGTAGCTTTGAAGTAACACATTATGTTGGTTTTAACGGATTTTATTTCTTGAGTTTTTCACACAGAAAAATCTGATTATTTCAATCTGGGATTAAATTAGGATTGTGATTAGAAATTTTTTTTCTAGATTTTCAGTGCAATAGGAATCATGTTTAGGATGCAAGAGCCCAGTGAGTGTCCCAGTAGTCATTGAGGTGATGCTTAGGTTTTAACCTTTAGCTCCCTTCTGGCCTTCCCTGCCGCAGCCCAGAGCTGGGCAGTGGATCCCTGCATGTGGAGCAGGGGAAGGCTTTCACGTCCAAGAAGGAGTGGGGATCTCCCTGAGGACCGCTCCAGGAAAGCATTAAGGGGGGAATTAGAGGTTTCACATTGAGGTTCAGGAAATGTCTGCCTCCAGCAGCGGCCTGAGCCTCCTCATGCCCTGCAGCACCTTGGCTTTTTATCGCAGGAGAGAGCCACCTGACCTGGAGGAAGTGCCTTTCTTTTATCCACTCATGTGGTGATTGGAGAAGTAATTCAGGGTCTACATATGTTAAAAACTGCTAGGGGTTTTAGCAATATTTTAGTATTATGCTACAGGCATTTGTTTCAGACATAAAGTTGCCACTGTTCTGCTAAATGCATTGCTGGAGGTTGTGCACGCTGAGAGTTTCACTGCTTGATGCTCATCTGGAAGCGATTGAGCTTTTTTTCTCCCAGTCATATTTTTTTCTTTCCTTAAAATGTTTAATTTTTTATTTTAATGATACTTGAATTAGGACAGCCTTTTTTCTGAGCAGGCATTCTCTCATTTTAGTCACATGCCTGTTTTCCATGAAAGATACGAAAGAAACAAAATAAAATACTTGGTATGCTTGAAGTTGAGCTGAATTTGACCCTTAAATACTGGCTTCATGCTTACTGCCATCAGTGTAAGCCATGTACTGGACCCATGGAAATGACTTATTCTGTAAATGAGATGTTAGGGTTAATGAACCAGTTCTAATAGCTCCAATATTAAATTTTCATCTGATGTAATTTATCAAAACTAGATTGTTTATAATTAAGGTGGACATGTATTTTACAGCTGTTCCATACTGCAATGAAATATTAGTTAAGCATTAATCAGAAGACATCTATGGTATTTCTCTTTTTCTGGTTGGGTTTTTTTTGGTTTTTTTTTTTTTTTTTTTTTTAATCCTTACAATCTCACCACTTAATAGTATAAGTTTTGATAAACCTAGAAGGCTATCGTCACCTGCTCTGTGTGAAGAGATGGGAGGTTACCCAGGAAGAGAGTGCTATGGAATAGCAAGTAGGTAGTTCGGTTGAGGGGAACTCTTCCTTGCATGAGTAATTAACCCATGTCTTTATGTGCTCGTCCAAGCCATAGCAGGAAAGTGCCCATTAATTGGTCTGCTTGGTCATTTGTACTTTCAAATCACTGGAGGGAGATCTGGAAATCTGCAGTGGCCCCTTGTGCTTTCCTCAGAGGTAACTGTACATAAGTCATAGGTGAAATAGTGTCTTTTAAATCTGGGCATTTCAGAAATGAGGTGCTGCTTTATGAGCACGTGAATTTTAGAGGTGATCCAAATTGTTGTTACTAATTGCTTTTTATGCTTCTGTTGCCTGCCTTGTATTTAATGTGGGAAATACAATCACTAGAAATTAAAAAAGTGTCATGAGTTTTGAGAAACCTTTGTCTTCTATAAGCAAAGTCAGTAGTCTCTGCTTGCTGTTTGCAAGGCAGCCTTTCGAGGCTGTCTCTGCCGGGTTATTACAAACAGGGGCTCTTCTTCAGGCCGGGGATTGTGCAGGGGATGCCTTCTGATCCACGTGTCTTCCTACTGGAGATAGAGAAAATGTTCATGGCCTGAAGTAGAATTAAGCTAAAGAATTTATGATATTAATTTGTATGCATGGGGTTTTTCAAGAGACTAAGAGTTTCTTCATTAGCCTGTCAGCTTTTGGGGAACCATCGTGCCTTCATTGGTAGTTTTCAAATCTTGATTTTGCTTCCTTTTTTTCTCTCTCCCTTGTTAATTTTTGAACTTCTAAGATAGAAAAATGAAATTTTAAATAGATCACAGCAGTTATGCAACAGTGTAATTTTGAGCCACTTACAGAGTATGCCACGTCCTTAAAATCAAATATTAATGAATTTCCTAATAAACTATGCTACCACTTACAAGCCTCTACTAGCTGGAAATAAATTGACGCTCTGCAAATTGTTCACTCAGAATATAGAGAACTAAATCCAATCTAAGGAAGTGGTGCAGGAGAAGCAGGTCTTCAGGTACAGAAATAAATCTTAGTTTGATTGCAGGAGGACAGCAAAGTGTTTTGAAGCTACTAAAACAGCTCTTGTCTGAGAGAGGACTTTGATCTTCAGCCCCGTGTGGCAGAAGAGCTGGTCTTTCAGCACACCCTTGGCCTGCCAGCATCTCCTGTGAGTTCAGATCTGGGCTCCCATGTTCTGGCCCCAAAATACTGGGCCAAATGTTGAAGCCTGTAGTCAGGCAGACTCTCAGAGAGTCAAGGTGTACTATGGTTTTTGCATCTGTAGATTAAAACGAGATGACTTTCTGGATTAAATTTTAGGAAAGCCTGGGAGGGCCATGAATTGTGCTGTGATACCCTGACATTAGATCAGGTTCTTTACAGACCATATGCTCTGAAAGCCTTCAGGATCTGGCCGTCTGGATGATCCTCACACAGAGTAACTTGGCATGGAAGATGTTTGGTGTACATCGACTCTGTCCGTCCTGCAGCCTTCACCTTCACCGTTGTTTTCATGATGGGAAACGCTGCTGGTGCCAGCCTCGCTGAATCGTGATGCTGGGGTGCTGGGACTGAGCATCCTGAGGGGGTGGGCGAGAGTGACAGAATGAACCTCATGCTCTCTCCGTGAAAAAAACAGGGGGACGTCACTTCTGTGTAGCGTTAATGGTCCTTCCTTTCAGTCCTGCCAGGCTTACCTGCAACCCCAATTAGAGGGGGAGAATGCCTGTCAAAACAACTTGTGACTTTTCACATCCTTGTTGTTTAGTAATAAATACAGAACAAGTTTAGGGTCCAGATGCTGTTCTGAAAAAAATGTTCAAGAATTACAGAAGGAAAAACGTAGCATTTGGTATTTGAGACTTTTTCCCCCTGTGCTACAGAGAAGGCAGCACCTTGAAGGAACTGTGTTGTACAGCGTTGATTTTTTTTTTTTGATAGCTTTCAGTGTGTTTTCATCATCATAACAGAAGTTCTTAGTGACTCATACTATAAAAGCAGCAATCTGTTAATGAGGCATTTACCTTCAAATGCTTAAAATGCCATCTTGAGTGGTTATAAGTATGAAGTTGTGATAATATAACTGCACTGTACTTTAACAATTATCTGTATTTAAATTCTCACTCTGACTTATTGAAACTGTGTTTTAGCATCCATCAGCCCCTAAATACACGAAACCTATTTGAAGGCTGAAATTCTGGGCCGTCATTCTTGAAAAATGTCATTCTGAGAGAATTTTGTCAAATAATTTAACCTTTAGGGCTTGGAATCCTGCCTTTCATCATGTAGTTGGGGCCTTTTGACAATGGTATTTGCTTCCAAATATCTGTAAAACCTCGAACTCGCAGAATATGTTCTCATGCCTCCATGATCAAAACAGTCATTTATGCTGCAGATAATAGCATTTTGGCCCGCAAGGTAAAGCAAAGAAACAGTAATGCTTGTGTAGTGTTACTGTGGTGGTAATGCAGAGCCCTAGGAGAGCCTCCAGCATAAAACCAAAAAAAGCACAGCGGGCAGATGTAGTAGATATTCACAAACTAGCAAAGCAAGGAAGGCCGCCATACTGTGTCACAGCATGCTTTCAAAATAGAGGCCAATTTGATGTTGGACTGAGCAGTCGGTTTAATTAAAGAGAAGTGCAAATAACAAGAAAATGCTGTTAAGCCATCAGAACACCTGCGTAAGAGTGCCCTAAATCTTCACAACTTCTCTGAATCCTGTTAGCAGCAGCGCTTCTCCCCCGCATTCGCCGTCCCATTGCTCTTCTGATGGCATCCTTGTGTTAGAACATTTTGTCAGTTATTCATTTTGTTTGCCAGGTGATGATCCCATGGGTACGCAGGGGTGGCGTTTTGCCCATTCCTAGCCCCATTACCCTACCCATTTTTCCTTTGTGTTGCCGTTCCTTCAGCAGAGGAATAGTTACATGCTGCCCCCCCGTTACGTGCATTAAATGAACATTGCATCGCAAAGACAAAGTTCTTTTTTTTTTTTTTTTTTTTTTTTT
>NW_009258380.1:947795-954230 GCF_000687185.1 Egretta garzetta
GAACTTGCTTTCCTATATTGCCTTCCTTCAGACAGCTGCTTCACCATTACCTGCGAGGCTTTTGCAGATGACACGCACTACAGAACTCGCTAGATTTTTAGCTACATCGGGCTCTGTGCTGGCAAACCCATCTTTTCCACACATGGTGAGGTTGTTGCTTCTTGCATCAGCCTGTGCTGTTGCATCTTGCAGCAGCCGGTGCGCGGTGGTTCTGTCAGAAACGTATGCCTCATAATAAAGATTTATGTGCTATATATATGTCAGCCCTTACAATCCCAGACTGTTTGTGTGCTCTGCTAATACAGTGACTAAGTCTTCAGAGCGGTAACGTTCAAAGCTCATGCTTGTCTCGTTCCATTTGTCCTTCTGGTGTGGTATCCGTTTCCTGTTTCTTAGGCATTTATTTTAGAGCTAATTAACTTATTTTAAATGAGCACAGGTTTCCCCCCCAGTATTTAATTTCTTATCTCCCATGCAAATAGAAGTCTATGAAACTGCATTAGTTTGCTTCTAAACATGGCAGACGTGAGGAAATGTATCCATGTATCCTGGTAGCTATTGCCACCCTGCAATATGTTTTTAAAATCTGTAATTTGATTAAATAGTGAATACCTGGTTAAGGTACTTAGGGTTTGGGGGTTTTTTTCATTACTCCTTACAATGGTTGACTCGGAATCAAAAGCATTAAATGAGCACATAATGGGGAATTCTCCTTAAAGAGTCCATGTAAAAAATATGCCTGAGGGGTGAACTCTGTTTTCTGTCATACAGAGGTAAATGGAGAGGAAATCTACTGAAGTGAATGGAAGTAGCTCACATTAAAATCACCATAATGACAGTAGAAAAAAACAATGTTGTAATGGATGTTCCTATCAAAATCTTAACCTTTTTTTTTTTTTTTTTCCTTTCTGACACACAGAAATGTTTTGCTGCTTATTCCAACTTTACCATTTCTAAAATACGGGCTTCATTGTAAGGAATGAGTCCAGCAAAGTGTCTTTGTTGGGGCCTTGCTTAAATAAGGACTGCAGATGGCTTTTAAGTAACTATAAAATGAGAAAGGTAAATTATAATGGCCCATTTGCAAAAGAAAAAGCAGAAAAAACATCTAAAAGAGGTAGAGATGGAGCTTTGTTCTGCTATGGATTTGTTACTGTGTATCTGACTCAGTGTCTCACAAAATGACAGCATGGTTGAGGTTGGAAGGGACTTCTGGAGGTCAACTTGTCCAACACCCACCCCCCACCCCGCTCAAGCAGGGCCACCTAGAGCCAGATGCCCAGAACCATCCCAGGGATGGAGACTCCACCACCTCTCTGGGCAACTTGTGCCAGTGCTCGATCACCCTCACAGTGAAAGTATTCCAAGCACGGAAATAAGAAACTTGACCCATATCTTGAATTGAACATTATAATGATCTCCCAACCCAAAAATTAGGCTGAAAGAGTTGAAGTGATCGTTGGCTGCGTGAGGAACACAGCCACTAGAAATGGGAAAGCAGTATTACCCTGAGATTTTGCCTGAATGCTCTCCCCAAGTCTGGACCTGATATTGCAGTGAAGTATGCAGAAGTGCTCCTGAATCAGGGAAAAACACTGGTTAGGAGGCTTAATGATGCCTGTTACATCTTGTGTCTGGCAGCTGGGTAAACTGATTGCTCACCAAGAAGTTATTTCATAATCCATCCACTCCCTCTTTTCATTGTGAAAGAAAATGGATTACGAAAAGGTTTCTAGAGGTTTTGAGCAATGGGAGCAGGCTTTGCGGAAGTCCACAGATGCTCAGAGAGTTTCAGGAAGCTTTTCATGACAAAAGGTGTAGGTGCTGCAGGTCACCTACTGAAGTTGGTTCCCTGGAGGTAGGTATCCTGCTGGCACCTACCTGAATAGCACGGTGCGACCTCGTTAGGCAGGACGGAGAAGAGTGGCTGTCTTGGTTGCTGAAAGGGCGTATGCTTCCTGGCAGGTCTGGGGGTGAGAAGGAATCTGTGCACCTGCCTGAGGATGCGCGGCAAAGAGCTCTAACTTACTCTGAGATCCAATTTCCCTTAAAACATTCATAGCACCCGATCAAAAGCTTTACAGGGAAGGAGGAAATGCACCATGTGTTTTGCTCTGAAACACGTTGCCAGAAAGATGACTGACTGAGCTACCTGACAACTTTTGGGAAATATTAAATGAGTTCACATGCCATTGTGTTTTTGTGAAGTTGCGTTTTTAGGGCACGGATGTCTTGCTTCCACCCACACTGTCAAGCAATAAAAAATTGGATGATCAAAAGGTTATATTAAATAAAAATAAAACAAACAAACAAAAAGCACCCTAAACTTTACATCTGTATTTTTTTAGTCTGTGTGATGGCCCCCTCTCCTTGTGTTGGTTTCTGAGCCTTTAAGGTATAATGAGGGTTATACCTTCTGTTTTTCTCAGTACAGTCCCCAAATTGCAAAAATCCTATTGACTTAAAAGGGAATTGGTATTTCCTCTGTAAGCTTTTTTGGAGTAGTGGGGTTTGAGGTTCCTGGGTGATCCACTGGTTCCAGACTTGGGGGCTAAATGAAATACTGGATGTCATACAGGTGGGCAGCACTCATTCTAAGCATACATTTGCGCTGTTCCCTTGCACATAGTTGTTAGCACATAGATGGGTGTACTGTCAACCCACCGATATAGGACAGGTATTGTAGGTTGTTTTGTTTTGGTTGGCGTTTTTTGGTTGGTTGGTTTTTTTTTTTTTGGTTGTTTTTTTTTTTTAGAAGATCCTTAGAGTACTCGAGTTAGCGATCAGGTCTTCAAAAGTACTTGGTGTCTCTTCAAAAAGCCTATGCAAATCCCATTTTTACCACTTAAAATTAAACTGAGGTGTGGGTAGGATTTGAAGGTGTAAATTAGGCAACCAGTGTGGTAATAATGAATAAGTTCCTGACTTCACATGGGTTTGTAATAATAATTGTAAACTGTGCTTTGACTTGAGTAAGATCTTAATTTATGCCAGTGCGGAAAATAAGCTTGATAAATTCACTCTCTTACATGCATGAACACAAATTGGTATATTGTACAGACTCTACTACTAGCAGTAGCAGGGCTAAAAAAATTTTAGAAGAATGTAAGTGTTATTGTTATTAATTTAGGACTCACATGAGATGCATTCACTGTATCTGCTGTATTACTGTAATTATATAGTGTACTATTATATGGACACTATACTGCATCTTACTCAAAATTACGTATTATTTTCTTCCATTTTCAAGCAGTTGATTTGCCTGCAAATTCATAAACTAATGCAACAGATTTCCCCAGAATAACCACGATATCTCTGCCTCCTTTTAGCAAATTCATTATATGGTTACAGGAAACTTTAAAGATGTGAAAGTGGAACTTGCACTGACTCCCATCAGAGGACCAGACCCAAGTCTTTGCAGAGTCAATCTCTATTCTACCCAAACGATTAGAGCATTTGTTTCTGCTTAGTGGTAAACATTGTTTGCCATTTGTATCCTACTAATAATACATTTTTTCAATAGATACTAAAAAAGAAAATGCAGTAAACAGTATTGAAGAAGAAAACACAAACACATGTGTAAATATCACTGGACTCTGATATTTCTTTAAAATAGATGGTTTACATTTCTTTCAACTAAATGTCCTTTTCTGATTTTTGATGTTTGAGGGAGGCCTGCAGGTTGGCGTGCCTGAAGATATTTGTTGCTGTGGTATCCTATTTCTTACTTGACGATCTTCCCTCAGGTCTTGCATTGTTATTAACTCAGCTGGTCTTGCCATTTTGCAAGCTCACTGGTAATGGTGACCCAGGGTTGCGGTGATGACTGGGAGGGAAGGACCTTCTCGTGGTGCTGGTGGCACCGCAGCACTCCGTAATGCTCCGCACAGTCGCTGAGTCTCTCTGCCCAGACAAACTTCTTTTCACAACTGGTGATTAATCACCTACTGGGCTTGTAGATTAATTTTATTAACAGGCACATGCCGGATCATTAGTTTAGGCTTGTGGCTTGATCTCACGCTTCTCCTATTTTCTTCTGACAAGTGGAAACATTTTATAAATAGAAAATGATGCGAAAATGTGATTAAAAAAATGAAAATAATGCTATGAAGTATGAAAACCTTGTTGTTATTTAAATAAGTTAGTAGTTGGAGGAGACATTTTCCCAAATTGCTTTTTTAAGCTTTTTTCCCCCTCTAATTTTTTGTTACTCCCCCCCCTCCCCATTTTAAAGTCCCAGTTATTTACTATGCTTGGTATATAGTTAATGAGATGCTCAGCAGATAGTTTACAACTATGAATGGTACCCTGATGGTACAATTGCAGAAATTTTGATTGTGCTTGAGGATGTAAAAGCAGAAGAATAACATTCCTCAGCTGATACTGTCAAAGCAGAATAGTTGAGGGAATGAATCTTTGTTTCTGGCTGGGCAGGCACCAGTTAATGCCCGTTAATGGGAGCAAAGGCAGAACAGCCCACCTAGCAATCCGTTATCGGGGCTTTGTAGCCATTCTGTTTATGAGGAAGCATTACTAATGACCCATTAAGTCAGAAAACTATGCAGAGAGCCATGTTCCTCTGGGCTTTCCCAAAAGAAGGCTGGTAGGGCATCTGCAGGGTCTGCTGACTTTCATGTGTTGGGCCCTATATCTGTTAGTGCTAGCACCTACAGATGATGGACAAAGGGTTCTGGAATTTTCAAAATCTGTGGAAGTGGGGCTGGTATGTTTTGTCGCTTTATCAGAAAAATGCAAATTGTGAGCAAAAGTGGGAGTCCTTCAAAGCCACATACAAAGAGAGGCAGGAGAGCCGCTGTCTCTGAATATTGCGTTTCTAACAGTTCGTTACAAATGTTTCCTACACATCTGACAAGGAATTGTAAGGGACCGTAATTATGGCATGAATATGTGCTGTATTTTGATTTGAAATCCATAGCTAATCAGTTAAGTGCAAATCTGAATGCTATAACAACAAAATGGTGGCTGATTTACGCATCTGGTTGAATTTTCCATTCTGAAATAAGATGAAGCTGAGGTTTTTATTTTAAAGTACGTAGAGGACTTTGATTTACAAAGTCACTGACTTCTGTAAATTCTACCTTTTGCTTTCTGCACAATTGGTCCATTAATATCGATGGAAGCTTTGTGTCTTGTTTATGTGGGCCTCCAGGCACGAGCACCTCCTGCTGTTAGCAGCTCCTTCAGCACAGGGTGTAAGGGTTGCCTTCCCTGATGGAAACCTCACGGCGTGACACAGCCTATTATTGCTTTTAAAAACCAGCTCGTGCCTTAGCAGTGCCTCAGTGGGGTGATCACAGCGTAATTTATCCCGGCCCAGCTCTCCAGGCCGTTGGTCGCCCTGTGGACTTCGGCGGGGCTTAAAACACGGCGGGTTTGGGTCTGGGAGTGGTGTGGGCTGGAGTGCTACTCATTGACAGCTGCGAGGCATTGGCAGTGACATTGGGATGCTTCTTAAAATCTGCTTTTTTTGCGCAAGGTGAGGTGAGATGCTGCTTTTTGTGCAAGGTGAGAACGTGGGACAGCATCCTCCCGGCTTACGAACCTGAAAACCTTGAGCTTTTAACCGGTGGGGTTTGGCTTTTTAAAATAAATAAATAGATAAATATCTGGATGGGTTTAAATCGGTGAACTAGTTGATGCTCTATGACTGTTCTGGAGTATCTTCCCCGCTTCATGGTGATGAGACAATATTTTGTTTAAGCAAACCACCGTCAGTCCCTCCCGTTGGCGGTTCCATTTGTTGGGAGCGAGAAGGCTCTTGGTTTTGTTTTTAAGATTTCCCTCGGCTTTTCCTTATTTTTGAAGGTGGATGGGCTTCACTAAGCGGCAGCGGTGCCGGAGGTCACAGCTACCGAAGGAAGCAAATTAACATCCAGTATGTCTAATTTGTTTTCCCCGTCCTTCAGTCACAGTGAGAGAGTCTCTAAATATTTCAGTGACTGAGACTTTGGATTCCCGCTCCTTTGCTACACAACAACAACAAAAGCTATTTATAGCAATAACAGTTAGCAGCGATACAGCAGCCTCGGGCAGCTATAGGCAGCGTCTCACCACGACCACAAATGTTAACTGCTTTTGCACTGAATGCCTCTGTGAAAAAAAAAAAAAAAACAAAGAGCACTGAGAAATAAAGATCAAAGCAAAACCAAAAGAAAGATTTTTTTATTGCTATGTTTTACTTTGCTGGCAGACCAGAGCAAAGGTTTTCTGAACATTTAAAAGATGAAAAAGGTGAAGAATCCCAGAAGCGATTTATCTTGAAGCGAGATAACTCTAGTATTGATAAAGAAGACAATCAGGTTGGTTCTCGGTTCGAGAGTTGCTGAAATTTGTTCTGTTTTTGAAGGTGGGCTGACTGATGTTATTGTTGTTCTTTTGTTGTTGCTCTCCTCCTCTTCCTCCTCCTTCTCCTCC
>NW_009258380.1:954296-959093 GCF_000687185.1 Egretta garzetta
GGCGGCTCCGGGCTGCGTGGAAGGCTGTGTCCGTCGCATTTCTCAATGTCTCGCCTAACTATGGCAGTTGTTCCGCTCCCTACAGCTTCCTCCTTCTGTTGTTACCCGTTCAGAGTTGGATTTCAGTATGGACCGATGGTAAACTGATGTAGCCCAAAACGGGGAGAGGAAAAAAAAATATTAAAAAATAAAAAAAAAATTAAAAAAAAATGCCCCAAACAAACATGTGATGGTGAGGCCAGGTTGATTTTTTTTTTTTTTTAAAAACCAGTTTAAATTTTAAACAAATTAAAGTTTTAACAAAAATAAATCCGTTTCATCTTTTTAGTTCCCTCCCTCCTCCTGTGCCCTCACCACCTTTTACTGTCTGTGTAACTTGCTTGTCGTGCATGTACTGTGGCAGACGTTCCCCCTCTGTGTTGCCTGTGCCATAACACTACCTTACCTCAGGTGAGCCCGATGAGTAGGGGAGCGCCAGGGAAATGTGTGTGTTTTGTGCTGCCTTTAAAAGCGGGTGTCGTGCTGTTTCAATCCAGTGCAAGCTGTGTATGTGGAATATATTAACAAAACGAAAAATAATCAAAAAGGGTTCTGACGTGAATTGCTCTTATAAGAAAATTCTCACAGGTAAGAAGACAGCGTGTGCTTTCTTTGCTTAGGTTATGTTTGTGGAGGGACCTGCCAGTGAGTCTCTCATTGCCACCCTCCTTCATGTTTTCACATAGCAACCTTGCCAGTTATGCTGCATCTGAGTTGGCTTCGAAAAACAAACCCCAAGCATTCTCAGGGTGCGGTGAACATGGGGAGCAGGCAAAGGAGAGCAGCGTGACCTATCTCACCAGCTGCTGGGGTGCAGGGGGAGAAGGGGCAGTACTTGAAACCCAGTTGCCAATGAAGCATTTCTTGTTGGGGGTCCTCTACTCCTCTCCTCCCTCCCACGGCACAGCCATTTCCTGCACTGTGGTTTACCGAGAGGCACAAATGGCCCTTCTTTTCCCAGCGAAACCGAAGTCGAGGGTTCCTTATGGTGTGGAAATGGTTAAAACTGTCATGCCCAATATTTGGGACTTCTCATCCTTGTACACACATGGCCTTTGGTGGGTTTCTTCTAGGGTTTGCAGTTTAGCTCTTGCAGCCTAGTTTCCCTCTTTTCTTCCTGGATTTCGTAGGTAGCGCAGCGCTGCCTGCCCTCCTGCTCCTCGCAGCCGGTAGGAGTGTCAAGAAATCTTAGCAGTTGAGAGCAATAGCACTTAGGCTTGGGGTGAGAACACCCGATTTTAGGACGGCGGGTCCACAAAAGCCATGCAGAAAGCCTCGTTTCGGCCAGTCGCTGAACGAACCCACGTGCAGTATCTGACTGGAAACCCTCGGGTGCCCAGCCTTGCCGGGCGCTTCGTGCAGGAATGACAGCTATCATTTTCATGCTTCATTTGTTTAAGTGAACATTTATTATTCTCAGCTGACAGTTACTTAACGGCAGTTTTTAACAGCTCAACTTATATAACCCTCCTGGTTTTCTTTCTGCTCAGCAAAACAGAATTCTTCCATTTAGAGATGACAGACGAAGTAAATCAATTGAAGAGAGAGAAGAGGAGTATCAGAGAGTGAGGGAGAGAATATTTGCACAAGATGTGAGTAGTTGTTTTAATTGCCTCTTTAGTGCCATACCTTCGCCGGTAGTCAGACAGTCTTGCTCCCCTCCGATACGAACACTGCAGCTGGACTTGCCCTGTGGAGCTGGAGGCGACAGGGAAGGGCAATTGGCGCAGAGGGTCCCAAGAGGAGCTCGAGAGGTGCGGAGGTTGGCTTCTGGAGAAGGAGGTGACGAGAGTTGCAGGGAGAAGGGTAGAGGAGAGATCAGGCCCAGCATGTTGTCTGGGGAGTGCTTATCCCGTTTCTTTGAATGTTCGTGTGGTCTAGGTTTCCTTCTTTTTTTCCTTCTCGTTTACCAGCCGAAGAGCAGTGATTTAAATGGACACTCTCAGTAATTTCAGATAGCCATGTTATTTCATACTTGTTTCAAGCTGGATCAAATTTTCTAAGTGCCCTTCTGCAGAGCCTCCTCGTGGTTTTGTTTCTTTTGACCAGTGCCATAGCACTAAGAGCAAAGAAAAGCCAGAGGTTAAACATGGAGTTGCACGGGTTTTTGAAATGACCGATGAAGGAACTGTATTTCTGACCTCAGAAAGAGTTGGTCACATTGTTGATGATTTCATTCTGAAAGAAATAAAATGAAATAGGCATTGTAATTCCTGCTTTACCAAAAAATCAGAACAACAAGCTGCATTGCTAGAGGAAAACATTTAAATACAAAACATCTGTGAGCAATACTTCATGTTTCTGAAAAAGGAAGAAAAATCAATTTGCTACAATACTGTAATGACAGGGTCCTAAAAAGAAGAAAAGAAAATAGTCAACATTTTATTGCTTTATCTCACATCCTAGTGGGAGTCCTGCCACTAAGGAATATGGGAATAAACCCAATTAAAACTATTACTGAAAATCATTACTTGGCAGTGTCCTTTTAAATTAAAACTGTTCATGTGTTGCAGGGATAATAGTACTATTTTAGATATCCTTTTATTTTGCTCTGGTTTTGGAGTTGTACACATTCAAGTTATTCTTTGGCAGAATACATTCTATAGATTTAAGGTGTCTGTTGTCTCATTTGTGATAAGTAATTTTGCTTCTTTATAAGTAGTTTGCCACATCTAAATGTTTTTAGCCTGGCTTTTCCTTTCTTGACTGAGACCATTCTGGTAAAAGCAGAGGCCCTTTGGTTTATGTTTTGCTTTCAGCATGTGGGTCTGATGTAAATCCTGTCACAGTATATACGGTAGAGTTAGAGTTGCGCAAGGGCTGCAGAAGCTTCTTTGCAACCTTGCTCCTATATGAAAGTTGCTGTCGCTGGCTTATTACAAAGGAGCTCGTGCAAAAGAAAACAAAATCTTTGGGTTTTGAAACAGACTTCAAATGAGGCAAAATGTAGTTTAAAAAAAAATATATAGAAAGCTGTTGCCGAAATAATGCAGCTTCTATCGCAAGCAGCAGCTAGAAATGCCAGGCTGGGAAACGGAGGTAGCTGGAAAAAGTGTGCTGCAACTCGCTCCACGCTGTGCTGGTGTTTTTTATCTCTAGATACTTGTGTCTTAAAGACAAGCAAGAGGTGAGCGTTTTACTTGCTTGCAGCAGGAGGTTGTTGTGGTCCATTGGGTTAGCATCTCCGAGCGGCAAGGCAGAAGTGACAGTGTGGTTTGTGGCAGGCATTTTAAGTGGATTGGGAGTGAGCACTGTAAAGCTCAGCGATGTTAGAGATCTCTCCCTCTCTCTCTCATATCCGCTCATTTGCCCTCTCTCTCTGCTGTTGCAGGTGTCAGTGAGCAGCCTAGTGCAGTGAATTTCAGCAAGCCGTACTGATAATATTAACAGGAATATATGTCTTAGCTGAGCTTTTCTGAGTGGAGCACTCACAGATATGAGGTGGCTTTAGGATGATGTCAGTGATTGTGGTGGTGGGCAATGTCACTTTTTTCAATTTTAGGAAAGAGAGCAATGGCTTCCTACTATAGGTAGCCACTTATTGCATGTAAAGACTTTAGCGTTTGAAAGCCCTCTGCAATCGTTAATTGATCCAATTCTCCCCAGGTTTCTCTGAGGTAGGTACCTAAGCCTTGTCATCCTGCAAATTCTGGATGTAGAAAGAGAGACAGGGAGGGATTAGTCATGTAGTATTTTTATTATCTCTGTACTGTTTACACTGCTGTAGTCAGGCCTTTATCAGTGCCTTGCTTATGAACCTTAGCAAATGGATTATAGATACTTCACTTCTAATTAGAGTATGCATGAAGAGATCTTGCATGAGAGGTCTCCAAAGGGCAGCCATGAAGGTCAAGAGCACTGCCGTAACTTGCACCTAGCACCCCTCTCTAAACATGCTTGAGGTACCCAAAACTCTGGATAACATACCAGCCCAAGAGCCAGAACTTTGAACAAAATACAGGAGGAAAAGGCAGTCTGGTTACAGGGGCAAAAAATTCTGTGTGTGTTTCAAATGCTGTGAAAAATGTCTTAACCTGGACCCCACATACCAGCCAACAGAAAGTTTTCTTGCCCTTCCTTTGATTTTGCAGCACTCTAGTATGCCAGATGTCTTCATTTCCAAGTGGGAAGGCTTTAACAAAATAAATATGTTCATGAATAATGCCATCATTATGATAGTCCTTATGATGATTAGTCTGATATTAGTCAGTTTAAATTATACTTACTGGCAAGTTTTCCATCTGCTGTGCTGGCTATCATAAATTTTGACAAGGGGAGCTGGAGGTTTTAATGACTCCTGTCATGCGTAGAGTCATAGCAAGTGGCAGGGATTGAGAAGAATCTTAATGTGATATCTTAATAAAAGGATTGGAGGAGAAATAAATAGTTAATAAATGTGATCGCTCCAGCTCACTGAAATAAGAACTACAAAGTGCACCTCAAACTTTCCAGGCTGCTAACAGTAAAAGAGTGCTGCATGAGCTGTCTTCTGCTCAAAGCTGTTTTCAAGGTTAGTTTTTAATTGCAAGGCCTACAACCTTCCTTTTAAAAACATTTTTTATTGGAAACTTAGTTTTCCAACAATTTGTGAATTTTACAACCAAGTGCACTGGAGGCAGAGGACCTGGAGTATCTGGGTCTTGCAAAGAAGTTGTTTCTTGTCTGAACTGCTTTAGTTGCTTTTAGCAGCTTGAAAAGTAATTGCCCAAGACAGACAAAGAACAATTTAAAACAATAAAAAAAAGTCTATCTTGTTCT
>NW_009258380.1:959166-1062236 GCF_000687185.1 Egretta garzetta
GCGTTAATTCAAACTGTAGATTTAACTGAGAATCCCAAATGCGTGAATAAATGGTATCCTACGTTTGGCTTCTAAGCATGCAGAAAATTGATTCTAAAGACTAGCAATCAAATTACATAGGGGAAATTTCATTCTTTGAGGTTAATGCAATGTATAACCTCATGAGCCAGAATCATGTAAGGACCATCCATTGTTCATAAATGTATTCTCTAGTAATCATTGTGCATTCTCTGAAAAATGTAGATGTGTTATTACTTACACAAATGCTAGAATTGCCCGTGGTACACATGGAACTTATTAAAGGAAATACACGTGCTTTTTATTATTTGTTGTTAATTATAATGGCTATTTTTGACTAAGGAGTGTATTCTCAAGAGCCAGATCCTTTAGATAAAATAAATCATGATTCCTTTACTTAAGAAGACATTGAGGATCTTTATCACTCTCTGTTTAAAGACAGTCACAGAAGAAATATTTGAAAAGGTGGCTTCAGCCTGTCCTATCCTTCTAGTAGGAAAAGATGAAGAAGAGGTTTAAAATTAATAAAAACAAAACAAAGACATGCCTCGTATTGGCTACCATAAACCTGTAGGTACTAAATCTCCCATGCTGCTGTACAGAGCCTTTGTTTGTGGCTGTAGATCAAGCAATGAGCATTAGTCAGAAGCCTGAGATCTATCACATCTTGTTAACTGACATGAAAATGATTACCTGATGGTATCCACTGCAGGATATTGCTGCGTCTTAATAGTTATCTATGTTGGCTAATGTGATTAAAAACAAGAGCAGCAACCCCCAGTATACACTGACAAAGCTGATGCATGTTTTCCAGTTGAGACTTTTAAAAGGTTCTGGGAAATTGGAAGAGTGAAATACTTATTTCATAAATGACAATTAGTCATACAGAGCATGGAAATCTTGCATGCGGAGGTCTCCGAGGAGGCAAATTTGTAGGTAATCTTGCATAACTTTTTTCCTTCCGTAGATTTGTTGTCAATGTCTTTGGCAAGTACACGAGAGCCAAGTGTTTTAAGAATGTTTTTGACAATAGCTGTGCTGTGTACTTAAGCTTTCCTGGTGCTTCAAATTGAGCATTATTGAGGCTATAGATCAGGAAAGTGAGTCCTGACCTTGTAGTAGCTAAATTGCTATCCAGAGCTGCTTAGCCATCTGATTTTTAACAGTAAGAATAACATAATAAAAAAGTGCCTGTCTTCTCTGCCTCTCGGCCCCACAACTGTACTGAAAAATAGTTTCTGGGTACTGTGTGGCCCTGTGCCAGCATCGTCAGCCAGGAAGACAAATGGAGTTATTACAGACTCTGTCTTTAAGTCTGTAATGCAGTGGATAGTGGTTCCCATCAAGACACAGAAAAGGGAGCGGTCCTCTCCACTTGCTTGCTTGGTAAAATATAAATCCCAGATACTTATTCTGATTTATGCACCAGTCTCTTGAAAAAATACAATGAAGTTTAAAAAAAATTCCAGTCAGGTATGTGCCCCTATGCTTTTTTAACTTTCTGGAGACACAGACCAGTACTCTGGTCTGAGCAAAGGTTTTTACTCGCTTGTTCTGGAAGAGTGTCCATAACGCTGCTTTGGAACTGTGACTGCAATGAAGTCAATGCACAAATGCCTATCACGAACCTCAAAATGAAACCGCACAGCCCCACAGTTGAGGTTGTACAAGCCCATGGGGTGATTTCACAATGCTCATAGGTAGTTGGGCTATGCTGAAGTCTGAACAGCCACATTTGTTAATGAAACCTTGTGAGTAAGGTACATAAAATGAGAGGAGAGGCAGCGTCGTAGTTGTGCAGAGGATCCCAGTGGTGTTAGGTGGAGCAGTTTGTGTCTCCTTTTGGCCTGGAGTGAAACCCTAGGTCTGCTGTAGCTGGTGGGAATTTGGTCCCTGGCAGTGGAGAACTTGCTTCTGATACCCCGAGGCTTTGTGCTAAGGAGAAACGTGCTTGCCACCGATGCAGCCCCAGAGCCTTGTGTGTTTAGTTGGAGTGCAGGGTGGGAGCTCGCCCAGGAAGCCCACGGAGCTGTCAGATGTTCCCTGATGTGGATGCTGGGTGGGCGAATTACAGCTTTAATGAGAAACTGCATTGCCTTCTCAGAGCTAAATTAATTCCTTGTGTAAATTGATGGGATGGCACTGGCTGTGGTGCCACGGGAAAGCTTTGCCCATGCATCTGCTGGAGCACTGGGGATGAGCAGGGTGTTGCTTCTGGTGTTGGCCAATGCTCTCTGTGTAGGTCCTTAGCTCACCCTTTTCAAAACAGAAACATCCCAAATCCGCACGTATCCCATACCATTAAAATCTGACACAGCTAATGATGGCATTGCATTATTCTTTGAGCTGAGTCCCGTTCTTACAGAAGTAATAGGCACGATCTCTGGTGCCTTCCTCCCTTTGCCTGCCTTTTTGTTTAAATTCAGTGCAAGTACTGACTGTCCTTTCTTCTGTACCTCATGGAGATATAATCCAATGACAGCTACAAGGCACTTGTGTAGTGAACATGAAATAGGAGGGAAATGAAAAAAATCAGAGAGAGAGAATTATTCATGGGAAATTGAGCACAGCTTCATTTCTCTGCATAAAAAATTAAGTAATGCTAAAAGAATTATACACTTGCCCACATGATTTATTTCTTCCAAGCTTTTCACCTTTCTCAGGATCTAAGTCCTCCAGCAGAGAACCTTTTTGCAATAGACATTATTGTTGTTAATATTATTATTAAGATGATTATCATCTTTTTATATCTCAATGTGGGTATGACTGTTTCCTCTCCAACCATGAAATGTGAAATCACATAGTATTTCTAAGTACTGCAGTATCTTCTCTCCCTTTGAAGAACTTTGTCAATTCTGCATGCTTTCCTCCTGTTTGTCCTTCCTACTTGCAGCTCTTGCTATTTTGCGATCCTATTTTGAGGTGGTAGGGCAGACCAGTGGAACCTTATGCTATGTAGGAAAAACATTTTTCCCCTTCGAATTGCCAGTATTTTGCACATATCGCTGCCTTCTGATCTCAGGACTGAGAAGTTTCAGTTTGTTTCCAAACTGAGACCCCTCGTTGGCAATGTGTTGTAATGCATGAATTTATTTTACTGGCCTGACCTTATTCTTGACCTTTTTTCCCTCTTGTCTTCTGCAAATGCAAATGATGCATGAATTGAAATCCCCTTAAGCCTGAACAGGGGAGATAATTCTAAAATCAAGGAAGGAACTGGAACAGCAGAGCATATCTAGAACGTCTGATACAATGCCTTTTTTATTTTTCAGTCAGTTTGCTCCCAGGAAAACCTTTTTGTGGAAAACAGGTAAAAAATAGCTTTTTTTTTTTTTTTTTTTGGTGTTAAACTTAGCTGTTTCTCTCTTATAATTTTGTCTAACTATAGTTCTATAGTTGTTTATCCTAATGTGAAGGCTGCTGAGCAAATTTGTAATCCATATTATCTGCAGTGTTTTTCTGCTTTAAGAGGGGGGAAAGAGCTTACCTTGCGGTATTGTATCTGAGCAGATAAGGCGTTACTTACTGCTGCTTTCCCAAGACTTTGCATTTCAGTTTAAAAAGTGGGGTGGGGGGTGGGTTGGGGAACCCACCTAATGTTTCATTTCAAATGCTTGACTTGCCTCTGGAGTGCCTTTAGAATTTAACTTATTGATCTTTAAAAAGCACTCCAGCAGTGCCCGGATGACGGTATTTCTGAAACACCGCACTTGCGTTTCTGTTGTTTAACCTGCTCCCCTGCGGGGCTGAGCGGCTCTGCTGGCTTCATTTGTTGGTTGTGAAGGCTCACCAAGTTCCCAGGACCAGCCCTGCTTTACTGCTGCATTGTAGTAATGAAACGGTGATGTCTGAGCCAACTGTTACCTTGCATTACTGTGTGATAGTTCTTATGCATGTTCATTTTATCATAATAAATCCATTTAAAGCAAAGGGGAGGAGAAACTGTGCTTAACTAAGATCTACAAAATACCAAGTGTTAGCTCCATAGCAGCCGTAAATTAGCTTAGATGTGTTGAAGATCTGAGAAATTGTGCACCTTTATGGCAGATAAAGATTTTAACCAAAATGCTGAGAATTTCACTGGCGAGTGAGCAGTGCTAGCCCAAGTCTGTCCTGTGCAGGTTTTAAAACTGTTTATCATCCCCTTGAAGAAGGGGAGGTTATCTTTCACAGTATTTCTGTCTCTGTCCATCTTTACATCTGTCAGATGCATTTATGGGTAAGGCTGTTCCTATAGAAAATGACTCCACAGGAATTGTACAAACCAGTTTTTCCGATGAACAGTCCTGAAACTGGAATGGGAGAAGTCCCTCAGGATGTAATGGCTGCTGTCACCTACCTACCTCGCATTCTGAGAGCCAAGGATATTTCCTCAGCTGCTTCTTCTGTATCATGACTGTGGAGATATGTTTTACCAAAATAAATAAAAAAATGCAACAGAGGGCCTAAAGAAGATGTTCTCATAAACCTACTTTTCCCTCTCTGGAGAGAACGGGACAATAAACGTGACGTAGTTGTTCATGTTCCCAAGTCAGTGTGGAAAGTGCTCAGACACTGCACTGCCAAGGGTAGGGTGGGGACCTTTATGGGCTACACCATGAACCTCACAGCCAGGCCTTCATTGGTTTGTGCATTCAATCCCACACCAGCATGCAGAAGAATGTGGCCAGTTCTGGTGTTAGCACTTGGTTTGCTTTGCTCAAACCCATGAGCTGGCTGACCAGCTTTGCCAGTGTGAGGATGCATACCCAAGTGGAGACCAGTAAAAGGGCAAGCTGGAAACTGGGCTTCTGTTACTGCCTGCACTGTTGTTGTCAGGAGGGAGATTTCCTCGGGACACTGCTTTTTCTTGCTGCGTGCTTTACAGCCTGTGATCCAGTGAAGCACTTAAGCTCATACTTAGCTCTGTGCACATGAGCAACCTTGTTGATTTGCTGTGTTGAAAGTTAGGTATGTGTTTAAGTGCTTTGCTTTTCTTTTTCATCAGAGAACCTGAGCATTTCTCTGAGCTGCAGAGATTACCAAGGGACTTGGCAAGTGCATAAAATTATATATGCAGTATTTTGCTGGCTTGCATTTTTTTACATTCTTATTAGGTGATATTTTTATGAATTTTCTTTTGGATGTAGGTGTATGTTCCTTGGCTTCTGAGAATTACTTTGCTTGGTAACAGGAAATGTTAAATGGCCTTCAGCCTCCCTGGCTGACATTTCTTACGTTCAGTTGACTGTGCACAGTTATGGGAGAGGGAGGGGGGCAGTTTTAGCCTTGCTTTTTTAAACTATGACTCTAGCGCAAATTGGAAGGTGTTGCAAGAAATTAAATAGAGCTTTACAGATAAGATGAATTTGCATTACCATGTCTGTTACCATAATCTTTCTTTTCATTTTTCAGTAGGCTGTTGGAAGACAGTAGTATATGCAATGATACCCATAAGAAAAGACAGCTGTTTAGGTTTGTATGACTTTATTTAATATTCATTTCCCGGTAACTCTCACTCGTGATTCTATCCATGTCCTCACTGAGGGAGACCTTGATGGGTGTGGGTATGCCATTTTTTTCTGGTTGGAAAGGAGCATGGAGAACAGAGTTCTTACCCCGCTCATCCCACGCTCTCCGAATGGGGAGGTCACAACAGGACCCTTTCCTTGGGTTTTATGGATCGCTGGCTCAGGAACAATATCAGATTTTTCAGCTGCCCAGACTGCCACGATTTGGGGGTGGCTGTGACTGGTGGAAGTTTGTAATGCTCTAGTATATGTC
Organism: Egretta garzetta; assembly: GCF_000687185.1. Taxonomy (NCBI): domain Eukaryota; kingdom Metazoa; phylum Chordata; class Aves; order Pelecaniformes; family Ardeidae; genus Egretta; species Egretta garzetta. The sequence goes on from NW_009258380.1 coordinate 964,948, forward strand.
ACAGACACGTTTCGCAGATTAATGCCCAGACTGACTTTTTTTCTTTTATTGGTTTATTTATTATGAAGTAAAAGTATGATTAGGTGAAACTGATTGAAGTTCCCTTATCTAAAGCAGCAATGTTTTGAAACTTTTTCTCTGTGACCTTTGTCTTCCAAACACCAACTCCTTCTGCCCAGAGAACATTCAGATGTATCCTGTATCCCAAATGGTGTCCCACATTACAGGGAATCAGTAGGAGTTGGTCTGTATTTTCATGGATAACTCTTTTTGTCGGTTGACGCACTGAATCAGTGGAAGACCCAACCTGGTGGTGACAGCATTCCTCTGAGAAGTTTAGAAAGGCTCTCTTCCCACACGGTGTGCTCCCACAGGTTCAGTTCAAATCAACCTGATTCCAGCAAGCCAAGCTGCTTTCAAAGTCAGTCAGCTGGCACCAGTCTTAAGCAGAGTGGGCAGAAGTAATGGATGCTTTCAGAAGCATGTCCTTCATCCAGTAAGGCACGTGGATAGCTAGGCAGAAGTAGGGTGATCACTAGATGTCTGTATGCATTCAGGTTTCCACATGTAGTAGTGATAGTTTGTGTCACTTCAAACCTATATCATCTATATTGCATGATTTTTCTTTATGAGGAAGAAGGGATGCAGGATTATTTGACGTGTGGTTGCTGACCGTGCACATCAGCACAGCAGCCCCAGAGGAGATGGTGAGACTGCACCAGATAAGGAGCAGCGCTGGAGCATCTGGAGCTGCATCCCATGGCCACAGCCAGCAGGCAGAAAAACTCTCCTTCATGTTTTGGGCTAGCCTTGATGATCTGAGAGTCTTGGATTGGGCGTGCAGGAATAAGGAAGCGTCTTACACGCAGAGACTCTTAATAACTTAATATCTGTTCAAGTTTGGAGAACAAAAAGGAATTTTGTATAACCCAAACCCACAGATAGCTGGGATACAAAAGCATTCTGTTTCTCTTCCTCTTTTCCGCTAGAACGTAAATATGAACTGTTAATTTCTGAGCACAAGAATGCAAAAGAATTTGTAAATAATATACTTTGTTTTTCTCTTTCCACTTAAATCGTAAGGACAATTTCTTTTTAAAACCTTTTTCCTTTTTTTATGTTGTTGCTTCTGTGCTGTTTCTCTTCATGCTTTCCCAGTGTCTGGGTCTAGCAAAGGTCAACAGGTTAATACTGCTGATCACATCTGTGAGAGGCTCTGATCACAGGCAAGGAACGCACCAGCCTGATCCCGTCTTTGACGCGCTGCTCCTTCACGTCCCGAGTGGCACAGCTCGGCAGGTTCTCCAAATAAAAAGCAGGAGCCACGTTCGCAAGGAGAAAGGGGACCAAAAAAAAAAAATAGATACAGTCCCATCCTTTTGAGTTGTAGAAAAGCGCTTTGAGCCTGCAAGGTATTATACTGTAAAATAAGACAGAGGGGTGGCAAATGTCTTCTAAAAGCCTTCCAAAAGGCAGTGTTATTAGCATCACTTGGGATAATGGTCATGGTGCACTAAGCTGTAGTAGGCATGCTGGTTTTGTCGTTTTAGCAGCACATTGTAAGCAAGCTGTCCACCATAAAAAAGCCAAATTCTCCTCCAAATTCTGCTCACAGTTTACTGTGTTGTCACTCAGAATACACTGGGCATTCTGCGGCTGTCTGAGGACAGGCAGTCTCTACCCAGAGATGTTTGCAATTAGTGTACGTGGAGGGAAAAACCAAACAACCCCCAACTGGTGGGTCTCTTAAGCAGAGAGTTAGCACTGAAGAGTTTGGGGTCACGCTGGGAGGACACGTGTTTAGGGGAAGGCTCTGGGTGACACTGCAGAACAGATAAGGAGGCAGATGAGTGGGGACAAGTTGCAATAGAAATCAGGAGGGTGGATGTGAAGACAAAGGTAGGAGGTGAAGTTAGTGAGAAAAACCTTACAGGTGATGGAGAGCAAAGGGAGAAGTAGCGAGGGGCTTGCTGAGGGAAGAGACCGGTCAACAAGCAACAGAAATGCTACGTCAGTGCTGCGTAATATTGCTGCGCCAGCCCCGTCCGGTGAAGTGCTCTTAGGATATATGCAAAAGGGGAGCGGTGGTAAGTGCTGTGCATGTGAAAGGGTGTAGCAGTGTTTATTTCCTGAAGGCAGATGAGTATTGGGGTCAAATCCCTTGTTTCAGGCATGCTTTCGTAAATACGGAGTATTTCCTTTTTCTTTATTAGGCTCGCTGCAGGGTACCCAAAGATAGACTCTGCCCAGGCGTGATTTTGTTTGTGTATAAATCTCTGTTTCCTGATGTCTGTAGGGGTAACAGAGACAGCACGGGGAAGGCATCTGGCAGTCGGCAGAGCAGTACGGAGAATGAATTGAAGTGGACAGACCACCAGAGGCCATGGAGCAGCACAGACTCGGACAGCTCAAATAGAAATTTGAAGCCAGCCATAACAAAGACAGCCAGCTTTGGTGGGATAACCGTCCTGACAAGAGGAGATAGCTCATCAAGTAACAGAAGTACCGGCAAACTGTCTAAAACAGGTAGCCAGTACTGTATTGGGTTCGCAGCTCTTCTTGTTGTGCGGTGATAAGTGGCTGTGCTGGTACTTGCCTGAGTGTGGTATATCACAGAATGGTTTGGGTTGGAAGGGACCTTCAGACATCATCTAACCATGGGGGTTGGACTACATGGTGAATTACAGGAACTGTTGTATTTCCTGTGCATTAGCAGATGTGTATGTCCATCGACATATGCTCGTGTCTGGGTACTGGTATTGAGTTTTTAGGAATCAAGAAGACCTGGTATCTGAGGTTTGGAAATCGAAGGTATGATAGGCTTTTCCTGGAGCAGAGTACGTGCACGTCCTATTTGAACACTTCACTTGTAGCCTGAAAAGGTGGTAGTCCTTTCAGACAAAGCACAGATTTTACCTTTTTATTCATCTCGCTGCTCTTGAATCATGAAGAATTAAATGTCATGTATCTGACGAGAAATCCAAGAACACTTTGTTGTCGTTGCTAAAATGCAGACCCTCTGTACCTTGGAAGTACAGCCTCTCCCTCGCTGCTGGCAGGTGAGGCAGTGAGCTGTGGTGGAAGCAGTCTGAAGTGCTGGATTCACGGAGGTCCCGCGGGCTCTCCATTTTCTCGTTTAGTTCCCATTAAATGAAGGCACCGTTTAAGGGGACTACGAACCTTGTGGGAAATCTGCATTTACTTGCATTAACTTCATGGGTACATTAACATACGAGTGAGTCAGAGGGTCTGGATCTAAGTAATTTCAAGACATGCCATTAAGCTACTCTATTATATTTTTTTGTGTAAAAGCGCATAATAAATAATGAGCCCATCAAATGATTCCATCAGTTTGGTTCATTTGATATATATAGTACAAGATAAGTGGTAATCAATACTTAGCACTTAGTGCTTTTTCAGCTTGAGGGTGTTTTATGGACAGTACTTAATTTAAACCCAGCTTATCAAACCTTGGTTGGTCAGATTTCACCCTTATTCCCAAAATTGTATGGTAGCCTCTGTTGTGATTCAGGATGCTGGGGAATGGAGTTTTCGGAGTAAATAGAGAAAACTTTTGACTTTGTAACTATGTTCTGGACCTCCGGATCTTGAACATAGTTAAAAATGTTGTTATATTTCACAGCTGGAAAGGAACGCAGCTCGTTGGAAAGCTGCTCTTTCAAACCCTGATGCTCATAAAGCTGCTGGGAGCTTTTGGAATATCCTGCTTTTTTTTCATAATGCTTCTGGTTTATGTTTCTTTTGAGACCCTAGACAAATACTGGGTTTATTACCTTAAGATTCATAGAACCATAGAATATCTCAAGTTGGAAGGGAACCATAAGGGTCCCTTCCTAAGCTAAGATACTCCTTGAGTTTTACTCCATCCTTACGTATGTAAAATTCTATGGAATTAAGACATGAATTTGACCTTGAAAATTAGTAAAGTATAGTTGTTTACCTCTGGCTTGTTCCTGAGCGTGAGCACGTGCAACATAGCAAAACCAGTGCGTATGTAGTTTTGAAACTACACTCCTGTATTTTTTATTTGTATAAAGGCTGAATAGGCTATACAGTGGGGCCCGAAGTATGCAGTAGACCATGCGTTTACCTCCAGATTTCTTTGCCTCCTGAGAATCTTTCCATTCCATCGGAATTCAATTTGATATGCATGAAGTAGGGAGGAGGCACAGGTTCGTGGTATACTTTTTTTGTATCATTCACCTTCGGTAGAGGGCAGGTAAATGTATTTCTCTGCAGCATTGTATTGCAGAGGTGCAGAGCATTTAAAATGGTGTTGGGGAAATCCGTTTTGGAGGGTTGAGACATCTAATTGCAGAAGAGTAATAAATTAAAGTCGCTGTTTTAGTGTTTAAAATCAAGCATATTAAAGGGTGCACTTAGAAAATGTATTAAAGGAGAGATCTCTGAAGCATGCCAATACTTGTAAATGCATCTGCACTTCGTGTGCACCAACCCCAAAATTGCTTTCAAATGAAAGCTCTTACAATACATTTTTACAACATTAGTGATATGAAAAATCCGTGTTCTTTCCAGAGCAATTACATATTGTAAGTGCTTTGACTTTTTTTTAAGCTAAGTGTTTAAATTTGAAAGCTATGTGAGCACAGAAAGAGTAAAAAAGAAACAAAATAAAAGGAAGAGGTGGGGAAAAAGAGCAAGGCTGGATGTTAAAATAAACTTACACCTTCAAAGCCAGGACACAAAGTCAAGCTGTCAGTCAGCGTAAAGAAAGTCAGAGTAAATAATATCTGAATCACTTTTTCTGTCCTCTTCTCTAAAATGTTATTGAATGGCATTAAAGCAGAAAAGAATGACTGTTCAGAAAATAATGGGGAAATATGCCTGATAAAGTGTTCTCGTTTCACAAAAAAACCCACTGAGTGCATTCATACGGCTGTCAGAGCCCCCACGTGCCATTTGCGTAAGTTTTTAAGGTACATTAGCTACAAAGCAACATTTCATTGTGCATGTTTTTGCATTAGATCTTCATCATTCTGTACTCCAGTTGTAGGCAGCGCTGGGTGTTCCACAGCTCGATACACATTTAAAGCTTGATCGTGTTTTTATTTTGGGGGATTTTGTTTATTTTCTGTTGTCCTTACTACAGTGATTGAAATGGGATTGCAGGGGTCTGGCTAGAAACATCAGGCACGCTGCCCTGGTAGTGTGGCAGAGTCTGGTAGGCACCAATTCTGTCCTGGTTCTCCTCTGCAGAAAGTATTAGTCTGTTCCCTGAAGTGGTTTGTGATTCACAGGAATAAATTTAAAACATTTTTGTTTTGCATGCAGTACGTATGAAATCAACTCTGAAGTCAGTTGGTCAAACTGTTCCTCACTTGCTAAATGATGGAAAATGTTTGTGATCATTTGAAATGTGAAAACTATTCTACCTATATGACAGTCATCCAGAAGCATTGTCAAAGACACTTCTTGAGCATGTGAATATTAAAACTTTCAGGATTTTCACAGATGGCTCTCACAGCTGCCTTTGAGAGTATGTATAACGATGCAATATTATCATTGTAGACCTTCTGGATAATTTTTAATATTGTCACCAAAAGTAAATGTTCTGCCCTTGACCTTAACTTCTGGTAAATCAGTAATTAGTGGTATGTAGCAGACAAACAGAAACTGAAGCACAGAAAGGTGTTAGCCTCCCCTTAGACAGAGACAGATCATGGAATGCGCTGTTCTCCTCAGTAGAGCCCAGTAGTGTCAATTAGTCTTGCACTTTAATTGCATTCAGCTGCATGGGAATTAGAGCTTAGCAAAGGAATTCTGTTACTGCATTTTTGCAAACTTCACAAAAGGGGCTGTTGGAGACACATTACATGGTTACCTTGCTGGTTCTGATGGTGATTTTCATGTACCTGTTGATTGTTTAGAAAGACCTGTTCTACTGAAAAGCACAGGTTGTATATTGCAAATAAAATTGCTCTGTTATTCTGAAGCTTAGTAGATACATGGAGCTGTATTAAGTTATGATTCAGTATTGAGTGGGGAGTTAATAATTTAACAAATTGAAATCAGATCGCATTCCCACAACTTAGGTCATTGTACAAAACCTTGGTTAGTTTAGATCTCCAGTAATATAGTGCACTTCCCAGGATTGGCTAAGCATGTATAGTTGTAAATGAAATAGGTGTCCCTGTAGGCATCAAAGATATACCTGTTCAGTCTCTTAACCACACCCACGAAGAGAAAATCTAGCTCACAAACTCCCATGTTATTTTCAGTGACACATTACAAAAGGTTTTAATACGTGTTATTAGGAGGGGAGATGTGTTTCGCAGCAATGTCCTCTGTGTGTGGATCTACACCGCTATTTAAACAATTGTTGGAAGATTTAAAAGCGGTAACTATTGCATCCTTAGCTTCTCTTAATGCATTTTCCATTCAGTGGAATGCACATCTGTTGGAGTGTATTTCTTTCCCTCCCCATGTATGAAAAGCTGGCCACATTGGGGGATCAGCTGTGTTGACAGAGATCTGTAGGGATCCTTAACTTCCCTGGCAGGGCTCCAAGTAATTGGAGACACAATCTAATCTCTCCTGTTAGGTGTTCATTGCTACTCCTGTTAGGCAAAGATGATTATACTGTAGGCATTTCGGTACATTAACCTCTTTTCTTTTTTTTCTTTTTTCTTTTTTTTTTTTTTTTTTTGGTGATAAAGTATTCTGTAAGTTATAATTTTGTCTCTGAGTTTTGGAACTGGATTTCTGCTTTCTTAATCAGGCATTAGCCTGATGGATCTTGCAAGTCCTAGAGAAACTGCAGGAAAGTTGATGTATGGGCAATAAATCACGAGCCAACTGCTTCCAGTCATACGCTTCCCACCAACCGACGGTGCTGAAACATCAATCTTATTTTTAGAAGTGCAACTTGCAGAGGAATAATCATGTTCACATGAGCACATACCATTATTATAAAAAAACCCCCCTAAATACATTGTAAAATACAGAAATGCAAGTGACTTATAAAAGTAGCAAATAAATATTCCTAAGCCAAGAAACTTTATCCAAGACAAAAATATTTGCAGAGGTGATCAGCACTGTACTGCTCCAAAAAGCCTAGCCGTCTGGATCAAGTAGTGGGTAGATCTTGAGAGTCCAGTTGATAAAAAAGAAAAAAATTTGCCTTGGACTTGGAAGGTGGGGTGAACAGAGAAGTTCAGAGTCGTCAGATACTGAATGCTGACCCAAAGAAAAGAGAGCAAGAGGTGTTGCATCCCTCGCTAGCACTCAGGATATTGGCAAATCAGTGGTACCTCCATGCTCTCCCTCCACAACCCCCTAAGCTATTAAGACTTTGTGGTGATTTTTCTGTCTCTTTTTTTCTTTTGCCACTCTTTGAACTGCTGTATCTCTCAGAATTCTTCAAAAATATATTAATGGAAAGTGATGAGAAAATGAAGGTTATTATTATGTCAACTGTGAAGCAGCAAGAAAATTATAGAAGAGTCTGGAAGAAGTAGCCATCATTACATACTGGAAAAGAGGTGTAATGGGGGCAAAAATCTCATTTAGTCAAAGTTCCTTTCAGAAGTCTTTACCAAGACATCTCTTAATGTGAATCTGAATAAAGTCAGATAGTTCATTTTTTTCATTTGCTACAGTACTGAATTCATTATGTGGTGATTTCTTATTCCACATTTAGACACCATGAAAACAGCTAATCAGAGCTACAAAGACAAGATTAATTGGTGTTAATTTCCAAATATTACTGTTGGAATTTACTTGGCTTAATGTGTCTAGACTTAAAATGATAGGAAATAAGTTGTAGTGATGGCAAAAAAATTAAACCAGATCATTGTTAAACAGGATAAATGGGGGCAAAAATTGGTTCAGTAATAATTTCTGGGATTTTTTTTTTTCCAATATTCAGAAAATTGCTGAAATGGTTTTGTGTGTTATTTGTGTTCTTTCAAAATCACCAACTTGATCTACTGACGTAGGCAAGCAGATCTCTGATCTTTTAAGGCAGACGTTTCAAAGCTATCATTTGGCCCATGCGTGGTAATAGCTCCAGAGGTTGTTCCACTGCTTCTCCCTACCATTTGATGAGTACATCTGAATTCATTGCAGTCCTTTAGCTTTTAACATTCAGAAGCTGCTAAAAATCAATCTGTGATTCTGCCATAAAAACAGCTGAAAGGTGGAAAAGAAAAAAAAACAATTGAGTGTCAGAGCTGCAATCTTTTTTTACGCTAACGGCGTTTCTTCAGAATAGCGCAGAATGGGGAGAGAGAAGTCTGAACTCAGGTTTGATACTACTTACACGCTTAGAAATAATGGGAGGTTTATGAAATCTCATCACCAGTCCTGCTTCTCCAGGTAGCTTTCTAACCCGTTGAATTCAATAGGTGATGGAAAAGAGGAGAAAGTAAAGCAAGAACTCAAAGCAGCAACGTGAAGAGCATGTAGAAGGGCCAGGGAAATGCAGGAAAGGACCTGGTAACTGCTGTAGAAGGAAAATTAAACTCCTGCGGTTGCATTTACATTACATTACATATGAGGAAGATGCCAAATACTGCTTGCAGCTTGATGAGGACGACCTCTGGGAATATCTCTGCAATTTGCGGAAACACTGAAATCTGAAACGATCCAATGAATAAAACTATCCCTGCCAGAATAATCTTTCTAGATTTCCAACCTCAGTCTACAAGGAGGGGAAGAATATAGCAACTAATACAACTTGGAAATGTATTTATAGAAATTAAAAATTTCTTCTGAAATCTCTATTACTTTCTTGATTAGATACTGGATAATCTGACTTAGGGCCCTGATGATGGAAAATAGTGCACAGCTCATAAAAGAGGACTCTCTGTGTAGTAGCTGCCATATGAATATGAAGTTTGAGGAAGATGGATAAAAATGTAGTTTACACAGCAATTAGCAGTAATCTGTGAAAAGACCCTCTGTTAAGTAACAGGATGCTGGTGTGATTTCTTCAGAGGAAACCTGTTTTGCTCTAATTATGAGGAAATAAATTAATTCCAATATGGATTTGAGAATGAATCTAAGGCTCTAAGCGGTCTACTGCTGGGTCCTCCTGTGGTATCCCAAATATGAAGGGCTGTAATTTGCCCTCTACAAAAGTAGTTTGCTAAAACCTAAGTCTGAGTTCTGTCTTTTCTTTTAATCTGTACCTGCAGGAGGGCACTGAGGAGGTTAGCAATTAATGTAAGATGCATAAACAGTGCACAGAAGTAAAATAAAAGAAGTTGCAATTAAAATTTACTTTACTTTTGGGAGGAAGCATCCATACAGGCATTTGCTTTCACACCTCCCTTGTATTTGCCTTAACATCCTGCTTTAAGGAAGCCGTTCATCTGAGCCCCACACTCTCAGGGGTTCTTGTCATTTTTACATGAAGCAAATTGAAATCTAATCAAGTAAATCTCTGAAGTTTGGAAATTATATTTGGTTTTTTAAGATAATGGCTCTCCCCATCCTTCCAGGCACAAATGTGTTTTATCACATTTGATTTATCTTGATCGATCAATTTTAATAAGCTAGGTGCTGAAAAGTCAAAGTGACAAAAGTCTTAGGTAGCTTTAAGTCAATACACGTGCGGCACAGCTACCTTGTTACTTGACTGACAGCTCAGCTGCTGGTGGTTTGGGTTTTTTTTCCTTATAGAAAATGTTTGGTGGTTTTTCATGGGGTTGTTTTTTTGGTTTTTGGTTTGTTGGTGTTTGGTTTTTTTTTTCATTTACAAACCCTGTGTTTAGTTTTTATGCTTTATGAACCAATACTTTGGCATTATAAATACGCTGAGCATTTTGTGTTCTGTTTGATATAGCTTTTTACTGGCTGGGAGGAAGCAGATGTTGCAGGAGGAAGGTGGTCTTCTGAACTGCAGAAATACCACTGGATACTGAGCTCAGTAGGGAGTGAAAACCCCACTCCTGCTAGCTGGGCATGGACTAGTGCTTGCCTTGGCAGCCTGTGAAGGCTGTCCTCGCGTACGTGCCGTGTCCCATGGGGGCTGGAGTCCCTTGTAAACCCCACACTGCGTTTGTGTCTCTCCGTTAGGCTCAGAGTCTTCCAGCAGCGCTGGCTCCTCAGGATCCCTGTCACGAATACATCAGCCTCTCCAAAGTGCATCTCTTGTCCCCGGGGTGACGGCCAGCTCTTCAGGCAACGTGTCCTACCCTGAGAATGGGATGAGTGGCCAGGTGGCCCCCAGCAACACCAGCTATATCATTCTTCCACTTGAAGCTGCAGGGATACCGCCTGGCAGCATCCTTCTCAACCCGCACACAGGTCAGTATGATGCTCTCCTGCCTGGTACTGCCCTTCAGTGTTTCCGATGTCATCTGGAGAATTGGCAAATTGCATGATTCTAGAGATATTTTCCTTGAGGCAGCAAATATATATAGAAATGACATTTGGCAGGTTGTTGTTTTCAAATCTGCAGGCAAAGCTGGATTGGCTTTCTGAGGCTGTTGTGGCGTAGCCGGTGGGAAGTAATGCAAAACACACTCACCGTCCCAGACAGGATATTCATCTTGCAAAGTCCTGGCACTCCCTGGCAGTGGATCCTCTGAGATCCCATTAGCTTCAGCAAGGACAGATGCTTTTCCATATCAAGCGTGCCGAGGTACGGGTGCAACTGAAATACAACGCTCAAAGTTTTGGAGCTTGTGCTTAACAGCAGAAGAATTTCCAAAGGCTTAGAGGCTGCATCTGAACTAGCGCTTCAGAGTTAATTTCCTTATGTGATTAGCAATTGTATTTAAATCGGAAGTTTTGTGATAAGAGAAAGTCATAATCTCTTCAGTTCTGCATCGTGGCCCTGGTAGTTAGCAGCACTGCAGTGCTTGAAGGAGGCATTCGCAGTCACCCAAGCACTGTGGACACTTCAGAAAACCACTCAGCTTGAACTTGAGTGCTTGCTGGAAGTTTAAGGCAATTTGTTACCGCCTTAGTCCAGCTGAAGTCCAGATAATGTTACACTATTACTCCCCACAGTATTGTACTGACAGCATTAAAAAGGTTCAGGGAGGTTGAGAGTGTGATGGTTCTTCAGTGATTTGGACTATTTCAGTGACCATGACTAGCCGCGCTGTCAACCTTAGCTGAGTTATGCTGGGTTTAAAATAATAAAGCCTACAGTGCAATGTATTTTCCATTATACTGCGAGCTGAGAGTTGAACTCCAAAGTATTTTTTTCAGAGTCCTCAACAGAGCACTCAGGAGCGTTTTATTTGGGGATTTTTACTTCTAACCAGTATTTAATGTATATTACACCCCTGCGTTCCAACATTTTGGTGCAAATGCATAAAGCTTATTTGTGAGTCCACTGCTAAAAATACTTTTTTAGTCAGAATGCAGTCAAGAAAAACTGAAAGTTGCAGCGTGTAAGAAAAACACAGCCTTGGCAAACTGTTAAACCAAACTTCCCACGGACATTTAGATACAGTAGTATCTGGGGCTGATCAACATATATCAGTGTATATAAAGTCAGGGAGGAGTTCTTGTTTGTTTAGATTCAAATGTGTTCTTTCCAGAGAGATGACTTAGAAAAGTACACATTTATGCAAGTTACTCTTTACTTATTTACATGTACTTTTTTTCAAGCTATTACATTATTGACGCGAGAGCCTAATACTGTCAGCATAAACGGGGATTTTAGTAATTTCTTAAATTGACTCAGGGGAGAGGACAGAATGGGAGGTGGGCATAAGACAAACCCCATCATTATTAATTTACTCATTTCCGTTGTTCTGGTAGTTGGCAGTTCTGTCTGTAACACTGGAATTTCTTGGTCAATGCAGAAGGCAGCATTTTCTGTGCTATGTGGTCCACTCCTATACAAAACTCCGCAGGCCTAGGCAGAAGTCCATCTATCATTCAGGTGATAGGACTGAGAGACAGAAGTGAAGGGAATCACTGCTGCTTGGAGCCCACCAACAGCTGAGAGGTTGCGTTCGTTCCTGGCCGTGGCAAGGACAGAGGCTGCAGCTTGCCACGTTTGGAGGCCAGAAGAGCTGTTTAAGAGGAACATCTCCTCCATCTGTTTTGTCAATTTAGCGACTTGCAGCAGCTAGCTCATAATTTCCCCCGGTACTTAGGGAGTCTTTGTCTGCCATAGATATAATGCCTTTCAATACTGTCACTAGACCAGAGTGCTTGGTCTTCCCTTCTAGCTTGCCTTCTTGTCTGCAGAGGTGTCACCAAGAGCTGCATGTATGTTAGTGTGTTTAATATTCAGGGAGCAAGTGTTGTGTACATAGAATTTTGCGTTTCTTTCAAACTGCCTGTTTTGTTTCTGTAGCTCCCTTGTAAATACACACATAGTAAAGAAAATGCAGGGAGCAGAGTCTTGTAAAGACTGAAATTCTTGTCCCAGATGTATAGCTTCATGCTGCTACCTGTGCTGGAAGTCAGGCTACACTGTAGCATCTACCGTGTTTTTAACATGCAGCAAAACACACTGCAAATTCACCACTCTTTGGGCTCAGAATCTTTGCATCTTATTAGGGTAATATTACAAAAGAAGCTCCATAGGGAGGAGATTTAGATTGCTGGATGCTGTGATCGGCTATCAAAGTGATGGATGCTGTCAGAAACATAGATGAAGAGAAGACAGTTTAAAGAAAAGGAAAAAGGAGCTTTGTTTCCTGTAATGAATAGATTTTCTTTCCCTGCGTAACACCATTCTTTAGCTCTTTCTTCTCCTCTTGCAGAGTGGCTACTTCCAATCTTTTTCTCTCTCTTGATCATAACACCGTGTCCTTTAAAGATCTTTGCTTCCTTTCATGCTACATAGTCACTGACTGTGCGAGCCTCTAACGACATCCACAGATGCTGTCAGTATCTCCTGGCTCTGATTATACCTCTCAGCTCCTTCTCAGGTGTTGGCAGCCCACACTTTCTTTCCCATATCTGCAGTTCCCTTTGTTTCTTCTCCTTCCCCAGCTAGAGAAGCTTCTTGCTTGCTTTGGGAAAGGACCACATATGTGGCTATGCTGGTTTACTCTCCATTTCACCCACTTCACCAGTCTGTTTTACCCTTTAAAGAATTCCTCATGACCAGTTCTCAGACTTAAATGCTCTTGAATTGTCAAAGGGGTTATGTTTCATTCTTACTTCTTTAAATGACATCACAATTTTTGCCCTTATATCAGGGCCACAGTTCATAACTTACAAATGTCTTCACTGTTACCGTCTGATCTCTCCTTTTAATTTCTTATTTCAAGATTTCTTCACAACAGGTCTTTTTTTTTCATCTTTACAAGCATTGCTGGACCTTTTCTCTTTCAGTTCTGTCATCCTTCGCTGGGCCAGAGGAAACGCTCTTTGTGGCTTCCCTTGAGCATCTGGCACAAGCTTCGGGAGCCTGTTACCCCACTCACCCAGCCTGATTTCCCCAGTCTCCTAAAGTACTTCTGGAGCCTGAGACTCTCAAATCTAAGGAGTCCATGCCATTGTCACCCAGTGTTTTCACAGCCAGAAGCAGGAAAGCAGCCAGTAGGCAGAATTGCCCCGTGCTTCTCTTCCACTCACTCTAACCATGACCTTCTTCACTGTGAGTGTGAGATAGGCCCGGTATAGTACGTCGACTTCATGCCGTAAGTCTTCATGCTTTAGAGAGAGAGAAGGCCAGGGTTCTTTATCTGGTGCTCCTCATCCATTTCTGACTGTGCTTAATAAGAGGGAGGAACTGAAAAGGCTGAGGAGTAGATGGAACAGGTAGAGGCGCTTGTGGCATACAAATCAGAAGTTCATTATTTCACTATTGCTCTCAGTCACCGAATTCCTCTCAATCTCCCTTTTTTATCTCAGATATTCATACTTTAGTTACCTACTTTAAATGTTTTCACTTCATTGCTAAAATTCCTCTTTTCTCACGGAAACATCTGTAATTCCTCTGATTTATGAATTCATGACAGAAGTGAAACGAGAACTGCGATAATGGAAAACATTTTCCCTGCAGAGAAATACCTTTTTTGTTGTTGTTGTTTGTAAGACAATGACTTGGATAAACTTTTTTCTTTTTCTTTATTTTTTTTTTTTAAACAAACATTGCTTTTGCAAGGTTACTTCCCCCAGCTAAAATATCTGAAGCAAAAAAAGACTTCAGCAACTTAATAGAACTTTGGACAGAGTTTGTCCTGTGTATAAGAGATTTTTGAAGATATCCTAAGTGTTTCTTCCTTGAGAACTTCCAGTGCTAACTCCTCTAATTGCATAGGGCACAGTTCTAAAAAGTACAGCACTATGTTATTAGCATGTGTAAATAAATTAGTAACAAGGATGGGTTTGTTGTTTAGGTTTTTTTTTTCCCCTTTCCATACAAAGTACAGTGTGTCAGGAGTAGTTGTGTGCATTTGACTGCTGTTGCGTGGCAATAAAATGTACATGGCTATTCTCTGCCTTCAGTGTTTGCTTCAGAGTTCAATGTCAGTATTAATTGATTCATCATTGAATGACTTCAAGTAACCATAGCACCTGAATCTTCTAGCAGTGGGAACCTTCCACCCGTTCTTTGGGAAGTCATACTGCCCAAACAAATATCTGCTGTCTGCCTTGCCTGCAAAAAAAAATTTTAAAAAAAGATGGCTGATACTGTAATGAGGCATTGAGAGTGATGAGTGCTTTACTGTTGTAGTAAGTCAGCTGAAGAGTGGTCAGTTAAAGGTTGTTTTGATTTCATACAGAAACCAGTATGTTCTTAAAAGTGTTCAGCAAAGGCAGGGTGTTTTGTTTCAGGTCAACCATTTGTAAATCCTGATGGGACACCGGCAATATACAACCCTCCCAGTGGCCAGCAGACGATGAGGAGCCAGATGGTGGGACAGTCTCAGCAGCAGCCTTCATCCCAGCAGCCTCAGCAGGTTCAACAGCCACAGCAGCCAATGGCAATAAAGGGTAGGAGGGAAGGATGCAGCTGGACAAAATATCAGGACATAAATCTTTTCTTTTGAAACAAATGGGGCCCATGATCTACATTTTCAATACAGATGAAACAGATGGAGAGGAAAGATTCCTTTTTCAATTCCATTTAAAGGATGGTTTCATTTTGAAAAGGACTGTTAAGTGAGTTCTTTTATGTCTGCATAAACATATTTTGCAAAAATCACCTGCAAGTGAAAGCTGAATCATTCATTCTCAAACTAGTACAGTCTGTAATTCTCTCCAAAGAGCCAGGGACCTTTCCCCGTCACTGTAGGCAACAGTGGGGTTGAGTCAAAGAATCAAGTATAATGCAGGGCTCTACAAACTCTGCCCTGTCCAGCTATATCAGGCCCAGCTGTGGGTAGCCCACTTACTGAGCACCCCTGCCCCAGACCATGGGTCTTCTGCCTGTGCCTGGCCATGACCCTGCTCTGAGCAAGAAGCTTTGGAGCTACGGCGAGAGAGGGGAAGAGCAGCGTAGTTTGGGCACAGCGCCACGGTATGTTGGCTCCCTGGCCCCTGGGCTGGCTGTAGCGTGCAGCCAGATGTGGCTGAGCATGGGCAACAGGGTTTGGGTCTGGTTCAAACTTAATTTTGTGGATTGTGTGCCTGCTCTTCCAGAGCAGAGCAGGCAGACACTACTCAAGCACAAACCCTACATCCTGCTTACCCGCAGAACAGCCAAGATCTACTGTGGTTCTTGTGTGGCTTGATAATCTGGCACTGTTTCATTCCAGGTCACCTAGAGATACAATGCTTAAATTTAGTGAGGTTGCTTTGATTTTACTGGGGCTTGGGTGTTTGTGGCTCTTTTTCTTGATTTGGTCTTAGCAGTTTTAGAAGATGGAGGTAGTACCAAAACCTGTGTAAGACTCAAGTTAAATGAGAGATTAAAACAAAAGGAGTAGTAAAGCTATTCCAAGGTAATAGTGCTGTAGAAAATTGTTATTTCACTTTGATAAACATCTGCTCCAAGCTGACAGGCCTGTCTTTGTTGTTAATTCTCAGCCTGTTCTTTGTCAATTTTTTTAGCTATTGTTTTCTGCCAAAGCAGCTTTAAAATCATTATTCCTATGCCTATGACACACTCAGAGTTAAATTAGTCATTACCAGGAGAATTCAAATATACACTTACATTGTGCTGCTTTTCCGTTTTATCTCTGTAAATTAAATGTAAAATCATAATTTGGCTTTGCCTCACATCAGTAATAAGAAGGTGTAGCTGTGGCTTTATTTAATCTAACAGCAATCAAATATATGAAAACAGGCAGAAAAATCTGTAATAAAGAATTGCTTGGTATAAGGCTAAAATGAAGACTAAAATCACAGCACCTGACCTCTTGTATTTGGGCTGGCAATGAGTCACCTGCATTTTCAGAGCTGTGTTTGTGACCATTGTTCTCAGTAACAGAGTTTGTTGTTGTTATCTGTCTCTAAGTAGGTTGTATTTATTGTCTTTCACTGTGTTTATTTTGCAGCCTGTTCAGGCAATGCAGCCATCTTCTCAGTCAGTCCAATATCCAGCAGTTTCTTATCCTCCCCAGCATCTCCTGCCAGTCTCTCCAACGCAGCAGTTTTCTGTGGTACTAAAAATTTTTTTTTTTTTTCCTTTTCCTTGAAGTTGGGTATGTGAGCATGAGTGTGTCAGAGAACCTCTGGGGAACACTGCAAGGGGCATCCCACGTGAGAGCCCCATCTAGATCCCCCTTTGCCTTAGCACTTTTGGTACTTGGCAAGCATTTTGTAAGAGTGTTCCCACTGATTGTGGTTGTCTAACCTGGAGGATGATGTTAGGAGCAGGGCTCTCTACCTGGTTAGCAGAACCTCCAGAAGAATGTTTTATTGTGCCTATGACAGGAGCTTGTGTCTCCCCACTTTATGTCGAAGGAACTTAAATTGCTAACTTGGGCATTTGAGATTTGGGTTATCCCCCTTTTGTGTCCACAAAGACTGGAAAAGAGACCTCGAGAAATCATTATTTTTTATTTTGTATTATTTTATCAATATACTGAATTCACTGCCTGGGTTTATTCCCTGATGATACCAGAGCACTTGGAAAACAGAGTAGCGGTGAACCAGCTGCAGAAGGTGTGGTATGCTATGCATCATGACAGAGCACCAATGAACATGTATAATAAAAATAAATGGAGTGCTCTTCTGGAGTCTGAATCTGGCTTGGTGCTTTGAGGGCTAAGATTATACTGTTGTAAAATGAAGCTGACATTTTAAGAGGCACTACAAGATTTTTTTCTGTGATTTTTCTCTCTTGCTCTGGTAATCTTGTTTATGACTGATTTTTTTTTTTTTTCCCAAGGTAGAGATGTCACGTAGTTATAGTAAGAGATGGAAACAAAGCTGAATGGGTCCTTGCAGCTAAAATAATGTTATTAATGCCGGTAGATGAGCAGTACCATTTAAAGGACAATAAAAATTGTTCCATGCTGAACAGAAGTTGCATATCTCAGTGCTAATTCTCTTGAAAAGTGTCTTGTAGGCATCTCAGGTTGTTCTAGTGATAGCCATAGGAAGTTTGATATTTTCAGTGGCTAATTTAATAGTGAAACTTCACCTGAATTAATGTCTTAAGTGTACATTACATTATACACACAATGTATAAATTATAGGGTTTTGAAGCTCTTGGTTTCTATTGTACAAATCCAGAGACATTCCAGGCTCAATGAAGTTCCTCATATAATGTGTTTGCAGTCATTCGCCATCCAGGTAATGAATATCCCAGATTTTTGAAGGAACAACTTCAGACAGACAACTTAGGTGCCTGAATATGGATGTAGGATGGTGGTAAAGTTAATAGCATTACTTTCTTACACCACCTGAAGATCTGCCAGGAATGTGGGAAGTGCTGGCCCACGGTATCTGCTCACAGAGTAGGAGAGCTGAGTCTCTGTGCAGCCTCTGGCAGTGCTTTCCACAAACGAACTTTTTTTTTTTTTTTTTTTTTTTTTAAGTTTCCTGCCAATAAATACATTGTGCAGGATGGTTTTGGAGAATGAATGCCACAGGGATGTGAACAAAATCAAAGAAGCTCCTTTTAAAAAAATAGCATTGATATTCTGAGTGATAAGCATTTTTATAGTGCTTATTCCCTATCCATGAGGGGGTATAAGGAAGGGACCGTAGTCTGCATGTTAGCACATGATGGAGTTTTTTTGCTGGATTAATTGTCATATAGAGTACATTTTAATGTTGAGTATTTAAAAGTCTTATGATAATGGCACAAACAAAGATGCATAGATCCACATTTACCAATCTTTGACCTTCACAGAATAAAATTCAGTGTTGATTAGTATGGATCTTTTTGCAAGGCTGAACAGATACTGTCTAGAATCCTTATACCATTACCAGCATGTAATGAAACTTAGGTCCATTGACTTTATTTGATACATTCATCCTACCATAGATTTATTTTTCCCCCTCCAGTCAAAGAAAGTACTTGTTTCTTTCCAACACTGAATAAAAAGCCTTGAAATAGCAACCAAAGGCTTAGCATTTTTTACCTTCTCCATGTTTACAACCTTGGATTTTCAAAACAGTCCAAAAAGGAAAAGATCTGCACTTGCATCCTACTGAATTCCTCTTGGGATCATTTTGAAACACAGGTGAAATTACCAGCATGTGTTTGGCTGAGGAGTTCTGTGTTTGGGGGAAGAGCTATTCATAACATTATTTTCCTGCCCTTTATACTTAAGATGCCTTCTTTTGAACACTGTAAAGTTCACTTGCCTTTTTGGTATAAAAGGAGGGGGGAGGCAGGGAGAAGGGGGGAGCAGGGTAAAAGCCAAAATAATCTGCTTTTGTGACAACCAGTGCCATTCACAATGCAGTCTGGAAGTCTTTGTCAAAGCATTTATAGTGATTTTCCTTTTAATTGCCTCCATTTTTGTAGATATCCATGCAAAGTTTGGCAAGTATTTGAGCTGAGTGATTCCTTTCCCTCTCGTGCTCTGTTTGAACCTGTTTTGTTTTGCTAATTTGCGTGTCTACTGCAGACATCGTGTCTACATCATTTTCTACTGCCTTATGCCCCGCAGCGAGATGACATGACAACACAGTTTAACCAGATGAGCTTAAGTCGTCAATCATCAGGAGACAACCCCGAATCGCCTTCTGGTCCTGTCTACCCATCGCCTATCTTGCAGCAGCCTGCCCAGCAGACGGGTTACATTATGGCTTCCCCAAGTCAGCAGCTTCCCCCAGGAGGCTTTACAGGTTCAGGTCCACCAGTATCCCAGCAAGTGCTGCAGCCGCCGCCACAGGGCTTTGTGCAACAACCACCGCCACCTGCTCAGGTAGGCAAAACCTCTGCTACCAGCTTGGCATTAAAACATCAGAAAGACAACATTAAAAAAAAAAAAAAAAAAATCCAGATTCTAGATGATTTATTTCCCGCCCCCCCGGTAAAAGCTTAGCAGATTTTTAGGCAGCAGGAAACTTGCAAAGCCTCTATCGTTTCCTGGGTTTCAGCAATTCCTTCCCTATCCTCAAACCATTTTCTGAACATATGTTCATACTTCAGGACACATCTGGACATGAATATGAAGGAGGAGGGTGAGTAAATATCTGTAGTCCTTTTTCCCTGTATATATACCAAAAGAGCAACATGCACATCAGCCCAGGTAGTCGTTAATCATATTTAATTGACTTGAACATGTGAGATGTCACAGATCAGTAATTTTAACTGTCTTCCTGAAGACTGATTATGTTTTACTGTTCACTACCAAACATCTCTACTTGTCTCCTGGGTACCTTTACAGAATATTGAAAGTGATTACTGTCAAGAAGTAAAATGCACAGATGACTTTCTGGCCCATTTTCAAGGCATACACTTTAAAAAGCCAAATTTCTTTATCCAATTATAGGTAACTTCATTTAAACTCGACTTTAAAATGGCATTAATAGTATTTCTCCTGTTTTCATTTTATCCTTTGGAAGAAAATATATATAAAAAAAAAAAGTAAAAAAAACTTCACCATTGCTTCTAATGTAAGAGTAGTGTAAACCCTACCGGATTTTTTTTGTTTGCCACTTCCTACTGAAAATTTCCAATTGTGTTTGTTAATGGGATTCTGTATTGCCACGGTAATGTAGAATTTATACTGTTACAATGTTTTAAGTGGGCTAGAGATCTAGTTTATTAGATCACTAATTAACAATGAAACAAATCTGAAGACTACTGGATGCTCACATCCCATAGAGGACTGTGACATCCGTAGTTTTGTAGCTAAGAAACTGTGCAGCCATTTTTTCTGAGAGAAGAGAAGGATTGCCAAAAATAATTAAGGACCTGAAGTACAATACAATGTGATTTTTTTTTTTAAATTGAAAATATTGCTAGAAGAAGATTTCACTGTTTGCCAAATGTAGAATTTTTTTAAAAATTTCGGAGGAAAAAATGACCTGAAGAGCAGAATCCCCTGATGAATCCACCTCCCCATCTAGGCTGGGTCTCCTAAGTGAGTAAGTAGAGGCTGTCCAGGCTTCTCTCCTCATGTACAACCCTCCCCCGGTGCCCTCAGCATTTTCAAGCATCATTTAATCAAACCTCACCACACTTCTAGTGAACCAGATAAACTCGAGCACCTCCATTTTCCAAGCTGTCACCGCAGCAGGCGAAGCGATGTGTTTCCCAGCCCTGCCGGCTGGGGTTTGCTGCAGGAGCTCAGAGGGCTGCAGCAGCGTGGGGCTGCCTGCTGTGGCGGGGGACCCCATGCCACATCCTCTCCCCCCTCAGATGAGACCATATTTGCATCCTGCCCTGGAGGTGCTGCTTGCGTGTCTAGCGGGGCACAGGGTTTTTGCTCAATCTGGCGTTGTGTTACTTTGTGAAGCTGTTTTCCCCTCATTAATACTTACTCCCGTGCTACTGGAGAGGCAGATGAACTTCTTCAGAAGACAAGAGATGAGGAGGTGCCTTTTCATACCTAGGCTGCTGTAGGACCAGTACCGGACTGGTGTGTCTAATGGCCGCTGTGTCTCTGTCCCTACCCCAAATACAGTACATACGGATGCTTTCTTCCTACATTCTAACAAAGTGGAAAGTTACTGAAAG
Source organism: Egretta garzetta (assembly GCF_000687185.1). Lineage (NCBI taxonomy): Eukaryota > Metazoa > Chordata > Aves > Pelecaniformes > Ardeidae > Egretta > Egretta garzetta. The sequence goes on from NW_009258380.1 coordinate 985,946, forward strand.
CAGAAAAATATCTTTTGGATTTGCAGCAACTTCATTTATTTCACTGGGGAATGGTTTGTCCTCGGGGGGTGTAGAAAGGTGAGAAATTTGGTGCTGTCACCTTCCTCTGCATCCACTGCACCACGCGCACCTTTCATCTCCAGCTTGTCACTATTCCAGAAAATCCTTGTCTCATCCAGATACCTGTGTGGAAGAGGGGACGGGGGGGTCAGTCCTGCAGCCTGTATTCCTGTAGTGTGAAAGCTCAGTGGCCTTGGTCTGCTGGGAGGGAAAGGGGGGAGCAGTTCTCTGCATCCGCATCCACAGATGGGAACTTCTGATCAACGTTTCAAGTTTTAATTCATTCCCTTCGGCCTTAGAATATGGCATGGCGGCTTGCATACTACTTGTAGCACCTGTACAGCAAGTAGGGGATCCCTCTTGTAAAAAGATGAGCGAAGCCTTGGAAACAGTGGTTCCTGTACCCTAACAGCTCCACTTTCTGCACAGGGCAGCTAGACCCTGACTCCTGTCCTGCCAGTGGCAAAACTTCACTGTGGCAGTGGGTATTGGCAATCTGAATCACCTGTTACTCTTTTGGGCTTAGGTGCAATAGTAAGGCTGCTCTCAGATGCCAAAGCAGGTGGTCTGAGGCAGGCTTAAAAAAAAAAAAAAAGCAATAAAAATGGTAATGCATGCAAAACATCAATCAATATAAATTGCACTGCAATCAATATAAAAGCACTTTTATATCTTAAATGTTGCTATTGAATTTATACCAGTGAAAAAGAAGCTTGACTCTAATGGCTAATTAATTCCTGTAAATGTATTGCTGATAAGGTTCTATTGGGTTGGCTGTGGGGCCCTGTGTGGTGTTGGAAAGTATCAGGGCAAGGAAAACTTGGGTAGAGGTTCTGTGAGTATGATCATTCCCTCTGGGAAAAAAGGAGAAGGAAATGCTCTCCAAGCCTACAAACCCAAAGGTACTGCATTTAAATCATTAGCTTTTGTATTAAATTTCAATTAGATGTGGCTCCTCAGCTGCTCTCCAAGATATTCCCTCTTCTAGTCTGTATCAAAGCAGAAGCAGACTGAGTTTGAAATGGCGTGCCTACGAAGTGGTGAGAGGACCCCTTGCATTTCTTTTGCTGCTCCTTTCATAACAGCTGTTCCCCAGCTTGACAACAGAGTCATGATTTCATAACCTGAAAATAATGGTCTGTCTTCGTTTAGCCAACTGGAAAAAAAACAACAACAAAAGCCAGCAACAAAACCAAACCCCAACCATTACTCTGGGTTTGCTGAAAGGGATTTTTAGCAGCAAATTCCTGTTTGCTTTCTGTTTCACAAATAGCAAGCATACATCTTTACTTTCCCTATTTTCTTCTGTTTTCAATTTTCTTCTCTTTTTGATGATTCTTCTGTAGTACTTATGGGCCCAGGCACTTCCACAAGGGTCCACATTTGGTTTTTGCAGCACTCTTTCACTGGCACTTGTCATTGCTCTGCCTCTGCAAATGAAGAAATGGGAAAACTGCGAGTATTATGCCAATAGGAAAGCACATGCTCCCTTTAAAGTTATTTTCACCTCACATTCTTTGTGGATGCTGTACTGGCAAAATTGCATCCAAAAATGAGATGGCATGAATTCTTGGAGAGTCTGGAAGAAGGAATACACGTATTGAGGGATTTTTCACTGGAATTAATTTTGTGTCATCATTGGGTTTAGCTGTTTCTTTGCACAAGCCCCCTCCTAGAGAGTCCATAGCTACCCTAAGACAAAATCTTTATTCATAGCGTGTTTCCTCTAGGAATCTTGTTGTGAAAAAGGCTGGGGAGTCACTGCAAGTGAGTGGGTCTTTCCCTGATGATCTCAGAAAATTATATTGGAGGACATGCCTGTGGTTGTACACAGGTCATTATTTTTTGTTACTGTTATTTTAATTATTATGGAGCATGAGGGGGTATGGGGGAGAGAAGAATCCTTAAAAAATGACTGATCCCGGTCAGTTAGGTATTGAGAAGAAATTGTACCTCCATGTATCCATACATCACTGTGGTTTCTGTTGTCTTCACCCCCATTTATGCAACTGTAGCTGCCACTAGCAATAGTGTCAGCATCACTAATCATCTGGATGAAGGTGTTAATCCAGACCTAACTGGTTGTCAGCGATGTTAAGAGAAGGTGGAATACCTGTCTGATGGCAGAATCAAGCTGTAAGTCAGGAGGGAGATAAGTTAGGAAAGTAAAATCAGTCTGAAAGATGTGTGGGATCCTATTCTTGCCACGAGGAAATAAAGGACATACCTGGGAATTTAAGGGGTGCTGTCAGAGAGCAGTCCAAGGGAGACCTGGTCTGGTAATGGGTTTTGAACTGTACGTGGACAGAACAAAGTGGAAAGCCAATGCTGTATTAAGTCTCTGCCCATCACCTAGAGAAAAAGCACATTAGAAGGAGGAAGAAGTAATGCCTGCTAGTGCCATTTCGTGAGTTCTCTGAAGTGATGTGCCTGGTCCTGTTACAGTTAGTTAAGTGAAGAAAATTATGTTTATGAGAGAAAAAAGAGAGATGCATTGGAATGGTCAGCCTACAAACAAGAAGAGTGTTCACCTTCAGAATAAGAATATCCAAGGGGGATAAGGATCGTCTGTCAACTATCTCCATGGTAATTATTAAAGGGGGGGGATTTTTCATAGTGTCAAGGATTAAGATCACGAAACTATGCTTTTTATTTTTTTTTTTTAGGATAACCATGTAGCTATGTTGTTATGCTTGTTAGTGTAGTGGAAGCTCCCTGGTTCTGTAAATGAAATATGTTACAAGCAAAATGGTCCAAGGTTAGATTGTGCATTCACAGGGGAAAGCGATTCAAATATAATTTGGCACGTCAGTAGGCTGCTACTGGTTTTTGTTGAAGAGCACATAAGCAGAGGTGTTGGTAACACTGATGTAACAAGAAACTAAAAAATTCAAGAGGGTCAGAGTAGACAATGTAAGTGATACTTGTTATCTCTGATCCCTCTAATTCCACTGTTTACTAAGGTAATATCAGAAAGGACAAATAATATGGTTCAACTGCTGATGCAGAGATGTACTCAAGAGAAATGAAAATGGATCCTTCCAAACCCCTCAACCACAAAAGACCTATTTTATCCATGTCTGTATTTTACACCAACCGCTTCTTTTAATGGCTGATCCCTTAAAAAAAACCCCACCAACCAACTAAACAACAACAACAACAACAAAAAACCAAACAGACCGCCTCCAAACCTCAAAACCAAACCTCTTTTTTTGCAAGTCATGTGTGCATGATTACTAGAAAATCTGTCTATTAATCTTTCTAAATGAAATTATTTTTTTTCCCCCCAATGCTCCTACTACTAACATTTTTCAGGCTGATAGATTGCACTCTGATAAGCTTCTAAATGGGGCACATAACAAATTTATTCCAATGAACTGAAAAACTCAAAGAAAGGGAGAAAACCCTTTGACTAACTCTGAGTTGTTACCTGTGTGGTAAAAAGAAATATCTGTTTCCAAATTACTCTGAATGCTCCAGTGTACATATGTGTTTGTGTTAAGCATGTTCATCTGTAAACGACTCTTCAAAACCTGTACTCTTTAGTCTATGTTTTAAAGTTAATTCCTACAGAATCTTCCCACAAGAGATAATTCACATTGTTCTCATGTGCTCGTGTATTTTCAAATATCTAGAGGCTTGTCTGCACAAGGAAAATGAGGAAATTGAGGGTAAATCAAATAAATTTAAATCTTTTAAGTGAGATTAAGCTGCAGCCAGGAGAAGTAAGAGTATTTCCACAGGGGTTTAATATTCTTTAATTTGTAGAATAGGGTAATAGAAAATAAAGAATATTTGAGAGGATATCTACTGTGTTCCCCTGCTCCAAGGCAGGATCAGCTATTTGCATTGACTAGGCTGAGTCTTCTCACTTCTTTCAAGGCCCCCATTGCAGAGATTTCTACGAGTTGAGTTTATCACACTAAACTTGCTTGATCCCTTATTTACACTGCTATGATGGTTAAAGAGTGATTTTTGCACCTGGAATGTCTGGGTCAACTTTCATATACCTTGTGACTTTTCTTTGCAGAGAAACAAACTCATCATGGTTTTGTCCATTTTGCAAAGGCATTTTGCTTTTATTGCTTTAGTCTCTAACAAAACAAATGACTCAAAGGCCGTAGCCATTAGGTGTCACTTGGTATTGTCTGGAAGGAGGATAGCTTACAACGTTTTCCAATTGAAATGTTCTTGTCTTTCTGGTATTTTTTTTTAAATCTGGCTGATATTATCGGGGATGGGGGTGGTAAAACCATGTGATTCCCATTGATTCAAGAGAAAATGAATAGACCTTGAAGAATGAATGGGTATTCAGTCTCTTGATAGACAGGTGATATTGCCTGTCAGTCAGTCTGGGGGTTTCACTTCACCAACATTGCAAAGTCCAGTTTTGTTGATACTGATACTTTTCCCATCACGGTTACCTATTCAGTAGTCTCCTGCTTGCCACATTAGCCATCCATACCCTCTTCTTGCCTAGTCTTTTGTATCTATGAATGTTCTTTCTCATCTAACATTGTCTCTAGAAAAAATTCTGATCTCTCTTATGATGTCCTACCCATATACAAAAGGATGCAGTTACCTTAACTCTGCTAATCCTTTATGGGTAGTCAAGTTGAGTGAGGTGTTCCAGGAACATTTCCTCCATGCAAATAATTCTTTTTTTTTAAATGAAAAAAAAAACACCTAAAAGCATTTAGTATGACTGTGTATGCCTGAGTAGGATAAATGCTACAGAAAAAGGAAAAAAGAAATCGTATTGTTTATAAAGAAATGCTGACAAATGTGGCAGAAGTCACGAGAGGAGCAATGTTCTCCCAAGGCTTTGTCCCCTGCAGTTTGTTGATATCATACGCTGCTTAATTCTGTCACGTACCCACAGCTGAAAATGAAAAAGTTTAAGTGCTTTGAACTTGCCAAGGGTCAGTTGAAAACTGTTTAGCTGAAATGTCTCAGTAATGGTAGTATAGGACGTATAGGAAAAATCTTCAGCTCCAGTCACCCTTAAATGTCCATGTTCACCTACGTGGTAAGGTGATGTAGTACACATTGCTCTATAATGACAATAATAATAGAAGAAAGAAGCCCACCTGGCAGAACTTGCTGACTCAATGCCTACCCTCAGCTCCTGCAAGAAAACAACTATGATTGTTTTTTGAGCTGTAATTGTGTTCACACCAAGCACGAGAGAGGCTTTACAGAGAAACATCCATGTAAGGAAGGATGTAGCTGTTAAACAGAAGCGTGAACTTAATAATTGTTTCTTACAAGTGTTAAGGGCACACACACTCCATCTTTCCCTCTATCTCACTTCTATTTTTACTCCAGGACATTCTTTGCTTCAAATTGACCATTTTCTCCAGAGTTCACGTAATGGTTCAACCTGCTGTCTATATATATTATGTTGATATGGAAGGTGGTGTTTGCATCCATTTTTCTGCAGCATTTGGTATTTTACTGGTATATGCATGTAGCCTTTTATGCATCCTGTACGTTTTTGTCTCTTTCAATTAAATGTCTTTTTCTTCTGTTTCTTAAAGTATCTGAGAAGAAATTTGGGCACCAATAGCCCTTTTCCTAGCAAAGCTGAAAGCAAGCAGAAGCTCTTGAAGAGACAGAATGCAAACCTCTCCTCTTGATTACCACTAATATGCTTGACTTGAACGCTTGGTCTCTTTCCAGTTTTGTTTTCTTTTGTGAATCTTTTGCATTTTAGAGTATGCAGTTAGCTGCTGTTCTCTCTTTCTCTGCAGATGCCAGTGTATTATTACCCATCTGGTCAGTACCCTACCTCAACAACTCAGCAGTACAGACCCATTGCCTCAGTTCAGTACAATGCACAGCGGAGTCAACAGATCCCACAGACTGCACAGCAAGCAGGTATTTGCATCTGTTACTCATTTCTTCAGCTGCTCGCAGTGCCTTTGCTGGTGAAGCCTATTGGTTGCATTTTAATTTTGAATTTGAACAACAGAGGAGAAAGTTGGTCGCTGTTTGAAAATACGGTGAAAATTGAGAAACCCTTTGCTTGGAGATACCAAGCAATGGAAGAACAGAGGTAGTGTTCTCCACCACTGCTGTCCTGGATGCAGTGCCATGCCCTCAGTGTCTATGCTCCATGTGATGGGGCACAAAGAACGCTGGGAGGCAACTGGTGTGAGCAGTCACATTGCACGTTCAAGCCAACTGTTGTGGTTTGTTCTTCATCGTGCAAACTCCCCAACGTTTGTAAGACTCTACACAGTGGACAGGTTTGTAGTGATGCAGAAGTGGCCGGCCATGCTCTACCACCTTCTGCTCTCCCTGAGCTCGAGGAGCAGCGAGGTGGTCCTCTGTGGGGTTGGTGCCTGTTGGGAGCAGCTCCCTGCAGCGACGTGCAGCTGGAAGGGGGGCCGTTACACTGTAAGAGAGTGAGTAGCAGGTCTCACAGTGAACCGGTCTCTTTTCCTGCTGTGTCATACGACTCCTGATGCCACCAGAGTAAGAGGGATGTAGGCAGAGTGGGGCTGGTGCATGCTGGGGGAGGGCAGAGGTTCTCCTCATGAAAGGGTCCTCGCATTTTAAGGGAATAAACAGTTCTGGTTTTGGAGGTTTCTGGTTTTGGGGTTTTTTTTATGTTTTTGATTGTGTGTTTCTTTAGTGCACATTTCCCCTCATAGGGTGTCCAAAACAGTAACTCCGAGGTGTGTGTGGGGGTGTTGTTTCCCAATAGGGCTTGCAATTATAGATGTGGCAGGTAGGAGAAAGCATTCCTCTCTCTGTCTGGGTTTGGCACAGATATTCTGAATGGCAAAGTGAGTTCCCTGAAAAAGCATCGATACGAAAGTCTTTAAAGATGCAAGTGAAGAGCCCAGACATGAGACATGAACAAGACTTATGGGGTCATCCAACCTGTCAACCTGTCTCTGTAATGCGACTGCTGGCAATTTTGTTCACGCTCTATCAGGCACTCAGGGAAACAAAGACACAGCAAACACAGCTATAACTAAGCAGTTGATTACTTTTTCTTTTTTTTTTTTTTGTTTTGTTTTTGGTTTTGTTTCATGTTCTAACAAAATGAGCGTTGTTTTGGTCAGTGTCGCGCTGGCTGGCTGTGTCTGCTTTCATAACTTTGTATTTATACATTCCTGAGAGAGACAGGGGTGAGATATTGCACGAAGGTCATCTGTCTCTTCTGACTGCTCCTGCCTGGCAGCCTGGTACCATATTTATTATCTCTATACAGTGAGTCTTTGAACCTAAGTTGCAAATCAACTGAGATGACATTATCTTGGTCTACTGTACTGTTATAAAACCGTATTTGTCAGTTAAATGCTACATCCATAGCACAGCAGACATTATGGTAACTGAAGTGCACAAGAGATGGTCTGAAACACTTGAGTGATGTTCTGGAGAAGATCCAGCTATTTGATCTTGAGGAAATCCTAGTTTTACAAATATATTGTAGCACAGGAGCTGTTCTGTTTGAGTGCAGACAATGCAGAGATGCAAATGCTAATTTTGTTTCTGTTTACTGCATCGTTTTCCTTACATGTTTGGAAAACACAAGTCAAGGAGCTTGTGTAAAATCTCTAGCGCGTCAGTCTTTTCCTGCAATTTGCTCTTTCAGCTGCCTGCTCAGTTGGAAATATTATTCTTATCTCGTGTTTAAAAAATGAAAACATTGTGACTATGGTGTAGACTCCCTGCTGTGGCAATGATTTTAAACATTTAGCTATTCTCAGATCTTGAGATTTGGCGGAGAACAGATTCCTCAAGCTGGTTCATCCCTTTGGGCTCAGACGCATCCTTTCCTGTAGTCGTTGTCCGAGCGAGTATAGGCATGCCAGGAAGCAGCTTGCAGTTTCCTACAGATCTTTTCTTGGAGATGGTGTAAGGATCATGCAAATTTATGTTCCACTGCATCCTTTGGGCATTTGGAAAAAAGCTAGATTTCCAAGATGTCACATAATTTGTACTAAAATAAAAGAGAAATTAAAGCATAGAAAAGTATATTATTTATGCTATAAGTTCATTGCAGGAGGTTCACTTTAAGCACTGAGACACCAAAAACACCAAATGATTTGGTGATGGTTTGAAGTGGTTTCATGCCCAGCATTGCTGCATCTGCTTTTATTCCCATCAGCCTGCCCACACCCATACATTTTGCTCCTTGTGTGCCCTGTGGCCTCAGCCTGCCTGCAAAACCCTCATCTCTTTTGGCTCCTCTTAGATGCCCAGTAGCTGCTTGCTGGACAGGAGACAATGTTATGGCACCGCAGTGGATTGACTGGTGGCACCTAAACAGAGCAAGTAACTGCCAGCCCGTAACTCAGCCTTTTGGCCATAGGGCAGGTGAGCAGGGGTGTGCCTCTCCTCTTTCAAGCCACTGATTTTTATCAAACTTTACCAGTGTCATGTCTTTGCAGCTTCCATCTCTATGTCAAATGTGATAGAAATGAGATGACGAGCTCAAAAAGTTACTCTGAGGGTTATCTGAGGGAAAACTGGCAGAGTAGTCACCCTCATTTTTCCTTCAGAAACCAGTTTTTAAAAAGCCAAAACACAAAATCACCAAAAAACCTTTTAAACCTTCCTAGAAACCTGTACATGACTGGAAAACAGCAATCAGCAAGCAAGTGTTTCAGATTGCAGGTTTCCCTTCCCATGCAGGCTTAGCTTCGGATCAGCAGGTTGTGCGGGAGCCAGGGATAACGAGGGGCAGGGAAATGAAGATGTGAAGGAGAACAGCGCCGGCGAAACAGAGTGCAGGTCAGGAATACTGAGGATGGGAAGGGGGAACAGATGGGAAGGAGGCAGATGAAAAGATGATTTCTGAAATGGTTTCCCCAAAGACCTCGCGAAACTTTGCTGCTGTTTTGGAGAGGGGAAGGCTGTGGCGCCAGCAAGCCCGTGGGAGCCCTGGCTGCCTGCCTGTACCTGCCGGCTGGCTCATACGGCAGCGTGCACAGGGAGGCAGCCTCAGCCTGGCAGCTCAGAAAATGTTTTCTTAAAATAAAAAAAAAAAAGTTTGCCAGCTTGGGGGAGATTTTGGAAAGTTTCAAAGCAGCAGCAAGGAGTTCAGATCTTACTTTCCCCACTTCAGGCTGCAGAGGTCAAAGTCTGATCCAATGCCAGCAATTTGTTTTCATTTTTCTTAGAAAAGGTCTCTTCAGGAGCAGGGCGATATTGATGACTTTTACGGCAAAGAGCTGAAGTAAAATGTCAGCACAGCATCTGTGGTGGCTAAGGGAGCCCGTACTCTCTCGTGGCTCTGGAAGGAAAGGAATATTAAGTTAAATTTTCCTAGGGCAGAAAAAAAGATGAGCTCACCTAAAATTAGATTAGAGCTCTGGCAGCAATAAATCATTTGGAGAGAAGGATGAGAAATTTTTGTGTGTTTATTTACCTTTTTTTTTTTTTTTTCCCCCCCTTAAGTGCTGGCTTGTATGAAAACTTAAGTGACCCATTTCTGGCAGAAGCCTGGTACAAAGAGTGTTGTCCATAAAGATTTTATAAAAAACTCTGCCATTTGATTTACGTTTGTTTCTGTTAAAGCCAAAATGTGGCATCTGATGGCATGGTAGTGTGGTCTGTAAACAGAAATACTTTTATTTCACTCAGATACATACCATGGTTGCTCTTCTTCATTTTGCTGCTTCTGCACCATTCTCGTGTCCAGTCCTCTGCAATGCAAAATTTTTCAAAGTGTTGCCAATTGAGTGGGGCCAGGGGCAAGCTGGTGTCTGTCACACCATGGCACGCATAGGACATCGTAGGTGGATTTTTAGGGCATGTTCAGGCAGCTGTTCTCAAAACCAGCATGCTCATTTTTCAAATTATTTGGGTATGTTGCTATTACTCATTTCTGCACTCTGTAACAGGTGATACTTAAGACACTATGAAATGCCCAGTTCTGTAACCACACAGAACAAAATCTTATTTCTGTATTCCCATCTAGCAGTACCCCATAAATTGCATGTTTAGCAACATCGGTATTTCATTCTTCAGTAATTATCTCTATGTTGATAGTTTCAAAAGCTTTAAATCCTAGTTATTGTGTTTGAATAGAAAAATAGAGATATATTGATGATAAATCAGCAATTATTTGTATTTTATCATGATAGAAGAAATCAGCCATGTGTTATTTTATATCTGTGTCTCTATTTTCTTTCTTTATAGCAAGTGCTGTGCACTTCGAGGATTTTTCATCTTTAAAGTGCTTCATAAACATGAGCTGATAAGTACATGAGTATTACTTTAGGATATGCAACTGTGCTTATTGCCGTTCACAAATGAACAAGCTGCAACAAATTACAGGATTTTTTTCCTACTGTGGTTCATTGTTGTATGGCTGCCTCATGTGTTCCGGATAAATACATAGCGCAACAGAAGTTTTAGGGATAAAATAATATTTAGATTCTTGTTTGGGCCATAGTTCTAAAAGGCAGTTAGCTTGGCCGATCACACGGTTGTTAGGTAAAAATCTGTGGCGTGTGTTTTGCATCAGTAATGAAGATCATCTTTTGAGGAGATTAAAGCTAAGACCTATAGTATTTGCTTGAAAAATCTTCCAGTCAAAACTTTACACTTTATTTCCAGAGAAAATAAGATGGTATTTGGCATAATTGGATGGTCTTTAATTCCTGCAATTAATGTAATGATTTTAGGATTTCTCATACATTTGAGAATCCACAAATGTCGCTGGTATAACTTGTTTCAGTGCCCAGATAGCACAGGAAGGCTCAGATTGCTTGGGAAATCTCTGCTTTTTCCTAAAAGCATAATTGTTGGTTGTGTACAGTAGCACCATGGGCAAAAAGAAGTCATTATGTGAGGAAAGTATGTTTCTGAACGCTGCCTGGATTTAGAGTCCTTTCTTAATAAGTATCCATGGATCTTCTGTAAACAGCAAATATTTGTCTTGAAGGAAGGGTAATATTTATGATGGAGTACTGTATTATTAGCCTTTACAGCTTCCAGTAAGGAAAAAAGAGGTAATTGTCTCTTTAATGCGTCTCTGAAACAAATTTTAAGCAAAGACAAAATGTACCTTAAGAGAGTCCATAAACTTGTTTAGGTAGAAATCAGAGTCAAATTGACAATGAAATACTGAATTCTTGCTTAATTTAATCATTTAGGTGTCAGCATAATTGAAGAGTGTTATCTTCAAGTCTGTTTCATCCTCTTTGTCTTCTGAAAGCATTTGTCACTATAAACTGATACTGAGAGCGGAAAAAAAAATAAAAAAAGGGGGAAGGGAAGTGTGCAGCACTAAAAACAAAATTGGTTTGTTATCATGGTCATTAGAGAACCTTATAAAGAAAGATTGCGGCTTTCTACCTTCATTAGCAACCTGACAGGAGCTCATGGTCCATGAGAGATTTGTTTGCATAATTCCATCTATAATTTCTGTGCTTATATAAACATAAACAACTTCAATTTTTAAGTATCTAATTATCTGAAGAAACTATTTCTTCAACAGTAATTGCTTACTGCGCTATTGAAACAGATTTGTACTGAAGGTGTCCATCTGTGTTTAATGCTATATTTTTTTTACAGCAGCCACTGCTTCTCCTGAAAAGCCTTGCTGGGGGGGTGTGCGTCTCATTTTTGCAGGGATTTGACAGGAACGGGGTGGTGAGAGCCCTACTGTTTTAGAAACTTAAGCGTAGTGCTGCGTTCATTAATGTTGATGTAAGGCTTTGAAATTTAAAAGCATTTTATTAAATGGTAGGGCCAGGTCAAGAAGGAGTTTGCAGCCATTGCAGTAGGAGGACTAAGTTCAAAATTGTGGTCTTGAAGTGATCCACACCAATATTATTAGTTTCTGTCCAAGTATTTTATGTTTAAATTACCCAGAAACTTAATGCTTTAGCTACAAGTGCTTCCATTTTGACAGTACTGAGTGTCTTGGACCAAGAGTATCTGCAAGGCAGAGCTAAGCGCTCCTCCTGCCAGCTGCCTTAGAGACTTCTTCTGACGGATGAGCCATGGAAGTGCCTGTAGCAAACCTAGGGGACAGCTCTTCAGGCTTATTTTGTGTGGTGTTTTTTTTCTTTTCTTTTTCCTTTCTCTCCCCCAGATCACATCTGGAGGAGAAGGAGCCCTTGGGTTTCTTTTTTAATTTGTTTTTATGATCTGGTTCCAACTTCAGGCATTCCCATGGTATGAGAAACCCAGATGCCTTGGCCTGAGAGGGTTTTAACCCATGTTGTGCGCTGCAGGGGAAATGCTCACCGGGATCTCTGCTCTTCAGGGACATTCCCCATCTTTCGTTAAAAGTGTGAAGGACCAGAGAATTGAGTACATGAAAAAGAAGGGCATAAAGCAAGAAATTCGCTTAGTTCTGATGATACATTTTATGTTGGGTTTTTTTGCAAGTTTAAGGTCTTGCTTTTCTAGTATTTCACTACTGTATATGGTGTGCAATTAAGATGAGCGTTGCCTATTAGCTACCCGTAGGGAGTTTCCTACCTAGAGTTTTGCACCCTGGATGTCACTCCACTGCTGCTGGAGGAGGTTTCTATGACTGAGAAAGCGTTTGAGACTTTTCAGAAGCTTGCTGGGAGAGCCAGGACTGGGGCTTAAAAGTTTTTAAACTTCTCATCTTAAAAACACTATCTCATTTTTCTATTCTCACCTTAAAAACATTCCTGTTGTCCTGACATTAAGCAATAGTGCTGCACCAGTACTGAAACAATGTTCAGCTTTATATGGAATATCTGTAATTTAAATTAATAGCAGAATTAATACTATCGCACTCCCTGCAGCATACTCAATTCTGAAAATTAAAAGGCAAAATCACTTTTGTCAAAAAGCTTTGTTCTTTCTCAGATGACTCGTTTAATTATTCAGCATTCACACCAAGAGAGGGAAGAGAACACCGGTAGGCTCGACAGCAATAAGAGTCTTAACACAGGCGTTTATTTGTGATTTTCTTTAAAGGCTTCTCAAGTTTTGTCCAACTTCTCTAGCACTAATTAAAATCTAAGCCATTTCTAACAGTGTTCCTGGGGTTTCATGCTAAAACAGGATTTAAAAAAAAATTTTTTAGAGAATTAGGATGTGTAAATCTCATGTCAGTTAATGTACAGGAGCAAGCAGAGAGAGAAAAGATTTCTAACAGCATTGTACAGTGGGTAGAATTTCAAAATAGCCTCTGTAAAAATTGCAGAGGCCACACGAAGATGTAGAGAATGCTCTAAGGTATTCAACAATGTCTACAAAGAATCTTTGTATTTCTGTCTTTTCTTTGCCAGAGTGTCATACATCATCTCTATTGCTAATTCTGTGTTGGATCAATGCACAGTGCTCCCACTTCTTGCGATGGAATTTTCCAGCGCTGAATAATTGAGAAGTTTATATTGTAGTCCTTGAGAGCAAGACAGATTTAATCTTTTCTTTTTTTTTTTTTCTTCTTTTTAAATTTTTTTTTTTCTTTTCCAATACCATCCTGCCATTGCTAGAACTAGCGGAGCCCCACCACTGACCAAAATGCTAGAAGGCCTCTCTGGAGAGGCAGAGGCCATCTCCAGCTCTGCTTCAGGCATGCTGCTCGCAGTAGGCCTGTAGGCTTTGGAGCTCGGTTTTCTGTAACTTTCCTGCAGATGAAAGCATGCAACAGGATGGAGAAGTCCAGGAGGGCTTTTGGGTCTAAGCTAATAATTGAAGAAATAGTCCAAATGTACACCAGAGATCTGCATTGCAGGGCCGGGGGGGGCTTTTGCCTTACAATTGCTATTGATTGAGAATTTAAGAATTGAAGCACTCTTTGCAGTTATGAAAATAGAACAGGACACTTACTTAGAATGGGATGAGGTAGAAGAAATGCGTGTATGAGCTGCCTGGAAGAAGGGCCACAGTATGTGCCTCAGTGTTAGGGCAGAGGAACTCAAGGAGGATGTCCCAGTAACTAAAGCCGTGTTCTGCTGACCAGCCCTGATATGTTAAAAGGTCCCAGGCCTTCACCTGAATTCTGTTCAACCTTTGTTATAATCAGTTATTGTTTACCTAAACAGTCTGCAAGAACAGCATCCCTCTGCAATCGCAAGGACATTTTCATTTGACTCACCAACATTATATATATGGAATGTATGCATTTATACAGCAAATGAGCAATTGTTTTAATTTCTCTTTTGTTTGTTTGCAATCGAAGTAAGGCTGATAGTGTGGCTGTGTGAAGGAGGCAGCCCTTGAGTCTTCCCAAAGAAAGGCGCTGGTTTCCTTAGCAACAGGCAAGGAGGATACGTGATACCTCTCCAAATAGTTCTTCACCTCTTCCCCAGGTCCTGCTCTCTGTTGCAGCTCGCTCATTATGCACGGGAGCAGATAACATTCCTGCAGCATGAGCTAATCGTAATGCGTGGTGGCTGGTAGCTGTCATTGGTATTGGACAGAAAAGAAAACAAAACAAAAAAAAAATTGAATTTGCTGTCTGAGTGTCTGGTTCTAACAACAGCTTGATTATTTCTGTTATTGCTGGTGATACATAGTCCCTGCTGAGATTTCACTTCAGTGGGTATCGCTGGCATTTATCATTATGAACGATAAGGATAAATGCAGGTTTTCTTGCTGCGGACTCTGGTGAGGGTTCCCTCATGGCTGATAGGATGTAGATTGAGAGGGAAAAGAGGTGATTCTTTACTCAGCCTTTGCTGCCAGTCTAAAGACCTAGCTGTAAATGCGAGTCATTTTACGTTAATTCACTCCAGAACTGACAAATAGAGGTTGGTTAATACTATCGAGAGCTGCTGTTTCTGCTTCTGTTTATGTGCGGGTGGCAAGACGTGACTATATCTTCATCAGGAATGTTATTTTCAGGATGGAGAGAAAAATAAGCACATCACTCAATATGTTAAACTGAAATTCATTTTTTTGCAAAACATTGTTTTTAACCTAGAGATTTCCATGATGTAGAAGTTTGAATCCCTAAGCCAACCATACCTGAAAAATGGAAGGTTAGATATACTGAGGTAGAAGTTTATCTGGAAGGAGATTTTTCTTCTGTATTTTTATGTATTTAATTTAATTTTTATTTTCAGTGCAATGCTCGGGATCCAAATGTCTTATCTACAGATACAGTCTTTTGACTACTGTCATACAAGCGCTTAAGAGCAAGGAAAGGAAAAACGGCCAATCTGTGTGATAATGATTATTGTACCATAGCCACGCCAAGGAGCTACAGGTAGCCTCTGTGCTAAGAACTGTTTATATAAATGTGAAGAGATTTTCCTTTTCACCCCTGAGGTGCAGCAAAGAGCTTGCATCCAGGGCTAAAGAAATATTAATGTAGGCACGTTAGTGGCCATCCAGTTCAGGGATGTTGTCTGTCTCTAAGTTCCTTAGACAGCTTGGGTAAATAAGAAGAAGAAAGAAAGAAAAATCTTTTACTGCAGCAGCTGTTCATTCATTCATTATCTGTAAAATGGTGGGCACCCAAAGTTCTCATTGAGTGCTGAAAATGGTAAGTAGCTTTTGGGATCATACATGCAGGATCCTCATGTGTGCTTGCCTAAATATTACAGTTTAGGAAAATTCATATTTTTGCAAGTATTTGAATTTCTCATCATCTTCAGTCTCAGTGTTCCTTATATTTGCTTATACAATGAAAACCCCCAGCCATAATGAGAAGTGAGTGGATTTTGCCTGTAAGTAAGAGCAGTCTTTTGCATGTTGCTAATCATTTCTTTCCAGAAGACCTCAGCCTTGCGGCGTTACTTAAAGAAAAAAAGAATCGGGGAAAAAAAAAAACAACAAACCAAACCCACAGGCATTGCTGAGCAAGCAAATATTTAGGATATAGATATATATATATACACACACATATATATATATGCATCTTTGCTCTTTTTGTCAGCCTGTGTTATCAAAACAATTTATTATACGCTTCAGCACTGTCCTTGGGGCTTCCAAGTAGCATGCTGGTAAAACAGAACATCTTCAGTAGCTCAACAATGTTGCATTTCCAGTTTGCTCCTTGTTGAGAGCCACCTTTCATCAGGTACCAAGTCTGCAGGAGTGCAAAAGATTGGATTTTTACAGGTCCTACAAGGAACCTCCACAAATTAAATTTTTAAGGTTGTCAAGTACCACTTTATAGAATAAGCAAAAGAGGGGAAATGTATTAAATTATACGAAGCAATGTGCTACTTCAAAATGATTGCTGTGTTAATAGTTTGTGTCAAATGGCAATTTTAATTTGGTCTCTATTGGAGAAATAGAAAGCAGTTAATCTTTTGTAGCACATCGTGAAAAATAAGGGCTTAAACAGGATCTCAGTGAGGCTATTCCTTCACTTAACCTTGAGCTGGGCAATAAATAATTATAAATGTAGTTACATCGCAAGGCAAAAGTAATTTGGTGAAATAGAATTATCATATAGTGCAGGAATTAGAAATCTGAATTAGGTTTCCTAGTGTTCTTTGTTCCAGAAAAGTATGAATTTGCCTGTGATTTGTGTCTAAACCAGTGGACCCAGGTTTTACAAAGCATCTTTTATATGCAAGCTATCACCAAATTGTTTGTATTAGAGTGCTGGCATAGGCAAATGCTCTTGCACTCTCTCAGCTATAACTCACACAGAGCCTCTGATGATAGGACTTGTTTTATGGAGGGGGAAGGTGATGGACACAGTGCATGGGTGTATTAACATCTTTCAGATAATTTCCTGCTCTTCACTCAGGGCACCGTATCATCAGTGCTGCCTTCCATGAAATTTTCAGTGGTACCCCATCACACAAAGTTTCCGCTCCATTGTGGTGAGCTGCTGAGGAGACTAAAGATACAACTCAGAGCTGCTTTACCCGGAGCCTCTCCCTCCTGGCTGTGCAACTTCAGGGGACAATTTTCCCCTCAGCGCCACACTGCTGTTCCTTACAGCTCCCACGCATGCCTTGTAGATCCCAAAGCATCATTGCTAACCTTGCTTCACCATGGGGCTTTTCTGCCAACTTGCTGAAAGCCGGTCAGTGAAAGGATCAATAAAGCATATATGATATGGGTCATCAGTTCATATCATGGACCTGTGTGCAGGATGCTCTGATAAGGAGAGGCAAAGGATGGGAAAAAAAATATGCAAGAGGAAGTGAAAGAGCTGTATTTCTCTACTCCAGAAGTGTGTTTCAACATAGTGGCCTACTGGAGACATAGGCAGGAGCCATTCAAGCCCCTGGCTAGCTCTATAGAAATGGGAAGCTGTAGTTTGTTATGTTGAGGTCATGTGAAGAAAACTTTCCTAAGTAAAATAATACAAATATTATTCTGCTTTTCTTTGAATCGCTCATCTCTGTCTCCCAGAAATATGGCCTTTCACTATAAGGAGCAAGTAAATTGTTGCTAGGAAACATAGCTAGCAATATCAGCAGGTTTGTAGGGCATCATGCAAAGTCCTGTTGAGTCTGTACACTGGTGGCACCAATCTCAGGGAGATACCATATGTCTGCAGTGAACCATATTTATACCTCCATGGTGGAAACCTCACAGCGGTGAAGACTCATCTGCTTTTGTCCCTTTTGTCCATGTGTCGATAGTGAGCTATGGAGTGTTTGCAAACTAAATTGAGGAGATTTCTTAGTTTTATAATAAAATGTGAAAAATAAATGTAATGTGTAATTGTGCACATGCTTCTCATTTCTTCTATGCCAATTTGAGACTAACCAAATGACTACAAAAGCTGCCATGGTATGCTTCAATTTGACAGAAGTTAATAAAAGGAAGTGTAGCTTGTACTTCTTTTCCCCCCCCCCTCCCCCGCTTTTCCTCCCCTTTGATGTATTTACTTGTTCTGTTATAAGGAAGAAAGTGGAAGTGCGGAGCTATTCATATTTATTAAGAGTTGTAGTCAGTTGAGCAGTGTGTGGTAGGCCTGAATCTTTTTAGCCTTCAAACCAACCAGTTTTCTGACCGATTTGAAGCCCGGAGGAGGGCAGTTAGTTCAGTTTCTGTCCGCTCGTTCTACTCTGTTCTGATTAATATGAGTGTACAGTGGTGTTTGAAATGCATCAGGCAGCTCATTTGTGCTATAATGTGGCCTATTGTGTAAATATAGAATGATATGATTTATTGGAGGAACAGGTGTGGGCATGTGGAAATACAGTTTGCCTTAGAGAGTTGTTTCTAATTGACTAGTAAAATGCTGTTTCCGAGTAGGCTGTAATTAATCAGCAAGAACTCTTTTCCTGAGTTTCCTCCTGTAAATGAACAGACTCAGCACATCCATCAAGTAGAAACTGAGAAAACGAGAGGGGAAACAGCCCGAGTCTCCAGTGAGCAAAGTGGTTGTATTGCCGTGAAGCAATCCCAGCAGGACGCTTTGCTGAGCGATCGCAACATTGGCTTTGAAAAGAAAACCTGAATTTCTCGTTTCTCGTAGGTTCGTTAAAGTTTTAGTACGCTTGCAGTGGCTACTGCATACCAAGAAGGCAGCTCAGGTGGGTCAAGAAGAACGACGGGCACAAAAAATGGGCTGGTAAACAAAAACGGTTCTCTGGTACCTCCTTAAGTGGTGTCACGTTCTCTCTCATCTTCTCTTTTTGTTATGTTGTGGTGCGCAAGTACATTGGTGGTTACTTGTAATAGCTCTAATCATGCTGAGCTCACTAAGCACAGAAGTGAATGTCAAAAACTTATGTTGGATATTCATTTTACAGCAGCATTGTTACAGTGTTTTCAAAACTTTTAGGTCTGGAGATGTTTAATTTGGAGGTGAAACAAGTGATAGCCCAGTTTTTGTAGTCCTGTACTCATTTGAAGATCTTAGTATGTTTTGATCATCAGAAGTGTCATGTAGCTTGATTTTTGTATGTATTGTGTTGGTGACAGACGTTCATGCTAAGAGGCAGGACTTCACCGTGCACACTACGCTGGTGATGGAATGGGGGTGGATGTTGGTAGATCTGCTGCGCAGGTGCTTTGAGTTCAGACTCTGCTTTAGTAGATTCAAGAATATCTCATTTATCTTCTTGTTCAGCCATTTGCAAATGAGTTTTATTTTTGGATACCTGGAAGTCAAAGGCCTCCTTGTTTAGAGCAAGGTCTGTAGAGCTTACTTGTTAGAGAATGGTATTTGCAAGGAAGGCAGGCTTTTCTGGATGTGGAAAAGAGGGGAATGTTTGGGTGTCCATTATGGGAATCAGCCTCAGAAAACCACCTGCTGAATTTGCAAGAGTTGACTTCTCTTCAAAAATCTTAAGAACTAGCTTGTTGACGTGAAACCCAGAAGTCCAACAGTTAGATGGGGTTGTGTATATAATTTCATATTTTGGTTGTGCTGTAAATGAGCAAAAGTTGTAATGTTCCAAATTGTTGTTCAATTCCTTAGGTCAAGGTCATGTGCCATGTCTTTCTGGTGCATTTGAAACTAGGGATAATTTTATATTCATTTTCCAAGAATGCCTATGAGTCGCTTAAGAAACTGTCTTCGTCTTGCTGCACAGTGAAGGTACTAAAAGCACTCTTTCAGGATTCAGTATATCAGATTAATTTTTACTGTTGCTCAAAAAGTGGCTATCCAAACATTATCTGTTGCTTTCTAGTGTCTAAAGAAGGATGGAACTAAGAGGAAGATACTGAATCTGTCCTTTTTAAAACCTTGTTTCTCTAAACACCTGTAATCTCTATAACTCACTGTATATATCATACTAGAAACAGAGCCTGTGAGCTACAAGCGTTCTTGGGTAGAATTGTTTTGGCCCCGAGAACTGCCCCTTGTTGCGTGAACATTGGGGACTTCCTAGTACCAGCAACTCAATCTTGTTTAAAAAGTACTAAAGATTTTTTTTTTCTTGGAAACAATTTTGTGAGGTTAAGAGCAATTACTGTATGATAGAAGGAAAGGTGAAATAGGCAAGTTTATTGAAATAGTTCCCCTGATTTGGCTGCTTTTATGTGAAAACCAGCTGTCTTCCTTTGACTTGTCCTCTTTTCCCCCTGCAGTGGAACTCTGGGCTACTGAAGTGTATACTCAACATCCATTCCTGTTCAGGTAATCATTTCAGGGATATGAGCCCCATCCTGCTCAACAGGACTTGCTTACGTGTTTAAAATGTTTCCTGCCATAAGGATTATTTTTTTTCCTTATCTGAGGCAAAAGCATGAACAGAACCAAGTACTACTGCTTCCCAAGGGACAGTGGATTCTGTTCTGATCCCAACTGACCAGCAGCTAATTTCTTAACATCTTCAACACCCGTGCTTTGGGATGACCTCAAGACCAGATAAATTCGTGTGTAGCTTTTTTGCCTGTTTATTTTTCAGTGTGCTCTGCATCAATCTGTTTCTTTCCAAAGACGAACATCCTTTATACGATTAACAAAATCCCCACATGCATGACTTCTGAGTATGAGGAGAGCGTGCTCAGGCTGGTACATTCATAGAATCATAGAATGCTTTGGGTTGGAAGGGACCCCTAGAGGTCATCTAGTCCAACCCCCCTGCAGTGAGCAGGGACACCGCTAACTAGATCAGGTTGCTCAGAGCCCCGTCCAACCTGGCCTTGAATGTTTCCAGGGATGGGGCCTCCACCACCTCTCTGGGCAACCCGTTCCAGTGTTTCACTATCCTCATTGTAAAGAATTACCTCCTTATATCCAGTCTAAACCTACTGTGCTTCAGTTTAAAACCATTACCCCTTGTCCTGTCACAGCGAGCCCTGCTAAAAAGATTTTCCCCATCTTTCCTATAGGCCCGCTTTAAGTACTGAAAGGCCACAATCAGGTCTCCCCACAGCCTTCTCTTCTCCAGGCTGAACAAGCCCAACTCTCTCAGCCTGTCCTCACAGGAGAGGTGCTCCAGCCCTCGGATCATTTTTGTGGCCCTCCTCTGGACCCGCTCCAACAGTTCCATGTCCTGCTTGTGCTGAGGGCTCCAGAGCTGGATGCAGTACTCCAGGTGAGGTCTCACCAGAGCAGAGCAGAATAGTGCTCCCTCAACCTGCTGGCCACACTTCTCTTGATGCAGCCCAGGGTACAGTTGGCCTTCTGGACTGCAGAAGTTGGCATTCTTTCTCCTATGATTAAACAAGGACGCAAGAAAACTTGTGGCTTCACGCACCAACTCTCCTCAGGGCAGGAGGTTAACATTTGACAAGAAGAATACCCTTTTGAGGTGTCCCAGTAAAAGCAGATGCAGATTTTGTCAAGGCCTGATCTTTTGAAATTCACTTTGCCTACTCAGTGTACTTCTCACAGGATTTTTCCCACAGCTCATAAATTTCTACACCTGTGTAAGGGCTGATGCAAAGTCTTTATGAGCTGTCAAGCTCAAAACCATTTTGAAGTCCTCCTGTGGTTCGTAACATTGGAAATATGAAGATTACAAACTCTGTTGGGAGGCACTTCAGCACTTTATAGGGCAAATTCTGTTGCAGTATATAAGACTATTATGTAATTAAATACCGCATCTCATTCATACACTCCTAAGTTGCTGGAATTAAGGTTGTAAGATTACATTGCCTTTTCCGGATTTCTGAGTGTTAACCATGCCACCCTGGTGCTATCTGAGGCCATAAGGACACATATCCATTGACTTCTGTTCTAAAAATCTGGAATGTGTGACTCCTTAAGGCAATGCAGCTGTAGCCAAGCAATGACAAATTTCTCACGGTTTTCAGTGCTTGACTTTCATTTTGAGGGCCTGCTTGTCTCTGTAGAGATGTCTATGTGTGGTTTGCTCCAGTTCTATTTCTCAAGCTTTTTCTTACAGGTCATGCATCCCTAGCTTTAGGAATAACTGCAGCTCCCTGCTGAAGGGTCCTTCGGTAACGAAACTGCTGTGATCACACTGTGGGAAAGAGGAGCTGGCATGAAAGGAGACTTGGGGGTGGGGGGGGAGGGAGTGTTATTTACTTCAGACCTTAACCTTCTGCTGGCGTGAGCTGACATTTGGGTCAGGTGCGTCCTGCAGCATCAGATTTCTTACTTGTGTGCAGGGCTTGGGAGACAGTGGTGCTGCATGACTAAAGGCTAGGTAGGTTTTCCATCCCGGCCACTTCAGCGTTTGGTCTGAAGAGAAGATTATTATCTACTGAGTTAGAATTGTATTTGTATTTTGGCAGTACATGAAAATAGAGCCTTAACAAAGAGATACCAGTTGTCCTTGCTTTAGCGAGCAATAATATTGATCACAACAAGATGGAGAACCTTTTGTCTTCTTGTTACAAAAGATTGTTATCTTGACATAACAGAAACTGAAAAATTGAACATAATATAGAGGCGAATTTTCCTTTCATTTGAAGGGCAACACTGCAAAAAGACACTTTACAGTTACTAGGCTGTAAAAGCAGGTGGTAAAATACCATCAGCTTTTATACGGTATTCACCTTTTATGGCAGCTTTCCAGAACCACTGTCTTAGGCCTGGGAATCCTGCTACTGTTTTCCTCGGAGACTAAGAAACCTGACATATATGGGATATATCCAGTTTTCATGTTAACTTCTTGTTTGTGCTGCCAGAGTTGCTGGAGTCCTTGAGTAGACCCATGGCTTGGTATTATTGAACACCTAGTAAAAAGGAAGGGAGGGGAGGGGATTATGTGCCTCAGCAAGTTTCTAAGCAGTATGGAGAAAATGGGGAAAGGGAGATAGCAAGGAGCAGATGGCAAGAGCAGAGACCACCTTATCTCCTTTCCTTTTGATGGTGCTCTCTGTTTAGTCTGTGTCTTGCAGAGAGAGTAATGAATTCATAAGTCAGTCACACTCACTGTGCCCGCAAGATGCTGGGTTTTGTTCTGTTAGGAGATCTCAGAGGCCCTGGAGACCATCCTTGTTTCCCTTTGGAATAAAAATGAACTGCTGCTGCAGCAGCTAGGCTGGCTGCTGTGGCTGGAAAAGCTGTGCAGCATGGAGAACCTGGGAAGCTGTCAGAGGAGATGGAGGTGGAGCAATCGTTTTCCAGTGAATTGGGCTCTTCAGGCAAAGTAACATTTGTGCCCACATGGAGAAGTTAGCCTTCCAGTGAAAATGTCCCGAAAGACATTTTGAAGACTGCAACATAGAAGTGGGTGTTTGGGAATGAGGGAGATTTGGAACCCAGGTAAGAGTGAAATTTTCCAGGGAACAGGGCATAAAGTGAATGTTTTCTGGATTAGAGGGTGTGGGGGGAATAGAAATAAGCATTTTATGGTCAGTTTTACTGCCCTAAATACTGGAACTCCATGAGGGTTATTTCATCACTTCAGGACAAGCGTGGGTAGGTGATGGGGTAGGAAGGGTATTCGTATTTCTTCTGTCACTGAAACCAAGTCAGGGGCTATGGCAATTACTAATGCCTCCTGCCCAATTTTCAGTGGAGAGGGGAGAGTCCTTCCCCTGCTCAGAGGTAAAGTTTAGCAGAATATTTCCAGTCTTTTGGTAAGGTAGAATTTGAGGGATGCTGCAAACATGCTCCTTTATTTAAGTAGCAAATGTAAATCTGAAGTGTGTAGACAAGAAAACGAAAGGGGAGGAATGAGTTCCTTGTTACAGCTTTGATGTTCAAGTTGTTACTACTGAAGAAATAAAAGTGCACCCGTTCTTCTCCCTTGCTTGAAGAAATCTATTTCTGCCTTGTACTTCTATTAAGTGCTGTAAAAAAAGGTCATAATTACAGTGTACTGAACTAATTCTTTTACACTGCATTGAGTTTAAAATAATGTTGAATCCATATTTCCATTAGCTAGCAATGAAAAAACTGTTAAGAATAACACTTAACATCCAATCAATTCAATTCCTGCAAATGTTTCTAAAGTAGAATGGTGCTGCAGAGCCGTAAATAAATGGAAGCAATAGCCTGCACTGTGCTGTAATATCTGTACTACCCAGAATTTCAATTCAGGGAAATGTTCTTTCTTCTAATCATTAGATTAGAGCTACAAAAATAGATAAAGGGGCAGGTTCAAAAAGGTGCTGAGCTATTCTTTCCCATATGCTTTAGAGAAATTAGGAAAATAACTACTAGGTTTTGCCACTTTTGCATCTTCTCTAGGTCTCCATCTGTAGGGAAGGCATTTAGCTAGCTTACTTTTAAAGTATCCACCTGTGTGTAGGTGTTTTATACCATTTCAGTTAGTGTCACTGGGGCATTTTTCATACAGAGACTGTAAATACAGAAAGACGATTCTCAGGCATTTACTGGCATAAACTCAAATGGCCAGCTTCCTCTAAAAAGTTATATGAGCTCATTCTGTAAGTATGCAATATATCTGAGGTCCTCAGGTTATATGGTAATGGGTATCATAGAAATAAATAGATATTCATTATCACTTCCCAGGGGAGTGTTTTGGATTAAATAGAAGTTAAAAATGCCCACCAGAAACAATTTGGATTAAACAGAAGTTAAAAATGCCCACCAGAAACAAACTCTGTTACATGTGCTTGTATCTTTTGGATGTGAGCCGATTACAGTATAATTGCTGATAAACTTATTTCGATTCACAGCAAGATGTAACTGCTTTGACCAAGTCATTAATTTCTCTTGTTGCTCTTAATTTAGGAGCTGTAAAGACACAAAGTTGTGCTTCCTAGCATGTCAAAATGGGAGGGCTGTAATAATTGGAGGCAGATATGATTTGTTAAACTTTCCCTGGTAATGTGAGGGGAAGGGTCTGTTGCGTGGCTCTCCATGGCACTGTCCAGGGACATGTTCCGATTTGTTAAACTTTCCCAGGTAATGTGAGGGGAAGGGTGGCTCTCCATGGCACTGTCCAGGGACATGTTCCCTTCAAAGGACACCCCCTGAAGTCCAGGTTGACTGTGAAGTCAATCTTGGTCTACGCTAGTACGTCAGAGGGTAGAATTTTAACCTAAAGTGTCTTAAAATGAAATGATTTTTCAGTGGTTTTTACAGTAGTAAAACCTTGCTGTGGGAAGAGACTTTGGCGTCGTGCTTTTTCTGTGCTCCTTTTCCAGTGCTACTCTGAGCCACGGGAAGAGCCTGGCTCTTACTGCAGGTTTGAACTGGTGTGACCAGTGAACAAGGGGGCCCAGTAACTTGCTTCTTCCACAGAAGCGATGATACAGGTGTTAGCATGGCCAAGGTGACTGCCATATGGCCAAGTCCCTATTCCATTCTGGATGTTAGCACAGCTAAACCATGGCAGCAGTTGGGTCACTTTACCAGACCTGTCAAAGCTGTGCAGCAGGCAGGTGCAAGGCAAGCTCTACGGTAGGTTTACAGCCTGTAGGTCTGCAGCCCGTGGCTCGCTTCAGCGCCTGCAACCTGGAAGCAAGAAGCAGTTGTTTTCCAGGTTCCACCTAAAAGATGGTGTCTAAACCGTGACCTTCCGTGCCAAACTTTGTTCCAAAGCCAATTTGTAAACGCTTTGTGTGTCAACTTTAGCTGGGAAGTCCCAGCCACTCTCACCATTGTAATGTTATCTTCCAAAAAGCCAAGGAAAATGCAGCTTTGATGTGTTTCACTAGGTGCTCAGATGCCGTGGCATGTGAGGTATTATCATGAAAACCACATTATCACAGTAATTCAGGGCCTTTGGGCATCTGATGTTGCCAATTGCCTTCACTTCTTGCTGGTATGTAATTTATCACTGGCGTGGCCTACCCTGCTAAAATGCGCCCTTTGTGGGCAGAGGCAAAGCTAATATACTTTCAAAGTGTATTTGAATTGCCTCAATAAATCACTCCTGTCACTGTGAGCAGTTTTATCACTTGCCAGAACAATACGTTATCTTCATGCTTTATAGTCGTGATACTATTCTGGACTTTCATTTGTGTAAATTCGAATGCATCGTAACTTATTTTATCAAATGAATTTGAGCAGCCCTGATTTTGTACTTGGTTTTGGTTTGGTTTTTTTTAAGTGGAAACTTTGCCTTGATCTGTAAAAAGGACAGCACTTTTATGGGATGTGTTTTATAGTAGTAGTTATTATTTTTTATTATTAATTAGCTCCAAGAACACTTGCACTTTGTTTTCAATTTGTTAATTTTCATTCTTTTAAGCAGTTCATGCAGCTGGGGTAGCTTTGTTCTGTAGCTTGTTTCCTCTCCTGCTCTGCTCTGTAGCAGGAAGAGCAGCTACGCAGCTATCCATGGACACGGCGTCTCTGCAGCGAGTAGGACAGCAGATTGAGGGAGGTTATCCTCCCCCTCTACTCTGCCCTAGTGAGACTGCACCTGGACTACTGTGTCCAGTTCTGGGCTCCCCGGTTCAAGGATGAGGAACTACTGGAGAGAGTCCAGAGGAGGGCTACAAAGATGATGAGGGGACTGGAGCATCTCTCTTATGAGGAAAGGCCGAGGGAGCTGGGCTTGTTTAGCCTGAAGAAGAGAAGACTGAGAGGGGATCTCATAAATACTTACAAATATCTTAAGGGTGGATGTCACGAGGACGGAGCCAGACTCTCCTCACTGGCGCCCAGCGACAGGAAAACGGGCAATGGGCACAAACTGAAGCATAAGAGGTTTCAGTTGAATATGAGGAAGAACTTTACCTTGAGGGTGACAGAGCACTGGAACAGGCTGCCCAGGGGGGTTGTGGAGTCTCCTTCTTTGGAGATATTCAAAACCCACCTGGAAGATGTCCTGCACAACCTGCTTGAGGTGAACCTGCTTTAGCAGGGGGGTTGGACCAGGTGATCTCCGGAGGTCCCTTCCAACCCTTGCCATTCTGTGATTCCTTGAGATGCAGGAGTCTCCCTGTCTCATAGAGCTTATTTGCTATCTGCAGAATATCCACCAAAGTAATCAATTGTGTGTATTTAAAATAAAAAACCTCTTCAAATCCAGAAAGCAGTTGCAGATAAGCCTTTCTACCTGAGACCTGCAGGACAGCGTAACAGGGAAGTCACAGGTAGTTAATTGAGCCTAAAGCATAATTAATTCCTTCATCCGAGGTCCCTTCCAACCCTTGCCATTCTGTGATCTGTGAGTCCTTTCTCTGAATCGTAGAAAACAGCCTGGGAACAGGAGCGGCATGAAGCGTGTCAGAGCTGCGAGGTGGAGCCCTGGCTCAGGCATGGGCTGGGGAGAGGGAAAGCTGTGCCTCAGCAGCCAGAGCCGCTCTCCTGGGCAAGGATCAGCTTTGCTCATGCTGTCCGCATGCTGTCCCCCTGTCCCTGGTGTGCTGGGTGGGACTGCTCCCATCCACCGGCTCAGCTGCCCCACCAGGCAGGTTCTGGGTAAGGTCACTGTAAGCTCTCGACAGACACAAGCTCATCCATCATGTTTTTCTTTTCCTGCCACAGTGGTAGATCTGCTTATGAGCGTGACCTGTGGACACTTCAGGACCTTGCTATTACTTGGAAGCTCCTTGCAACAGGAGCTTCTCCTCAGCTCTCCTTTCTCAGGGATGCTTTCACATTAAATGTACTGTTTCCAGGACAGCCAGTAAAATGTCTCCTTTTTATAGCCATGCCTAAAATACCAATGAATATTTATGAACCAATTTGCTATGGCTTCTCCTATGATGGGAAAAAACTGCTTTTCTTTTAATTGATGCAATAGCTCATTCCAGAATATGAGAACAAGGTTTATAAAGTAGTCAGTTTTTATAATTAGAAAATTATTTATTTGTAGCAGTTATATTTGCTAAAATATGACGATTGTATTTATCTGTTTTTTACTTTGAAGAAGCTACGCTAATTGTTTAAAATTGAACAGTGGCTCTACTGTAAGGAAAATGTATAGCTATAGACCGAGTTCCTTGTCTTGAGGAGTAGTCTAAAGGTATGACTTACATTTGTCCTTTTTCAGTTACAGAAGTTAGTGTTTATTCTCAAGGTTTGCACTCAGAATGAGCAGTAGTTGCTAAAGAACATTTTGCAGATGTGTTTGCAGATCCTGTGATTTTCTCTTTTCAAAAATTTTAGCTACACAGACATTTTTGGCAGATTGGCTTAGGCACATCAGCTACCACTTCAGAAATGCATGTTGTAAATTTTACATGGAGAGACATTTCTGGCAGCTGCTTTGCAGTTTGACTTTGAGCAGCCCCAGAAGAAGTATATGAAATTAGCTACCCCATCCAGACCACGTAAGCTAGAAACAAGTATTTTAGCCTCAGGTCGACTTGGATGATTGTGCTGCATTACATTTCAGTGATTGCGTGTATAGGAATGCATCTATACCCCTGCCCACATGCATAGATCATTTCATAGGGTCAGAGGAGCTCAGGATGGAGGATACTCATGTTTCTGTGAAAAAACACTAAGAAACCTACTCTTCCCACAGAAGACATCTCTTCCACCTCAGCTGAGCCTGGGGACCTGGCCGTTGCCTTTTAGCAAGCCTTGAAAAGCCTTTGCAAACCCTTCCAGGTTAATTTCAAAATGCCCGTTCGTAGTGGTTTGCTGGCAAATCTCTGATTTGCAGAGACCTGTAGTTCAGACTTGTGCTCTGGCAAATTACTCTTACAGTCTTGGCAGACTTTGGGCTCTGGGAATTTGGCCCTACCCTCGCAGGTGCTGACAGAAAAAAAATCACTCATCTTTTTTGGATTAAATTAGGCTTCTTCATCCAACTGAAAATTTTGCAAAGTTCTGTATGTAACCCCTAGCAAATTCAGCACTCAAAGATCTCTTCATATTATGTATGATATTTGAGATCTGTCATTTCTCCATTGACTATGGTTTTCACAGTGCAAGCCTGCATACAACATTTTTGCTTGACAGATCAGCCTTCTCATGCTGTTGCACTACTTGAGTTAACCAAAATATCCTTGTGTACTGATAACACTGGACCAGCTATAGTGGGAGTTTTCCAGCTGACTAATGTGCTCTGCAGTGAAAGCTGGGGATGAGCAAGGGCAGAGAGAGGTTTATTTCCATATAGCTGAATTAAGCCATGTTCTGGCTGAACATTTGGACATCTGTTGACCACAGGCCTGATTCCAGGCTTGCTCAAGCCCATAGAAAAACTGCTGCTAGTGCAAGTAGGGCAGGCACTGGCGGAGTGACGTCTGCCCATGTCCCAAGCGCCACTGTCAGCCTGTTGGCCAACTCGGCAGAGAGACTCTGGAATCAGTGTAGAAACCAAGCAGTCTCTTCTGAAGCCTCCTCCATCCTCCCTCTCCCTTTTCACTTTCTTCCGCTCTCTTTGGGACAAGATTTCTTGGCATGGTTGCGCAGAAAAGCTTGCCACCTGCTGCTGACAGTGTCGTATCTATTCATTTCTTTTGTGAATACACACGGAACTTGTGTCTCCAGGTGTTAGTGCTCTTGTTTTCATAAGTGCCACTAAACCCTTTTTAGAAAGGTGAAAGTTTACATCCACCATGCGCTCCTCTTTTCTTTTTAAAAAAATCTAGTTCATATTGTTCTGCCCACTCAATGCAAGAGTTGAAAATGCATTTCCCTGTGATATGGAGATAGGCATGCTTTACAGATTTAGCTGTTCCGAGTTATCAAAAGTTGACTTTTATCAACTGACTGTATAGCACTTCTCAGCACTGCTGGATTTCAAAATGTCTCATTAAGAGGTCACCCCTCAAAACCTTTTTTTTTTACAGATGAGAAAACTAATATGCAGAAAGGAGAAGTAATGCACTCAGGCTGCACTATGTCCCAGGCAAGCAAAAAGCTATCAATATTTATAATGTATGCAAGGAAAAGTTCTGCTGCTGGCTCTCAAATCTACCTTGACCACACACCCAGGCTGATCCTCAGTGTTTACGCTGAGTTGAAGACTCCATATGTTTATGGTCTTTATTGTGCATTTTCCATAGCTCTGAATGCTTAGCTGGCATTACTCACGAGTTCAGACTTTGCAAATACCTTTGGCCATGAGGACTGTAAACACAGTTTTGCTGGGGTGGCAAACTATTAAAAGTGTGCTGTGTGGCAGCAAATGCTCCATGGCAGCTCTGCTCCAGTGATTTCTGAGAGCAGACATCCCCCTGGAGAGACCCACAGCAGACAAAGCACAAATATTCAGGAGACATTTAAATTTGTGCTGTACTTCATTTTTTTGCTAATGAAAGTAAATTTTTCGTCATTTACAGTTGCAGATACCTTGAGGGGAGATAAGGGGATCAGGACTGAGCCTATGGTTTTCACAGTGCAAGCCTGCATACAACATTTTTGCTTGACAGATCAGCCTTCTCATGCTGTTGCACTACTTGAGTTAACCAAAATATCCTTGTGTACTGATAACACTGGACCAGCTATAGTGGGAGTTTTCCAGCTGACTAATGTGCTCTGCAGTGAAAGCTGGGGATGAGCAAGGGCAGAGAGAGGTTTATTTCCATATAGCTGAATTAAGCCATGTTCTGGCTGAACATTTGGACATCTGTTGACCACAGGCCTGATTCCAGGCTTGCTCAAGCCCATAGAAAAACTGCTGCTAGTGCAAGTAGGGCAGGCACTGGCGGAGTGACGTCTGCCCATGTCCCAAGCGCCACTGTCAGCCTGTTGGCCAACTCGGCAGAGAGACTCTGGAATCAGTGTAGAAACCAAGCAGTCTCTTCTGAAGCCTCCTCCATCCTCCCTCTCCCTTTTCACTTTCTTCCGCTCTCTTTGGGACAAGATTTCTTGGCATGGTTGCGCAGAAAAGCTTGCCACCTGCTGCTGACAGTGTCGTATCTATTCATTTCTTTTGTGAATACA
The DNA here is from genome assembly GCF_000687185.1 of Egretta garzetta. Taxonomy (NCBI): domain Eukaryota; kingdom Metazoa; phylum Chordata; class Aves; order Pelecaniformes; family Ardeidae; genus Egretta; species Egretta garzetta. The sequence continues at coordinate 1,016,517 of NW_009258380.1, forward strand.
CACGGAACTTGTGTCTCCAGGTGTTAGTGCTCTTGTTTTCATAAGTGCCACTAAACCCTTTTTAGAAAGGTGAAAGTTTACATCCACCATGCGCTCCTCTTTTCTTTTTAAAAAAATCTAGTTCATATTGTTCTGCCCACTCAATGCAAGAGTTGAAAATGCATTTCCCTGTGATATGGAGATAGGCATGCTTTACAGATTTAGCTGTTCCGAGTTATCAAAAGAGCTTATAAAACTGTATTAATGAGTTATTTTGCAGATTCCTTGGCTAATTAAAACAAAATTTTTCTCAAATTCATTTGAAATTAGACTATCCCCCCCGCCCCCCAGCAACCCAAAAGATGAAACAAAAGCTTTAAATTGCGTACGGACAATTAAACTGTTTCATTTAATTTAAAATATTTTTTAAATGTAAAATGAACAAAATTCTTGAAGTCTTAGAAATGGGTAGTGTTCTATTTGGAATGTCATAAGGGAATGGTCTTGCTTTTTCAGACATTTTTGGCTTTTACTCACTTATTCCCTCCTTTGTAAGATGAATAATTTGGCCACAGGTGAAGCTAACCCGGCACTGGAGTTACTACCTCTCTAGATTTTGCTGTTCCCCTCCTTCTAAGAAAAAGGTTTAGCTGGAAGATACAGCCCGGTTTTAGTGCAGTAATCTGATCTATTGCTTTTGTACCTATGGCAGAATTGCAATCGGTGTTTGCACTTCTGCAGTGATATCGATGTTTGCATTTCTGCAGTGGTACAGAATGGAGTGGATGCCTACAGCAGACTGATACAAAGTTCATGTAGGTACTTTACATGTCTTTTGTCTTGTACTTCAAGGGGTAATGGGAATGGGGGGTCTTAATGATAATGATTGCTTTAGTAAAAGAAAAGGCCTAACCCAATTTCTTTAACAGCTCTTTTTAATTAAGACAGACATGAGAAGTAAACTAGGGTCTACTAGTAAACTTGAAGGGTTTAATTGCAAGATAAACATGACCGGGAGCACTCTGAGCCTGTGCCACGGAAGTGAAGTAGGTTAGACTCATCCCTGGTTGCCATTTGGTTTATTATTTGCCAGTATCTCTCGGTTACACAACCATTGCGCAGTCTAATGGCACTTTCATATATGTACACATATGTGCATTGGGCCATGTATGAATGCAGGCTCAGGCCCATCTTGACCCACTTTCCAGCTTGTGGATTAAGCAGTGGCTGTGCAAAAGAAGAGTTGAGAAATGATTTGATTTCATATATTTTAGAAATGAATTTTATTAGAATGGAGCCTCTTTTTCCTTAGGTTGATTGCTACCTGCCTGGTCAAGTTTCTCAGAAGCCTTTTAAAGGATGCTAAGAATAAAAGTGAATAAATGTGTTGGTATCTCTCCCATTGGAGAGCCCTTCCTTCAAGGGGCTGAGTTCCCTGGCCTCAGTCCAGAAGTATACTCAAGCCTCTGTATCATTGCTCTGAAATCAAGAAATTGGCTCATATGCTTAATAGTTAAGCAAGCGCTTAAGGGCTGTGCTGCTTAGGGGCCAGAGTAATCACTACGTTGCAGGCAAGCGCTCCTAATATGGTGCAAAGCTGGTTAAAGTTGATTTCCAACCCCAGTAAGTCTTTGGACTTACGTTCTGCATGGGTGCACTTGGAAAAGATGAGATTTTTTGCAGTCGGACCCATATGGGCAGACATATGCTCCATCAAAGTCCTGTTGGCTTCAGTATCATCCTTGCATCTGTTTTCATCTAGCTGGGGGATGTAGCCCATAACATGCTGTGCCCTTATATTTTAGGTAAAAAACCAAGCACAAGTCCTTTTGCTGAGTGATTCGATACATTAACCTGTAGCTGTACGGAGAAGCAGCAGGGAGGCAGAGCGCCATCGGGCAGCGGCCGTGCCTTTGTTGCAGATGGTATTTACAGTTGGTGTCACGTTTATGAAAACTCTCCTTGAGGCAGAGCCACAAAACAAAGCCCAGCTTGCGAGGCTGAAAAGCAGAGATCGTTAGTGAGAATTTGTGGTCCTAGCAGTTATTTACCCCGTTCTGCTCTCGGTAAAATGCAACACGGTATGGTGAACTGTGCATCACCAGCACCCTGCAGCCTTCCTCCAGTACACAGGGTGTGGGCAGGAGCCTGTGCCTGAAGCTGCATGGGGGTAACCAGGGTGGCAGGAGCAGCGAGAGCACAGGAACTGTCATCTCCGTGACTGCGCTGGTGAGCAGCAGCCTGCCCAAGCACTCCCTCCTCGGCATGGGGCTCTGAGCACTAGTGCTCTCTGAGGCAGCGCACAGAGATTTTCATGTATTTTCCAGAAAAGTTTTGTGCAGGTCGGCTGTTTTTCTCTGGGCAAGTTATTTCTCCTGGGTGCTTATTTTTCTGTCTCCAGCTGTCTTGTCTATTCAGGAGCATGCCATCTTCAGTGCAGGGGCTGCAGCTATTCCTTGAAGTTTGCATAATAACTGGCGTGGTGGAGGTTCACCCTGGGCTTGTGCTTGTAGGTATTTCAGCAATATCAAGGGCTGAGTTGTAGATCAATACACGGGGGATTAACAGTTTGTTTGCTTAGACTGGCTGTTACTTACTTGGGGGAAATCCAGAAAATCAAACTAGTGTAATGTAGAGATGAACCTGTTGAAATTCAGTAAATCTATTTGTGTTTGTATTCTTTTGGGGGGGATCACACTTAATTTTGCTTGGGTGGCTAGCTGTCCCATTGCACCCAGTTCTTACGGATTTGCTAACAAAAACAACAGATAATTATTATACTATGGCCAGGAACTGTTTTATATAACAGAATGTAAACACAGACACAGGTATGTATAGGGAATATTACACAGGGTATTGCTTATTTAATGAGCTACACTGAATTGACCATATGTGCTTCCAGCCTGCTCTATGCACAAAGGCTTAACCCACCTCCTGCTTTGCTTTGCATTCAGCGCAGAGCAGTCGTGCGCAGTCAATTTGCGTAGCCTGGCTGATGATCAGTAGCTTGGACATTTATCGTTACCTTCCTATTTCTTGAGCCCTGTCACTCATGTCTGCAGGTACTTTTGGCTGGAAATAACAGCTGTAAGTCTGCTGTCCTTGGAAAGGCCAGGCTTGCTATACTGAGTGGGGAAAATGATCATATTGCCACCTGACTCAGGTGAAGAAATCATTCCAGTGCAATCACAAAGAAAAATCTCTCTAGTGGACTATCTTGAGTTGATGTTACTTGACTGTTTTCATTATTTATGCGAACTCTCCTGGGCAGCCCTGTGCTGGACCGCTGCATCACGCAATCTGGAGCTGGCACGTGCCCTGAATCCCACCGTTAAAGCGGGTGGTTGGGTTAGAGCTCAGTGGTTGCAATGAATGATTGGCTGCTATTTAACTTTTATGGCTCTCCATTTCAGCTGATACTCATTTCCACTGATACAGGTACGTGCATGTGTATGCGTATGCATACCAAGAGTTAGTGCCAACAAGGGTTTGAGTTCATACCAGGTGTAAGTTTGTACCAGCTACAGTATTGATATTCCCGCCCTGAACTACAGGAAGTTATCATTTCACATGAAAAATATTCCCATGTGAAAATGAATACATTTGTAACAAAGGTTATGTTTTGCAAATCTGCGAAATACAGTTTTCTGGGTGGAGAGATGAGAAAAGAGCAGTTTGTTCTTGCAGTCTTCAGCCAAAGCTATTGGTTTGGGGTTTTTTCTGAAAATAATAGTAATAAAATAGTTAATCGTGTGCTTCGTTTCTTCACAGTTTACCGTAAATCTTAGCTTTAATGAAAATTCAGTTTTTCCGCAAGAATGTATGGACACTTTGTCTCTGAATTCAGCAGAATCCTGAACATAATGTCAGGTAGTTATTCTAAATGAAGACCCCCTATAACATTTTGCTGGCCAGGGCATCTCTCTAGATGCCACTTTTCAATGTGAGGCAAGACCTACAGCACGTTATGTGCCAAAGGAGTCTTACTAGCAACACTGATGAGTTTTTACGTTGGTGTTTTGATTGTATATTAGCTATTCAGAAATCCATAAAGAGGAATTGCAGCAGACTGCAGCAGTATGACAGTCTATGGCTATAGTAAGGTCTATGACTAGATTTGCATCTGGTTTGGTCTTTAAGCAGTAAAGCTCTCTTAAGAGCAACCCACAAATTCTCCAGAACGATCTATTGGCCTGCTCATGGGTCTGCATTAAATCTTGTTAACATCAGCGGGATTGGTGGGCAGGGCCTGAGAGCAGAAGGATTATACTTGGGTTTTCCCTAGTGTAATTTGGGACCTCCCTGATGTCACGAGAACCGCACGCCAGCTTGCAGTACGTGTCTTCAGTGGCTTAGCTCTGTGGGTATGAAGAGGCTTCACCCCTCTTGGAGTAATGTTTTCCAGGTCCTGCAGTACCCTCCCTGCAGGCACCTCAGCTGGCTTTGAGCATCTCCGCTGCTCCAGTGTAAACCCTTGCTCATCATGCTGGCTGAAGGGAAACGCCTTCCAAAGCCCATCTCCCCAAAGCTGTCGAGTCTGTTCAAGTGACTCCATGGATTAACTTTGTTCAAAAGCACGAAATACTTTCCTTCTCTCTCTGTGTGTCACCTGTGTCACTGGCTGGCTGGCTGACTTCTTTTTTTCTTTTTTTTTTGGTCTCCAATAAAATGCAGACGCCTCAGATTACCAAAGCAGCTGCACATGCTTTGTCTGGGTTAATGCATTTAAGTCCAGGCTCCAGGGTCTGGGTAGGTGCCAAGATCCTGGATCAGCTGCTTTACCGGAATTATGCTGCTGTAATGGAGCCCTGCATTATTGTGTTGCAATTATTTTGGCTTGCAGCTGGCTGTTCCCTCTACATTTTTTCTGAAGTGAGATAAAAGGATTTTGTCTTAAAAATAGAATTTTCTTTTCTGAATCTTACAGAAGCTTTGAGTTACATACCGTGTCAGTAAGAGGTGCCCCTCCATTTATCTTCAGATTTATCTTCAAGGAGAAGAGCAAATAATTTTTGTAATCGTTTTTGAAGAACAAGAACAGTGCTAAACGGTCTCAAAACATAAAATAAAAGTACATTGAGAATAAAATAAGTGTCATGAAATAACGTGGGTTTAGGTTCTCGGTAAGAACAGGTTTATTTTCAGTATCAAGCCACTTACCAGTAGCAAGTTGTTCTTAAAGCTGTCCCTATAATTTGGAAATCCTTTGTGTAGACAAGTAAAAGAATAGATTCAGATTTTAAACTGAAGAAAAATGTTACCCTAACCTTGAATCTCCTGTATTTGTACCTATTCAAGCTCTTTTTGATGCCTATTTGTATAAATTTCTTGTGAAATAACAGCTCTCTCAGATTCTCCAGTTGATAGCGAAAAGTAAACTGAATGCAATCATTTATCTTTGAACTGTTCAACTGTGCCCTTCTTCATGTTCTTGTTAATAATGCCAGGTCTCCCAGGAGCGCTCTCATGCAATTTTACCACATAAGCTTTTCTTTTGACCTTACCTGCTGTTCCCCTGGAACACGGGGAGGGGGGGGAAAAAAGCCAAAATGTCAGCCTGCCTTAATTAAAATTTTAGTCTCAGAAGATGTTACTGTATGTGATTTCATTAGGTATATAATGTAAGTATTTAATCATACCACTTATTTTCCTGGGCCTTCTTACTTAGTAGTGAGGTCACCAAGTTTTAAAACGATTCTTTTAACATGTGGAAAAGTAAGATGCACACCCCCCACCCCCACCCCCAGTTAAAGTGATCTGTAAATTAATTGTCTCCATGATTTTGCGTGTTTGCCCTAAAGGTAGTTGCTTGGATGATGAGTAGAAGGCTCTAAATAACAGTTTAGTGCTCTTTACGAAAACATTTTTCCCCCACGGGACAGTGAGCATGCATATAAATGTGTGTGGGTTTTTTTTTTTTTAAAGATAACACTAGTACCTGTCTCCAGCAGTTGGAACTTGGCATCATAGAGAAAGGGCAAAAAAATGTAATAGGCGTTTCTTTGATGCTGATGTGTAAGAATCTCTAAATCTCACGTGTGATATGCAGTGTTACTTTCATCATTTCTCATCGGCATGATCTAAACCACCATAACAGGAGGCTTTCTACCACCCAGATGAGGCCATTGGTTTTCTGCAGTGACTCTTCTTGAGGAAAGGTCAGTGCACAAAGCACCCTCTCTTAGCTTTTGTAAAAGCTAAGATGTACCTTATTCCAGCTTATATAGGAGAAGCAAAGTTTAAAAAATAGATTTGTGAGGCCCTGATCCTGCACATCTTTTGAACTAGGAGGGTTTGCATTGCTAGGGGAGTTGTGTTATTCCCCTGATTTTTCTCCATCTCTTTAGCAGCCAAAAAATGCCCCCGGTTGGCCCTGTTGTCTCAAGTAGCACATGAAACCATCCATGCTTCGGATGCTCTGTGCCTTGGGTTTCTTCCAGCCCCCAGGGTTGCAAAACGGGTAAAACCAGGATTTCATATAGCTTTTTGAGGAAGAATAAATTAAGAGGACAAGGAGGGGCAGTTCAGCTAGAGAAGATGCTGCTCTAGCAGTTGGACAGAACTAGCCACGTGGGGGATTTCAGAGCTGTTAGCCATGAAAAAAACCTCTTGCGTACCAGGGTATTTTAATCAGCAGTTTTTACCAAATCCAACAAGTAAGTCACTCTGAAATAATGCAAAATTGCAGCAAATTTCCAAATTTGATTTCTTTTTCTTCTGAAGCTATTGATTTTGTAAACCAGAGAGAGAAAGGGGGAGGGGAAGACAGATGAGCCATCTTCTAGCCAGGATTTTTCTTCTTTCTTTTGTGGTAATAAATCTTACTGGCTCATCTCCCTGATGCATATACATCTTGCTGAGCTCCTTAATGCAGCTGAATACAGCTCTTTCTCTGAGGGTCTGTCAACAAATGTGGCTGCTGATCTGTTACCAGGTTTGGGAAGCATGAAAGTGCTCTCAGCAAAGCTACAGCCAATTTAGGGACCAGGGAGCTACGATTCTGGCAGCAATTATGTGTTGAGACTCTTAAGTTCAAAATCCTGCAGATTCTCTCTGCAGAGAATTATTCGAGTTGCTGTCATTGTAATCAGTTTAGGAATATATTTACTGTGTTGTGTGTTTTCAGTGAATGTAACTGGAGTGCCACTAGCTAAAAATTGTTTTGATCTCGCACAACCTGAAAGAATTGATGTCATTAGTTTGAAATTTTGAAAACAAAGCTAGCGTAATACCCCGTGCTTCCCCCTGCGAGCTCTACTGCCGGAGTGGGATGTGCTTTTACCTGAAATGAAAGAAGCCAAGCTGTAAGTCACTTTGGTGTAAAGGCATCTCTTGTTCCTGAGGGTTTGAGCCTGCGGAGTGCTGTGGGGAAAGGAGCCTGTGTGCTGCTGTGGTGACTGGCACATGTGCTGGTTTATATGTGTTATAAGCCACCTCGCACCTCCAAGTTATCTTGTTGCTTCTTAAGACTCCTTTACTTCAGGCATAGGTATTCTTGTGGGTTTTTTTCCTTTGTAAGTGTGTGAAAACAAAATAATTGCAAGTTTTCAAGGGCAAGGGATGTTTTTTTAGCATTAAGCTGTTACGTATTTGTCCTTCTAGCTCATGGTATCCAGTTCACACCCATAAATTATCTGTGATATCTTCAAGTGGAGCACAAAGCCCAAATATCTTCCTAGGTCGAGATGTTTTTATGTGTATTGGAGAGAGAAAGCAGACGCGATAGGAGTGGATTGATCAACTGCAGCAGATTTGGTTTGCAGCGTGGCTTGGATTTTTAGATCCAAGCTGAAACTACAAAATTGTTTACAAAGTGTTTTGGATTCCAGCTGCACAAGATGCAGTTTAAATCTGCAGACTCACACAGAAAATGCCACACCAGCAGGGAGACGTTAATTAGCGTGTCTTCTGTGGGAGTCTTTCTAAGCTGCAGATGCTTTGGGGTGAGGCTAAAATAAAAATCAGCTTAAATTTGTAGCTTAATTTTATGTTTTCCATGAGATGTTTAGTCCATCATTTGCGGTGAAATTGGCCAGGTAATGATCAACTGCATAATAAAAAAAAAAAAAAACAAACAATTTCCTCAGCAGCCACCCAAATCTAACACGTCCCACCTGGACGTGAGAAGCCAGTCTGAGTAGCTCCTCTAGAGCAAGCAGTATATGGGGAGATTTTGTAGCTGGTAATTACTATGTTCATGTATGAGGTGAAAGATCTGGTTGCGGTCCCGTAGTTGAGTATCTCACGTGAGGTAAGGAGCATCGGCAGGAGGGACTGACAGACCCCTGTAGCAGGGAAGGCTTTGTTCTGGCTGCTATAAACCCCTTGCCTCAAATTTCTGCTCTCAGTTGTGCTGGGAAGGGATTTCAGTATGCACCTCCCACAGCTTGGCCAACTGTCCTAAACAGAAGATTGCCCAACCTTCCTTCCTCTCATCTCATTTTACAGATAACATTTAGGGTCTGTTTGAGAATCAGAAGGTTCTTTGTGTCAAGATAAAGTATTTGATCTTGCCGAACTGCTTGCTTCATTTTTTTCTTCCTTCCAGTTTTGCAGGTACTTTGGGATGGACCAACTCAGAGCTTTTGGCAAATAAGTGAATTGCCAAAACTTTGCCAAACTTACTTTCTGGTGTGTGCATGACTGAATTATAGTTTTACAACTATGTTTTTTCTTTTCTGATTAGTAACTTGTCATGGACATCGTAAGTTTCTGTAAGTTCATGTAGAGTAAAAGCTACATCCAGCCACTTTAACACTTTATTTTGAAAAATAAAGGAAAATGTAGCCTAGCAAAATTATGGGAATAAATGGGAATTATGATCATATTCTTCAGCCTACAAAACCTACTGAGCGCTACTCCAGCCAGGGCAAAGTAAACTAAAACAGGCCAGAAATAGCCCTTAGAATATCCACCGTACACAGGTGAACTCGCTGCTTGTGGCGTGAGTGGGGTGGTATTGCCAGCAGGCGATCAAAGGAAGCAGACTGGGAAGAGGCTCCTGTCTCACATGCAAAAGATTAGTCATTTCCTTGGAAGAGAAGTGTTAAGAGCTAGCTGGCTAACATTTTCATAAGTGTTTCAAGTCTGGAACATGTAATTTAATGCTCTGAATAATACTGGACACTGAGCACACTCTAATCATATCTTTATTCCCTCAACTTCTTGTTAAATGAATTAATATCTTCTAGCAAGCTGTCCATCCTCATTTTAGAGGTGATAGCAAGTGCACTTCCTCTCTGGGTAAATTGTCCCCTAGATAATGATAAGGTCTGTCGAAACTTTGAATTTTATTTCTAATCTGAATAGTTCTAGGTTTATCTTCCAACCGTGTAATTTTATTATACCATTTTCTACTCTGGGAACTATCTACCAGCAGATACCTCTTCATCTTTTGAACAAATTGAGCAGAGTGAGCTCATTAGGTCTCCCAGGAAGAGGTGAGCTTTCTGACCTTAGGTCATTTTTGTAGCTCTCATCTCTTGCCCTTTCCAGTTTTAGGGAGTCTTCTGCAGATGTAAGCCCCTTTGGCAAATGCAGCACATGGGACTGGGTGCAGGATCTGCTGTCACACTGTTTTCAGTATATTGCAGGGTATTTCTTTGTGCCTGCACCCAGAGGTGGTGCTTGCTCTCCTTGGCTTTTCCCTGGGAGCCCAAATTCAGTCCTTTCCCTGCAGTTCCTGGCGGCAGTTGCAGCGGAGGCTGAGCCTGTCCATACTGGGACTGTAGGGCAGAGGTGCTGGGCTGAGGAAGGCACTGCAGAAATAGTGGAGCAGGCAGGAGCATGGCCAGAGCTGCACAGCCTCGCGCCCAGCCCAGCTAGGCCTGCTGAGGTTTCCCTTTCGAGTTTCTTTTGGGCTTTGTTTGCCTGAGCTGCTTGCAGCGTATTGCCAAGGTCAGCTTGGCTTCTCCCAGCACTATGCTGAGTGAAGCGGGAAGGGAACAGATGAGGTCTCAAGTCACTTTGCATCAAAACCACTGTGAATATGTGCATTTCCGTCAGATGGGCTTAGGTGCAAGGACTCTGTCCAAGTGGTGAGGGTACAGTAAGATCTGCAGTTCAGGGACTTGTGCCAGACCGCCGCGCTTGTCAGCCGAAGTGCTGATTACTCTTTGCCCACAGTGCTGATACACATATTACAAAGCTATCTTCCTAATATATGCTTCAAATCTAAAATGAGCAATGAAACAGTCCCTCCAAACATGGACGTGCCATCCATGAAGGATGTCTGCTGAGGTCAGCAGAGCACCAAATAAGCTTTAATTACAGCTCTGGGTGACATTACTGGCAGAGGTGTAAGACCACTGCATTTTATCTTTTCAGCTCCGTAGCCTCATCAAGATATTAAAACATTTGTGGGTCTTTCATGCAGTCTTTCTCCCCCTGGGATGTTTAAGTTATCTGACTGTCAACATGGTGTTGCAGGCTGTAAAGGTTCAGAGAATTACCTTGATGGTATGATGGCCTCTTCCATTGCAACTGCAATCCAAGGCTCATTTTTCCTCTGAGGCATTCATTGAAATTCTGTGCACGATTTGTTCTTCTGGTTGTTTAACAATGTCTCTCATGTTTGCCCTGATTTAAAAAATCCTCCTTTGTAGCAGAGATAACATAGAGCAGGATGATATAATTGCAGTAAAGAGGCCCTGGAGCTTGCAGTAATAGGATGGTTCATCTGATGTGTGCTGCCATTAGAAAATAACCCACGTATGTATGTTCTCAGGGGACAGTAAAGAGGCTTTTAAGGATTACACTTTATGTAGTATGAAAGCTAATGAGCAAAAGAGCAAGCGTGAAGAAAACTATTGCTGCAGAAACCATGGTGCCTCTCCCCGTTCTCACTCGTTTCCTGACACCTGTGTACCTCCAGAACATCCAGCTCTGCCCAGCCATGCATGGCTTTTCGTGCACTGCAGCCTGTTCCCAAGCCTTTTGAGAACACTGTATTTTTTTTATTTCACTGAAAAATAAATAGCATGTCAAAAGCGTGGCAGAGCTGAGTTCAGGATTGAAACTGCTGTGTGTGTACGAAATAAATAGTTTTGGGGGAATAGCGATCTCTGATAGTCGTTGCCCTCAAAAAAGAGAAAGATTTGCTAGAATGATATAGTTTCATGAACGTTGCTGAAAGGTTGATGTGTTAAGACCATCAGTTATGCAGAGTCTCCGTTCTCCCATCTCCATTCTTTTCCTGGCCAGTGTGCAAAAATGTAGGAAGATATCAACATACAAATGTTAGGTGGCATGCAGAGTCAGAGTTGCAAAGTTTGGGCTGTGGAGGTGGAAAATGCAGAGCAGCTGGTTTCTGTTATTAACAATTTCTTGTTCAAACAGGTTGCCATCTAGAGTGCCAATTTCTTGCCCTTACATTTGTGCTGAAACGGAAGCCATCTAGCAGAACAGATTTGGGCTTCTTTGTTTTTTCACAGCATTTTCATCTTGCTTTTAGAGCTTGTTGTAGATAAAGAAATGAATTCACCTTTTCATAGTCTGTATCCTCTCTGTGCTATTGTAGTATATTTTTGTCGCTTGTCAGGTTTTTATGTTCAATGGTATGGGTGAACATCCATCTTTCTTGATATATAGTAAAGGGTCAGACTTCGCTATCAGGTGAAGGGAAGTGGCTTCACTCAAGTTGCAGAGCCTTGGAGGGGAAGCTGGATTTTGACCAAATGCTCTAGTGGAGTTCTGCAGCAATGTCTGACATCCATAACTTCATTACGTTCCAAAGGGTACTAACCATAGTTAAAAAGAAGTCCAAGAATATTAAATGAGGAAGAGATGACAGCCAGCATCTTTGCAAGGTTACAAGCAGGCTAGTAACCTTCTTAAATATCCCTGTTTCCACCCACATGTCAAGGGAGCTAGTGGTCAAGAGGCTGCAGTATCTCTTTCTGGGTGGAAGAAGAGACTTTAGTTTCCCTTAACTGCAAAGAAGGTTCAGGAGACAACATGATCGGCTTCTTACGTTAACGCCTCTTTGCTCCCATCTAATCACATTGGAAGTGTGTTAGAGTGCACGTGAAGTTTTGTGGGGTTTTTTTCTGCTTGTATTGAGGCCCTTTTCTGTGGTCAGAGTGTTGTAAAGAGCTTGCAAAGAGAGTAGGAAAGAGGTCTTCTCCTGATCCCGGGGTGTAACCAGGACTGTGCATGTTGGGTCAGGGGTGAGGGGTGCACATGCCCTATGGGCAGGAGAACTTGCTGAAGTCCTTGAAGAGTAATAAGATTGTTAAAATAATAATAATAATCCATAGCCTAGTGAACCTCAGCTCTTAACCCATCCTCCTTTTGTATTCCTGCACATAAACATGGAGTGGCTGTGCCATGTACTAAGCAGTGTTTGCCAAGGAGGTTTTCAGGACAGGTACACATTATTGTAATACCACCGTGAGGTGATGCCTATGTGTTCAGCATAAGGGTAGATACTTAGTCATTTCCATTAATTTTTTTTGTTTCAGTTTGATAGTCATGTCTGTATTGGGCAGTAAATTCATCATATTTGGAGAATATGGAACACAGAGCTGAGGTGAAGAGACAGCTGTATGTTCAAACATACAGCAGAGTATCAGCAGTAATCTGACTAAAGTGATGGCAATGCAATTTTATTTGCTAGAGACAACAGAAGAGCTTCTCTCTCTACATGACCCCAGTGGTGTCTGTCTCTGTCTGTCTGCAAAGCACCAGTCCACCACCCTGTGCCAATGCATCACGGTCCAACTCTGTGAGCCCAGATCTGATGTTTGATTGCATTCCCCTGCTTAGCGTCACTTGATCACTGGTCCACCATCAATCTATCGTTCATTACAACATCTGGGACTTTCTTTGACAACTGCGAGTGACATGAGATGAATTATCTGTTGCTGCTTCCACTGTCGGTTGACTCCTCTCTGCTTAAACTTCCAGTCTTGCAGATACCAGAATAGTAGTGCTAAATTTTTTATTTCTGTCCTTTCTAACCCCCCCATAATTGGTGTACAGGAGCAGAAGAGGACTTGCAATTTTATTATTGCTGTATAAGCCTTCTGTAAACTCAGTTACAGCACTTCTGGTGTTGGTAATTTTTGTGACTAAAAAATATGCTGTCACTGTGTTTGTGCATAGGAAAACAGCAAATTTGAATGTATAATAATGTGGTGCATTTGGGAGATGTTTGATATATATCCCAGCCAAGCTAATCACTCATGGAATTAATTTTTTTTTTATTTTGCTCAGTTGACTCGGAGACATTAATCTCGTATCTGTGGAAAGGCATCTTTAATGCCAAAAAATTGATCAGAGATATCTGACATTTTTCTGGCATCAGAAAAGATTTTGAAGGAAAGCTATCAGTTCACAATAGACCGGCAGAAACAGAGACGTTGGTTACTTTATTTTTCTTACATAATGAAGAAATACCCAGATGATGATTTCCAATTCGTGAAGTATATTGAACCGTGTACTGTATTCATGAATATAAATTGAGCAGACGTGACACACATTTTTCATACAAAAATAACACAGCGTTGCTCCTTCTGATAATTCTTCTTTGCCTGAAATATGCTTATTCTGAGAACATCGCTACAGACTTAATAGTGCACCGCATAACTGCGTGTTAAAAAATGCGAGTGCTAAAGGACAGAGAATGTCTTAGGGAGAAATTATTCAGAGATTTATAATGATGGTGGCTGGCTGTGTTTTTCAAGGACAAAATCTTTCTGCATCTTCCTTTCAAGCTTTTTCTGCAAAATCCTTCATCTCTAAATAGCAGCATCACCCAGCCAGCCCACTTCCACCCAGGGAGACTCATTCCCAAGCTGGATTGTGTTGCTGCCAAGCGGCGCGCCGCTCGCACTTCACTTCCCATCCACGCTTCTGCCTCATGGGCAACTTTGCCCTCCAGATCATCCAGTCCTAGCAGAAAACCTGCAATGCTGTGGTGACTTTGAACACAGAGCCAGTCCCAGGTTAAAACAGAAGCATCAACTTCTCATCCCTGGGCAGTCGCTTGTGTGTCAGCAGTGTGTTCCCACCAAGCAACGGGGAGGACCAGACACTCCCTAATTTTTTATTTTCCTCTTTTGCCAAAAATGAAACTAGTAGGGTGGAATATGACCCTTAATATGCTCTAATCATATAAAAAGCCTTGCAAGGAGGAGCCAGTACGTTTACAGATGTTCTTCTTGATTAAATAAAGCCCTCTCTGTTTACATCATGCTAGGGAGCTGCACTACAAGAAAGGTAACAGGGTAAGATAAGAAACGTGACCTGAAAGAAAAATGCCAGATTAGACTGTGAAGGCCAAATACTGATGTCCTTGAAGCCAGTGGGAGTTTTGCCTCTGAGGAAATAGCCAGAAGCCAGTAGCACCCTGTGCCGGTTCAGGCCTTTACAATCCTGCGCCACAGTCCCTCAAGGTGATCTCTGCCGTGGGGTTGAAGAGCACGAAGAAAGCGTGCTGCCCGCTCGCGTTAGCCTGCCAGGGCGGTCAAGTCACAGCATTTGTTTATTCCCCTTCGATTTTCACTTCTAGTAATGCTTCTCTAGAAACAGAGCAACCTTGTGATGAATGCAGGGAGAAATGATGGGATTGTTTGCTGTTCCTCAGAACTGTTTTAATTTTGCCCCTACAAGCAACCAGGTATTTGAAGACGGCTTTCTTCTTCCAGGTTACCAGCCTGTCCTGCCGAACCAGCAGCAGGGGTTCCAGGGTCTCATGGGAATGCAGCAGCCGCCCCAAAGCCAGAACCTGATGAATAATCAACAGGGAAATCAGGTCCAAGGCATGATGGTGCAGTATCCAGCCATGTCGTCTTATCAGGTACTTGGAATCCGTAAAGAAAGACTGATTTTCTCGGCGAGTGCTTAACTGAACTAAGTTTTTTTATCACAGAATGGTCTTTATTACTTTATTGGGACAATGTGTGGCAAGAGGCCTCCTGATAAATACACTTCTAAGTCAAACTGGTTTCTTTGCTTCCTGTTTACGTGTTCTTGGTAATCCCAATTTTCATTCTGAATTGGGAGTACTTTAAATGAACTATTTATTACAGCCTGCAGCGGGGGTAAAATGTCACAAAAGATGAAGGAATTATACTTCTTCCTGTGAAGAAAGCAAATTAAAAAAAAAGACAGAACATTGTTTTTTTTGTTTTTGGTTTTTTTTTTTTGCCAGTGCAGTATTGTTTCCTGTCATGAAGTTGTGGAGACTCCTGCCAAGGATCTCACCATGTCTTCTGTAACAAACTGTAGCCAGATAGATTTTTGTTTTTTAGGTTTTGGGGAGAGGGAAGTGGCTTGAATTTTACAAAGTCCCTAAATTACCCAGACATATTTCTACAACTTTATACCCTCATTCTGTGAGATATGCCAAGAGCCTGTGAGAGCCTACAAGGTGGCCTGGGCTTATGCTTCCTAATGGTCCCTCTGGAAAGTTAAGAAACTAAATGACATCTAAGTCATTTTAATAGTTTGCACTAATTGAGCAGCCATTCATCTTTTCCCTCAGCTTATCTGAAAACACTACAGCAACCCAGATGGAAATGGGGGAATTGCTTGTGGGTAAAATTTTCTCCTTAGATCTTTAAAATTACTATACTGAAAATGTGTTTTAAAGGTTAATGATCAGGTTAAAGGTTTAGATCTTTTAGATGGCCTAGATATACCAGGGTTGAGTCTTCTGTTTGCACTGATCCCGGAAGTCCGCATTCAACTAGATCATGACAGAGCTCCTTGCAGGAGCAGAGAGCTTCCTCTTTAACCCTTCTCCAATAAAGGGGTAACCTCAGGGATGAGAACAGTTCTGAGCAGCAGAGTATGACACGTTTTGGCAGAGCACAGTATACTCAAATTCAGCTAGAAGAGAGTGCTTGGGACCTAACTTGAATGTGTTTACTAATTACTTTCTTTTTTTCTTACTTATTTCTGTTGCTCCCTAGGTGCCAATGACCCAGGGTTCTCAAGGATTGCCGCAACAATCATATCAACAACCAATCATGCTACCTAATCAATCAGGTCAAGGAACACTTACAGCCACTGGAATGCCTGTCTACTGTAATGTCATACCTCCTGCCCCACAGAACAACCTACGGTTGATTGCCCCACACTGCCCCTCCAATAACGTTCCAGTTATTTCTGCCAGCTGCAGGACAAACTGTGCGAGCATTAACAATGCAGGGTGGCAGGTCAAGTACTGACACTGTGGCTTAGTGCGGATATACGAGGATAGCGGTGCATTATTTGACAAATAACTCATGGCCTTCAAATGAAGAGGAACACAACAGGATAATCAGTTGAGGACATAAGAACTGACTATGCTCAAGTGATTTGCTGCTGGAGAAATCTGTAAAAAAAAAACAAAAATAAAAAAAATTTTGAAAAAAAAAAGTTTGCTGGTTAATGGTGCATATTTTTGTCATGTCTGCTAGGTATGCCTTTATAGCTTAGCTAGTGACATGAATTCATTGAGGTAAGATTTTTTCCTACCACTGAACACCACTGTGTAGATTGTAATATCCCTGATTCGGATTAGTTTTGTACTTTGTGTTGAGTTTGTGAAGCTAAAAGTATTTAAAAATATAATAAAATCACATTGTACCAAAGCTGTAATGGAAATGAAAAAAAAAAAAAAAAGAAAACAAAAAAGAATTACTGAATGGAAGGAATAATTTATATACACTATAGAGTTTTTTTATGGATATATACTGTATTGTAGTGCTTAATCACAATAAAGCTATTTGACCTCATGGAGAAAGGTCATGTTTCTACCACCTGCTTGGTCTCCCCTCTGTTTCTGAGTGAACTTCCCTTTGGTTCTGCATTGTCTTGTTTCAGATGAAGCTAAGGGGGGAATGATGCTTAATGGGCTTATGGGAGTTTGATGAGAAGGCAACGTACCTGTGTCTTAAAATGCAGTACTGTAACAGCTAAGACCACTTACAAATTGTAGCGCAGACACCCAGAAAGTGTTCAATGAATGATCATCTTAAAGTAAGTTTGTGCTTTTCCAATCCTTAGGACCAGTAATGTCACAAACACAATTCACCACTGCTGCAAGCCTCTACTAAGTCGTACCTCTTTGAGAGGCCATACAACAGTTGTATATAAGAAGACATAGATGTGCCATGATATCCCATCCAATGGCTGGAAGATGAGTTGCTACTGATGTAGCAACCAGAGTACCCAGTAATTCTTCTGCTACATAGAGATACTCGACCCAATTATTGGTACTCCAGCTATAAAGCCGTTTTGCAACAAAAAGATGACAACGCAAGAATCTGGTCCATCATGTTCAAGTAGTGGGGATGAACAATGTATTTGGGGGTTTGGCTCTTAAAATGTGCAGCACAGTAGTTTGCCAGAAATTTTTAGAAATTTTTTTTTTAATTCCTGTAGTGTTTCTCATGATTATGTCCATGTTCACTCAATTTCCAAGCTTGTTTTGATAAATTATTCTTCATTCATAAATGCTGCATTGGGTTCCTCATTCTACTTCAATGATGATAACATTTGAGTCACAAATTTGTTTACCAGACAAAAGTCTGTGTTATTTTTCACTTAAGCTGCATTTTTGATCAGTTTTGAACACCTTTAAAATAGGTAGGAGTGGAGCATTCAGAATTATGCATATGCATCATGGAAAAGCCTGAGATCCTTCTGTGTGTAAAATTTGTATGTGTCATAGTACGATTTTAGGTACACCCAAGATGACAGCAGCTTACAAGGCCCTGGACCATTGTTAATCTGAATGTGAAACAGCTTTTATTTTACCTTTAAGTTGGGTGGCCTTTCTTTTACACACTGCAGCTATGGAAGCAGGAACTGGAAGGGCTGCAACCCATATTTAAAACAATTATTTTTCTTTTCTATACAGCAAACAGATATCTTTTAGAGTTCGGTCTTTTTTTACATATGTGTCTTAAAAGTGTGGAATCCAGTCCTACAGGATCATCAGAAAGCCAAACGCTGAATTTTATGTAGTGTAATCACGATTCATTTGGTGAGAGACAATCAAGAACATGAGCAGGTAAGTAAACACAATTCACTCTTCAATTAGAGGTGAAATGCCTTGGGAGAGCCTACTGATTGATTTTTTTTTTTCCCCCTTTTTAAAATTGAGATACTGCATTTGAATTTTGCCTGCGACCCTGAGCTCTCATTTCAGATGCCCTGCATTGTATGGCTTATTTCCTTTTAATGCTTGCTATACTATGGAGGTTTCTCTCCTGGCATTACTATAATTACACATAATTGGGTTTACTGCTGCTGAATGGCTGGCGGTTGAATGAATGGCTGTTATTCTCTGTCAAGGCTCCAGAGTCCAGCAGCAAGGACCGGCAGGTGACCTTGTGCTGGACAGGTTGTATGTAGCCAGGCTGAATGAGCAGAGATGGGGGGTAAATCTCTGTGCATGTGGTATCTGGAGTGAAAAGACCCTTTGGTAATCACAATATTTAAGTCATGTTTCTTCTCTTTGAAGCACTTACTGTTACCTCACTGAGCTTTCTTCTTGTCAGAAAACTATGAATGAATTGCCTGGTAAAGAAAATCCGCCCTCGACATCATTGATTGATGGCAAACTGGGATGTAGATGTTCTCAGTAGCAATGAGGAAGGGACTCAAAAAGCAAAGCCTAGGAATCTTGCTTCTGTAAAGATACAATTTCCTCGTGTCCTTGTGCCGCTTTTTGTTATGGCCCCTTGGCAAACAGCATATCCCATGACTGACCGTGGCCATGAATTCCCATGATTTACCCATCTCTGCTCATTCAATGTCCAGCTCATGTAAAACATGCAAACAGCAGTGGGAGCAAAGATCCCGCTGACTGACTTCGCTCAGCCTTGTGGCAGCAGCACCTACCTGCTGAAATAAGACTTTTAACTTTTTATGTGCAATTGAGCAGTTTCAGGAGGAGGTCACAGCCACCCACACCAAACTGGCCTACATCCTCTGATTGTCTCACTCTCCAAAGAGTTTGAATCTCCTTAGGCGCAAGACGAAACAGAATTTGATCTCCCTCAGTTATGGAGAATGCCCTAATTATTAAAGTATCATATACATGGGGGAGACATCTCATGTGGTGGAGCACATACTTGCTTTACAGTGGAAGAATTTATATTTGAAGACAATTAAGTGATTCTGTTTCTCTATCAAGCGAAGCACAAAAATTATCCTCCAATTTTATTTTTTTAATAATACAATATTTCTAAGTCCTTCTCCTAAACTTTTTGCTAATTAATAAAAATATTCTGAGCTTGATTGTTTAGCAGCCTTGTAAAGGTTAATTATGCACAAGCAGTGCTTTTGTGCTAAGAGTTGTTTGCTTTAGTTGATAATAACTGTTTTGTTTTGTTTTTTCAGGTGGCTTTTGGTATATAAGCTGTTGTTTCATGTCAAAGTCCTGGCTTTTCTGAGCATCAGGTGTCGTTGCTACTAAGAGTGGGCTTTTTTTATAGTATTTTGTCTTTAATTTAAGAGAGGTTAATTGATGTAGGAATAAACTCCAAAAGAGCGTCTGAGATTAGCTTTCAAGCTGAAGAATAACAGATGTTTTGGGCAAATTTATGGATGGCCTGTTGAAAAGCAGTGTTGAATTCTTTCATTTGGAGAGATCAGCTGCAAACCTACACAGGCTTAATGAAGCACTGTGTCTCAGTTCATCCTTGTGTTTTTAAGGAATAATTTTGGAGGCTGCAGATTTAGTCAAAAAACCTTCGCCTTTTATGTTGTGGGTGCAGTTTTACAAAAGACAGTTGTAGAGAGGAAATGTAAGTAGAAGATAATGTTATAGCAAAGACATATGCTCCCCAGTACAGAAATTATCTCCATTGTATGCTACTAAATATATCCCTAGAGGAAGGCTTTAAAAAGGTACCATCAAAGTATGCTGTGTATCTTGCGCTAAAAAGCAGAATTCACAGTTCCCAAGGCTACATGGGGGTTTTTTAACCCCAAGGGTGAATCACGTGGGTGTGAATCAAGGCTCTTGCCATACCCAGGTTTTGCTTGCAAATCTATGCCAGATCTTCTTCACCATCATGAAAAACTGCTTTTATCTGCATGCAAAACAGATGTACATTAAATCCTTTGGGTTTGGGGTTTGGGTTTTTTTTTTTTTTTAAGGTAGTGGCTCCTGTGCTACTGAGTGTGATAGGAAGACCAAGTGAGTTGATAGTAGACAAGAAATTTTCTACTTGGCTCCCATTAACTTTGATCTCACCAGGATCAAATCTTATGCCAGGCGGAGCTTGTGCAGGGAAAAGGGCTTCTGTGTATGTGTATGTCAGTAAAAATTTTCATGATGGAAAAAACCAGAATTGTTTGGGTTTTTTCTAAAGCATTTCAATTAAAAGCGAAGGTTTTACAAAATTTCTTGTGAACGATGCTCCTGTTTTCCAAGCTAAATGTTGCTGATTCACTGAGGGCACGACTTAGTCATGGGACATGATGCCAGTAGGTGGGTGGTCATGGAACAATCCTTTGATGTGCAAAATTTCATGCACAACAAACGATCTTGTCTAAGAACCAAGGAGGGAAAAAATTGAGATCAAACCTTAAATGGTAAATTTGGACAAATTCTGCATTTGAGATAAAAACTTCTCAAATACTTTAGAGAATATGTCCACAAGGATAAAAAAGAGAAATTACTTCCAATGCTTCAGGCTGTGCCACCTGTTGTAAAGGCCAGGAGATCAGACTTTAAAGCAAAGTACTGGATATTTGTAAGCTTCCTATAAACAACAGCTTAGAGCAATTCACATGTACACTCTCAGTTAATCGCATTAACAGTAAGTAAAATGGAAGCCAGCCAGCATCCAGAATCTCCCTGACCAAAATTTTGAGTGAGGGTCAAGTCTTGACTACAGGTAAGCTTAGGTGAGGTTTCTCTCATTCTGTGTGTGCATTAGTGGCCACTCTTTCATTTTGTTTCATCTGTAGAGATGAAACACTGAGACATACAGCGCGCTGTAATGCAGGACTGCTTCAGGCATCCACAGTCCTGCTTCCTACTGGGTGCGTAAGCCTGTCGGGCAACGTATTCCCATGACTATGGGTATGCACAGCTTGATGCTTCTTTGGTTGGCATGGATATCAGAAAACCACATGTCATGGGGCTCATTGCCATCTTCCACTAGGCTGAAATTATCAGGGAGTGTTTCAGAAACTACAAAGTGGTCCAAATTATATGGAAGACACTCGGCTAAATCTGGATGCCTGGATAAATCTGGATCCTTCCTGCTGTCCTGGGAATGGAGAGGGGGGAAAATAGGTCTGCTTTAAGTATTTCTTGAACAGATTTGATCTCCCCAGTCCTCTAGGACTTGAAGATTATATGTAGTTGGCATGTGGTGTAAGGAGTTACTGCTGATGTGCAAATAAAGACGTTGTAGACATCAGAGCTGTCACACGGCAGTGGAATGAGCTCTGGACATGAAACATTCACACAGCATAGTAAAAATTTTGATCTGAGAGTTGTTCTATTATTTATTCATGTGCTTCTATGCTTCCCTGGACTGGAGCTGTATTTTTCAGAAAGCTGACTTGCTTTACAGCAGATGTTCAGTGGTACAGAACTAGAAACATTGCCCCTCTTTACTTAAGAAATAATTGGGGTTTGGATCAATTTTTGGGTTTTTGAGTGGGAAGGCTAATTGTCTGAACAGATGTATGTAGCTGTTTAGCAAAAAATGTCTGTTAGTGAGCGTAACAGTGTCCAAGTACAAGTGCATAAAGGCAAGCTGCAATTTTTACAAACCACTCACCCAACACAGGACCTTTCTGGTATAACTGTAATTTATGACCATTCTTCTCATCAATAAAGCACGTTTTTTTTTAAAAATGGGGGGTGAGGTTTTACTACAAAGGTACCAGTGGTTCTTTTAAAACATTTTGTGCAAAGAAATATGCCTTTTTTGAGAGAACCAAAAATTTCTTCTGCATTCAAAAGCAGAAGGCCTTTTTGCTCAGCTCTGCTGTGATGAGCTCTGTGGATGCTGTGAGACAGGTATAAGTGGCTAAAAGAGAAATTTTGCTGTGTTTTCTTCCCTTTTCCCAACCTCTTTGTGCTGCCCGGTTTTGTTCCACATAAATAAGCCTGTACTGCTGGGAGCTGGGGTTAAAGGGGCTCTGAAACATTGTACACAGAAAACGAGTGGCTTGCAGGTTCAGTGAGAGAGGTGTGATGGCAGCTAGTTTTGGGGAGCGCGCCAGGAGGTTCGGAGCAGGTAACATGCTGCTGTATGCTTCGGGCACATGTGCTGACCCCCTGGGGATGAGCGTGGCAAAGTCTCTGAAGCTGCTGACTAAAGCGAGGAGCCCGCACTCGTGCTTGCTTGTGAAGGTGCGCCAGCACCAGCGTGAGAGACCTGTGTGACCCGATACCAACGTGGCTTGCAAATGAAGTCACACCCTGGCTGCCTGTCCTCTGCGCCTATTACGGACAGTGTTGTAGCGCTCTTTGTACAGCAGTAGCTTGAAAAAGCCAGCTGTGGCTGTACACAAAGTGCCGGGGAGGGCGTTTCTGGTATCGGCAATATGTACAAGATCAGTAAAAAAAGGATGCCTAGCGCTCTGGCACCCTTGAGATCCAGAGGGGAGATGAAACAGATGCTAATAACCATGCTATGGGACTGGTTCTGTGGGAGAGGACCGATCTTTTGAGCTCACATAGAAACACAGGCTGAAAAGGCACCATTAGAGATTCTCAACCTGTGCTACCGACAAAGCATATTTCCCTTTGCTGTTGCTGCTTTCATTAGAAGAAGAGCTATTATCCTCTGTTTTTCATGATAAAGACATAGCCTTTACAGAGATCTGTGAGGATGCAATATTCTAGGGTAGAATGAATCGCTCTGTGCAAGCCCCCATTCCTCTCTCTATCGACGATAGGGGGGCTGAGATAATTAGTGCAGCTTGACATCCAACTTCTAGACAGTGAGGAGTGGGATAAATGACACCCAGGGTACAGAAATCATTCCAGGTAGACCAATGACAGCTACTGGGTAGCCAACGCCCTGGGCTGACTATTGTTGAAACACGTTCCCCCCCGCCCCCCAATATTTTACCAAAGTGAAGCACAGCCTTCTTAAAATGAATCAGTGCAGTCTGTCTCATGGGTAGTAGTTGGAGAAAAGGCCTAAAGGTCTGGGATGTTCTTTCACAGAATGAATGACTTCTTCAGAATTAGTAAAACCTTAAGCTGTGGGAAGACCAAGGGGAAGTGCTGGGATGTAATCTTTGCCACTGATGGATAATGAAGCAAGGGCTTTCAATTCAGTGCACTGTGTCTGTGAATCCCAGAAAGCCAAGTGTCACAAACTATCTGTTTTTCAGCCTATTACCCGCTGTATTTCTTCACAACAGTCATTCATCTGTGTCTGGCTTCTCAGCTGGTCCGTTTCAGAGTGAAATGGTGGCTGGCAGCTTGTAAAAGAATCTGGGTCCCACGCCAGCCTACGCAGGAGTTAAGACCCTGACAGCAGAGACCCACGTCGTCGGTGGCTTCCAGATAGCACTGAAAGTCATCTGCGGGCCCAACTGCCTCAACAGATGCACATTCCTGTCAGTCAGCTTTGGTTCACATCCACACTTAGCTTGCAAATAGTGCCTAATGCCGATGGCCCTAGACATGCAGCTATGTGACCTTCTGGTCATTTGTGTGGACTGAGCCATCCTGGCATTTGTGAAGCTCAGAGCCATGATAAAGCAGGCGTCCCGCTCAGTAATCTGCTGTGACACTTAATCCTGCATTTGTTTCTTGCTTGCTTACAGCAGCCAAACCAGGCATTAAGAGCCCCCCCGTGCCTGCGGCTCTGGAATCTGGAGCTGCGCTTCAGCAGGCGGCATTGCCTCCTCCCAGCCAGCACTGATAACTCCTTGGCAAAATCCAGCTCCAAAGAAAGCTGATATGACCAGTATAAATACTGCACATGCTTGGCTTTTAGAAGCAGAACCCTCTAGGGAATGGACAGAACATCTTTGCCAGTGTTATTTTTCCAATCTCAGTCAGAATAGACACGGTCTCCTCATAGATGGGTGCTCTCCTGCAAACCAGGGCGGTGTCTGGGGTCCAGCTCAGCCAGCAGAGTGGTGGCAAGGCAGGCCTGAGAGGCTCCTGCACAGGCATCCTCCTGGGCACCGGTCATGCCTCTCACTGCTTTTAAACATAAGCTCGCTCCACTGTTCAGAGCGCCCTAACTTTAGCTTCCCTCAGAAATGTTAGACCGCAAGCAAGGGGGGTGAGAGCTGCACTGGTACACACTTGTGTTTAATGCATTGGATGCTACTATGTAATGTAGCAGCATTTTCATCATGGTTCTATAGAAAGAGGTGGGACACATATAGAGTTGGTTTACAGTGATATTAAATCTTTCTGAATACCTGGCTGATTAAAGTTTGGTTGTGTTCCAGTTTTGTTACGTCTCTGCTATCAGTGCACATAAGATAGCGGCAAACACCACAACCAACAAGGACGAGTGTAAATAATTAGCTAATTTAGTGTTGTACTTGAATGCTTTTTATTCATTGACTCATTTTTATTTCCTCCTTCTTACGTGGCTGTGCATTTTTCTTAAAATGCCATCGACTACTGAACATCAATTAGAAGAGAAGGGAAGAGTTATTTTTCAAGCACTGTCACCAGCTCTGAATTTCTCCCTGAATTTTGTAGATTTTAAAATCACAATTTCCTAAACTTAAAATGTTTCTTTTTTTTTTTTCTTTAAAACAATCTTCATAGATACAAAATGCTCTTGGAAATGGAATGTGGTATTAAACGTACAAAACCAGCCAATACACTGGAAAATATATTTTCCCCCTAACATAAGTTATTTTACATGCTGTTGGCACTCAGGCTAGCTAATACATTTTTGGCTAAAACACATGAGATGATACTAAATGTGACTTTAATTGGTGTGTCTCTTGGAAGAAGCGTTCTGGTTGAAGTGTGTGGTAGAGCTGTCCATTACAAAACATAGATGGGCAGGAAAACTACCATCTCAGGGACTAGATTTAAAAAGTCCTTAAAATTCCCTGTTTTACACAATGCAATACTAGTGTGAGCTAGAGCCGTGAACTCACATTAAGGCGTCACTGGTTTGCACATCCATGGCCATCTCCGTGCACAGATTCAACTTCTAGTGTGTGCTGGTATCTAGAAGAAGCAGTAGTGGCATTGACACACAGGAAAATGAGGATAGTTTTGGATGTTGATAGTGCGGAGCTTCGTGATTGAAATCTGCTTTTTCCTGCCAATTCCTGTTCTCTTTTACCAAGAGTCTTAAAATTTCTGCCCTCTTCAGCAGGGGAACTGCTGATCATATAGAGAATCCCCTCCAATGACACCAAAGTCTTGATAATAATTTCCCCCAGATGTTTCATCGTATACTCCATGTGTAAGGAGGCTAGCCTCATAATTTCTTAGCAAATGGAGCCATTTGGTTGAGGGGGTTTGACCAAGATCACGCAGCAAGTTAGCAGGCAACAAAAAAAACCCAGAAAACAATAGGAGTGCAAGAGAAATACAAAGTTCCTCCATGTAGCTGATGTTAAAACTAGGAGACATCAGCATGGTAATGCTCAAAGCTGTCACGAACTCCTCACCCCCAGTGTTGCAAAGGAGTGTGCGGGATGAATCCCAGAGGTAGGATTCATGCCTTGCTCATTCAGAACAGCTTAACTTCAAAGGCAAGGAGCAAAACATGTGTGATTCTACCTCTGCCTTCTCTTACTTTCTTGCTCAATTCATTTTTTCTCCTAAGAGGTGGATGGATAGCAGAATTGTTGATATACTGGCAACAGGAGAAATCCAACTCAGCCAGCTTATAGAACCTGACTTTTCAAGATGTCAGGTTTTTTGAGAGAGAGATAGAGATAAATATATATACTTGTTCTTTCGGTTATCACTGAAATAAAGTTGTCCAAAGTTTGGAGCATAGTAGGGCCTGAGAGAGCTGAGAAAGCTCAATAAAGATGGACAGATGTGACTTTTTTTTAAACTACCACAGCTCTAGTGAAACAAATCAAATCCAGCTTTAAAACTTCCCTGCTTGAACTTCTCCCCCTTCCCTCTCCCTGGGGTTTCTGGTTTAGAGCTCTTGAACTGATTTGTTGAGACAGATCAAAGTATAAAGTATTTCTCAGCTGGTCTTATTTCTCTCACTGGATTGTAGTGGCAGGAGACAGGCAGCTCATTACAACTGGGAGACCGCTGCTGTGAAACCAACTTCATTACAGCTGGTAAGAAAAATAAGATTCTGCTAGAGCCATAGTTCAGTCTCAGCATCACAGAAGTGAATTATTTTAGAATTAATAAATAATGTCACACTGCTGCTCATTAGGGCATGAGGTTGAGTATTAACATGATGTTAAATACATCTGAACTGTACTCTTTCTGTCTGGTACTGTGAAGCCTTTGAAGGACATCTTGGATTTGTCCAATTTCAAGCCTGTTTCCCCTGGGCTTGTTCCTTTTCTTCCCCCTTCAACAGTGAACAGAGAGGATGGGGAGAGGGTTACGCACCTCAACAACTTGTGAGCCTTCTCCAGGTGCTGACTGTAAGTCACCAGAAAGTATTGGGTCTGGGTATGTTTTCAGGGTGCATCAACATGGTTATCTGAGCCCAGCTGTGACTCCGTATTTTTTCCAAGTGTTCCTCATGGAGGCATAGTAAAAAGCAGGAAACTCAGACGTAGGCAGAGTCCAGCCCTGTTGGCTGTGAGCACCAGTTGGAGAGCAGCTCGGAGCAAGGCAGGTTAGGAGGTTGCTTCTTGCTGCAGACCATGTGTGTGAGTGCTCTTTTCACAAGCTCCTGTCAGACAAGGGGCAGGACAAGCTTTCTGCCTTTGCTCTCCGCCCTTGCCCTTCCCCCAGCATAAGCCTTTAGCAGTCCCAAAACATAAAAAAACCCAAACAAACCACGTTGTTTTAACCAGGATCAATGCCATGGTTTGCTCAGAGCTGTGCAGAGCAGCAGAGCTCATCTGTGATATTATCCCCTGAGAGAGCAAGCCATTGAAAGAATTTTAATCTCAAAAAAGTGAAGAGAGGAGAAGAAAGAGAAAGGGAATGACCCAACTAAGGCCACAGTTCATCGGCAGGGATAGGAACAGATTTCAGGTCTCCTGACTCCCATGAAATCATGCCCAATTCCGAAATACGTTTGAGGTGCACACAGCTTTACAGGTAAATTGAGACACAGCATGTAGGAAGCAGAATGGAAGTGTCTTTAATTGGACAGGGAGGACTTTCCTCCTGAGGGTTTGCTCTTCTGTTTCTGCTTAAATGCAGCGTGATACATGTTGTGGGCTCATTTCTTCTCTTTTTCCTTCACATAAGAGAGACAGAGAAAGAAATGTCCCTGTAAGGAAATGTAACTATATTACATGTCAGTTGGTGATAATTTTTTGAGTGGCAGGACTGGGCATTTTGGACAGGTATGGTTAGAGCACAGAAGATATCCTGGGCAATGAGGCAAGAGGTACTGATGCTGGCAGAGGAGCTAATCTGGCCTAGGAGGGCATGTGGCTCCATTTGAAACCAGTGCAGCTGTCCCACCTACCCAAACACTAAGCTTTGCTCAAGCTCTGCTGCAAGATCCCTCACAGAGTAAGTCAAGATATGGGATGGAAGCGAGGGTAGATCCAGAGTTCATCTGCTAAAGGAAAAGGTAGGGTGTGGCCAAGAGAAGGTAAAGGGCTGAAACAGTTTTCCAAAGCTGGGCTTTCTGCCCCTTGTATTGCTGCTGGGGAACGGGGAGAGAAGTGCTGGTGGATCCAAGTCCATCACGCAATAACTTTTTCTCTGTATGCCCTGGTATTCATCTCAGCAGCAGCCTTGTTTCCTAGACTTGTGGTATAGGAAAAGAAGACAGTCATTTACAGGATGGAAAATGAGCTGTGGCTTCATGCTTTCCCTATGCCATCCTGTATGCTGAGATTTTAATAAATGTACTGCATAAAATGGGGCATTTTGGGGCCAGGTTCTCACAAGACAGAGCAAAGTATCTTATGATCCCAGATGTACTGGAGTCCTAGGTCCTCTGGAAAGGAAGGACGAATGAAGGTGTGATGTCAGTGTACACTCCTGAAGACGGGCTGAAAAATGTTAGGTTGCCTCACCACTGTCTCAGCATGCCTATTGTGAAATTAAATTTCCCCAACAAGACAAGGTTTGAAGAACATAAAGCACATGAAGTCTCCTGAGGAGGCTGTGTTTGAAAATGGTGTCCTCAGTTTGCTGTAGTTTAACAGCGTAAGAGTGGTCTCACTGGGATTTCCTGCACGCTAATGTCACTCTCTGATAGCTCATTCATCTCACCTTTCCAGGATGCTCCCACATGGACACATACATCAAGGGTCTCTGCGGGACCCATGACTAAAGTCAATGCCATTGCGGGCACATTTTAAGCATGTGGAATAGCTGAGCAGAAATAAACACATCATGAAGGTCAGTGGGGTTTTGTGTAAATACAAAGCTAAGCATGAAAACAGAGAAATATAGTCTGAAAGGGATGCCTTGTATCAAGGAATTCTGTCCAAGACACTATGTCATCCTCTTGCTTTCATCCACACATGACTATAAAACCATGTAGATATTTTGTCCCCCTGCCTCCATGTGAATGGTTTGGAGCCATACCCATCCAGTGCTTCGAGAACTCCTGCTTTCCAAATATCAAGCATAGAGAGATTTGAGCTGGTATTAAATGCAGACTGGTGGGGCCTCTGTTGCAACAGGGGTTAATCCAAATCTCTGTTTTCCTGACTGTGTTTCATAGCTGGTGTTCAGCTACCTTGAGGACACAACTTTAAGTAACTGAGTTGGGGAATTTGAGGCTTGAAAAGCTATGTCAGGACCCTGTACCCATGTAATGCATTTTTGTTTGTCCACAACCACTTTCCCAAAGTGAGGATTGACCTGTATGCAGCACCCTATTTGTTCCTGAGAGGTTCCTGCTCTACAAGCAAGTCCCACACAAGGGGCTGAGGAAAGGAAAAATATTTAAACAAGCAGCAAATGTGTCAGTGTCCCTACACACTGATACTCCAGTCTTACAGGAATGCTCCAAAATCAGAAAGAGGGGGACAAACATTTTACTCCATTTTCATGTTTTTCCTCATGAACTAAAACGTTGATCAGATATACCCCACAGATGAACTCTAAGAAGCACAAAGTCTCCATTTCACAAACATCCTTGAGAGTTTTGCTATTATTTCAAGGGAACTTGGGCTTGATACTCTCTGATTAAGTCTTGGCTTTGTTAGGCAGCAGCTGTGGATTACTTACAGCCATTGGTGGTGGTGATAGGCAGCTGTGTATAATCGATCTTCCTGATAGACTGTGTTCTTTTCTCTGGAAGGAAGAAAAAAGGTGGATTGAGCAGACTGCTAGAAGTCAGACCTGGTGAGTATTAGTCCTTGTTGCTACTGTTTCCTGTAATTCTGGTATCTGAGAAGTTGTGACTGTTTTGAGTTGGTTTCCCTATTAACACAGAGATAAGCTTTTCTTACTGTAGTGAACAGCGATCCTGTATCAATCAATTGGTTAATATTGTAAAATGCTTTGAAGGGCATAATGTGCATGCTGGGGAGATCAAACTGTGAGCAGTGGTACAAAGTTTCTGCATATTCCAAAACTCTTCCCTGCAGCTACCCTAAGTTAGGCCCCTGCCTTTTTTTCCTAGTTCCTCAGTCCTTCTATTGCAGCTCTTATGAACCCTCAATTATAGAGTATGGGTTTAATCCTACTACTGTGTAGCCTGGCTGTCAGGTCAACCCCATTTCCTTAATCCTTGTGCTATTACACACTGGAGATCCTGCTTTGTACAGACCCTACCTGCTTGCTTCCATTTATTTTGCTTCAGTCCAGCTGCTGGGCAGAGCAACCAGCTGGGGAGGGTTGCTGATGTCTGCGTAGATGGTAAATACACTGCAACTGAGAGGGACTAGTGGGCTTGGTCACACAGGGTTGTCTGTGCAAGTATTTCTGTAGGATGGGTATTAAATAGGACCCGCTACTTTGTCAGCAATATACATGCTTAATACGAACATGCACATTGTTATTTCTAGAAAGGTTCTCACAATGGTGACCAGTAAAAAAACCTGGTATGATCTCTGCTGTGAGCAATATTTACTGCTTAGTAGCAATGCCCTGAAGTTCCTTCCTGCTTGCTGGCTCCCCATAGAGCTACATGGGATTTTTATTTCTTTGTTTGCCTATCTCTCTTCTTTTTTTTTGCTTGGGTTTTTTTTAAGCCTTCTGAATGCTGGGTATCCTAAGCTTTTCGCTATAGGGAATGACCAAAGTAGAAGCAGAGCTTTCACTTTTAAGCACATATAATTTTGACTCTTCCTGTGATTTTTACTTGCTGCTAGCAGAGAGGAGATTACCAAAAGATATAAAAAGAGATTTTTTTTTTTTAAACCCGTAACAGTAGATACAACTATGCTCTGCCGAAGCTGCGTGATTTTTGTTCTTCATTAGGATGTGTCAGACTGTACTGAAAACAAAAGGGGCTCAAAAATACCATCACCTAGTAGCAGAACCATCCTCTGGGTTATCAGAATGAGACAGTATTTTCCAAACTTGCTGCTTTTTTTTGGATTTGGGAAAGTGCAATATCCTGTTCCTTTGTCATACAAGCACTAGTAGGTGCCCAATTATCCCATCCAAAAAAAGAGTGGTATGTACCATAGTTCAGGATTACTAGAGATAATTGACTTGTGTTGAAGGCTAAGTTGGAAGGTGGTAATGTTACAACCCGCTTTTTTTCTAGAAAGGAAAAAAAGTGTGTGTGAGATTTCTGAGAAGTTGCATTGCTTCCCTTAAAGAGCAGCACTGGAAAGTATTGCTATGATGCTTTAGCTCTGTTGAGATGGCTAGGAAAATGTTGCCCTGAGAAGTGCTGAGGTAACTACAGGATATTTTGGTGCTTACCATGCCTTGTGAGTGCCACAGTGGTTGTATGCAAGTAGGACAACCTGCACATGACAGCCTGGTAGGAGAATATGGGAAAGATTGTCAGGGTCAAATAAGCCTTGTGGTTTTGTTTTCTTTCTCCAGTGTTGTCCATGACCAAATGCTTTGCTTCCACTCTAAAGTAGGACCTTCATCAGCCCCGTCTTCTGTCACTGTTAAAGACCTCACAGTAATCATGCTCTTTGGTGTACCAAGTACCATCCTGTCACCTGTGCCCTGCTAGCTTGTGTGCCTTTGCTGTTGGAGAATTTCAGCTTTTTCTGGTGGGTCAAAACTTCTGTACTGAAGCAGTGCAAAGCTAATTTCAAAGATCACAAATTAGCCAGAAACAGCAGACAGTGTCCTTTTCTTGGAGAAGCAAGGAGGGGGGTTAGCAGAACTGCTACCTTGGACTTCCGGAGGGCAGACTTTGGCCTGTTTAGGAGCCTGGTTGACAGAGTCTCTTGGGAGACAGTTCTGAAGGGCAAAGGAGTCCAGGAAGGCTGGATGTTCTTCAAGAAGGAAATCTTAAAGGTGCAGAAGCAGGCCATCCTCATGTGCCAAAAGATGATCTGTTGGGGGAGAAGACTGTTCTGGCTGAACAGAGAGCTTTTGGTTGGAACTCAGTGGGGATGGGGTGGGGGGATGAAAAGAAGATTATAGCCTTTGGAAGAAGTGGCAGGCTACTCAGGAGGACTGTAAGAATGTTGTGAGGTTATGAAGGGAGAAAATTAGAAGGGCCTAAGCTCAGGTAGAACTTAATCTGGCTACTGCTGTAAAAGACAATAAAAAATGCTTCTTTTAAGTACATAAGAAACAAAAGGAGGGTTAAGGAGAATCTCTATCCTTTATTGTTGCTATGTTTCCCCCTGCATCCAAAGGCCGAGCTACTAAATGCCACCTTTGTCTCAGTCTTTAACAGTAAGGCTAATCGTTCTCTGGGTACCCAGTCCCCTGCGCTGGAAGACAAGGATGGGAAGCAGAATGAAGCTCTCATAATATCCAAGGGAAATGGTTAGTGACCTGCTGCATCACTCAAACACACACAGGTCTATGTCACCAGATGGGATCCACCCGAGGGAGCTGGCGGAAGTGCTCACCAAGTCACTTTCCATCATTTATCAGCAGTCGTGGCTAACTGGGGAGGTCCCAGTTGACTGGAGGTTAGCACATGTGACGTCCATCTCCAAGAAGGGCTGGGAGGAGGATCCAGGGAACTACAGGCTTGTCAGCCTGACCTTGGTGCTGGAGAGGGTTATGGAGCAGATAATCTTGAGCACTATTACACAACATGTACAGGACAACTAGGTGACCAGGCCCAGTCAGCATGGGTTTATGAATGGCAGGTCCTGCTTGACTATCTGATCTCCTTCTATGACAAGATGACCTGCTTAGTGGATGAGGGAAAGGCTATGGTTATTATCTACCTGGACTTTAGTAAAGCCTTTGATGCTGTGTCCCACAGCATTCTCCCAGAGAAACTGGCTGCTCATGGCTTGAATGAGTGCAGTCTTTTCTGGGTTAGAAACTGGTGGGGTGGCTGGGCCCAGAGAGTTGTGGTGAATGGAGTTAAATCCAGTTGGCAGCCAGTCACAAGTGGTATCAAGTTGGGTGGGAGTGTTGATCTGCTTGAGGGTAAGGGGGCTCTGCAGAGGGACCTGGACAAGGCTGGATTGATGGGCTGAGGCCAATTGTATGAGGTTTAACAAGGTCAAGTGCTGGGTCCTGCACTTGGGTCACAACAATCCCATGCAATGCTACAGGCTTGGGGATGAGTGGCTGGAAAGCTGCCCAGCAGAAAAGGACCTGGTGGTGTTGGTCAACAGCCAGCTGAATATGAGCCAGCAGTGTGCCCAGAGTTGGCCAAGAGGGCCAACAGCATCCTGGCTTGTATCAGGAATAGTGTGGCCAGCAGGAGTAGGGAAGTGATTGTTCCCCTGTACTCAGCACTGGTGAGCCTGCACCTGGAATACTGTGTTCAGTTTTTGTTCTCTCACTACAAGAAGGACATTGAGGTGCTGGAGTACGTCCAAAAAAAGAGCAATGAAGGGTCTAGAGCACAAGTGTTATGAGGAACAGCTGAGGTAACTGGGGTTGTTTTGTCTGGAGAAGAGGGGAGACCTTATTTTTTTTTTCACAACTGCTTGAAAGGAGGTTGTAATGAGGTGGGTCTTGGTCTCTTCTAAGTAACAAGTGATGGGACAAAAGGAAATGGCCTCAAATTGTGCCAGCAGAGGTTTAGGTTGGACATTAGGAAAAATTTCTTCACTGAAAGTGTTGTCAAATATTGAAACAGTCTGCCCAGGGAAGTGGTTGAGTCTCCATCTCTCCAAGTATTAAAAAGATGTGTAGATGTGGCGCTTAGGGACATGGTTTAGTGGTGGACTTGGCAGCGTTAGGTTAATAGTTGGACTCTGTGATCTTAAAGGTCTTTTCCAACCTAAATGATTCTAGGATTCTATAAAATTCTGTAGGTCCAGTGGGAGATTGATGATATCAAGTTTCCTGTCTAGGAATAATTTTGGGGGGCTCCTTCCTTGTTTATTTCTGGTTTAATCCAGAAGGATTTTTTCAAAGCATATATGAAGTGAAACCACATGCTTACCACATGCTGCTGTTGATGACCACAATTTATAGACAAACTTCTGGAAGAAAAATTTGATAATATTTAGACAAAGGTTGTTGTCTCTGGTTTGAAAAGACCCTGAGAGGCTGGAAGAGTATTGTGGGGAAGGAACAAGATGTTTTCCCAGTCTTCTACTCTTTCTAAAGTGTTTCCTGTCAGGCTCAGAGACAGAATTAAGTGCTGGATTGACTTTGCTCTGATTCAATACAGCCTGTTTTGTCCTTTGGTCTCTGCAGGTTCTTGTTTAACTAGCAGTAAGATCTTTGTTCTAGGTGGGATAACATGATCTGCGACTTGGTATGTACTCCTTTTTGCTAATGTATAATTTTAAGACTTTTATTAAAGTCTTATCCTGTGCCTGCAGGGCACCTAGTGAAAAGTGTATGAAATTCCATTTCTGACTAGGCCCTTTCAAAAACAGTTATTTACAAGTTCATGAATCTTAAAATTAGTCTCCCATTAATTCATAATATCTTGTTTAGATAAAATAGCCATATGGGTGCTTAATAGCTTCATGCATGCAGACTGATTAATGTGGCAGCTGATAAACCAGGACTTGACCTATTATGGACCTCATTGTATTTTTGCCCTGGGTAGTAAGCAAAAGTAATTTAGTTTAAATCATATTGCTTTTTTTTCAACTTCACTCCTAGCCCTTGTGTTCTACTCAAATCAATAAGAGGGAGAGTCTCTAAACAAGATCCTATTAAAAAAGTGACCTTACACTTCAGTGCTGTTCAGGTGGGTTTAATAATTCAAACAATTGTTTCTCTGAGATGTTTTGCCCCTGTGCAGACAACAGGCAAATGCAGTTAGCTTTGGGTTCAAAGACTTTTCTCAGCTACCAGCAACAATCTGAAGAGTCATCTTTATACAAGTTTGTACTGGATGAAATTAATAGGCAGGAACTTTGTCATTTTGCAGACTTATTTTAAAGCACTCAAAGTGGTTTATGTCACGTTATCTCAGTAATATTGAGCTTCTGCTGTGCGAGGCCCTGAAGTATATCCAGTCCTGGATTTCCCAACAGACTGCTCTCTCGTTCAAAAGTACCAATTCATCAGAGACTGAACTAACTTCTAGTTTGGAAAAAAAGACAATAAAACTCCCAAACCAAACAAAAAACCCCCAAACCTGAACAGAGCCCTATGAAAACAGAGGACTAAAGAACACACTTTGAATTTTGTCTTCAGATACATTTGGCCTAGAATTTCCAAATTGTGGGTTATAATAGAGGAAGCTGAAATCACAGTGTTGTACTTTGCTATTTCAAACTGAATATTTAGGTCTGGACCTTTTATGAGGGGGTGGTTGGGTTTTGGTTCATTCCTCATTTTAGGGCTTTTTTGGTTTGGCTACTTCTGTTGGGCTTTTTTGCTTTTTTTTTTTTTTTTTTTTTTAAATCAGAGGGGTTTGTGGAGCAGAGACAATATGGTGATCCTGGAGTTCCCTGTGTGGAGTATTTCTGCCCAGGTAAGAGGGATAGCTATCTAGGACATCCAAAAGAGGATGTCACCAAAATAAAGCATGAAGGGCCTTCAGATGGCCCTTCTCTAGGGACAGGTTTCCCTTGTGCAAGAGAAACAGTGAAGGTGAAGCAGGGACAGACATAGCTCCTGTGGGAGCTAAGTGAAAAAGGGGGAGTATATAGCTGCGCAGGACATGGTTGTACCCCAACATCCTTTCTTAGCCAGGAAATCTGCATTTGAGTGATGTAATTCAAGGACGAACTCTTCTGGTTGATTTTTTTGTAAAACCAGACTCACCTTTGGTGTTTTTCCTTCACAAAGCTACCTGGGGTCTTCCTGGTTGTACCTTGTGCCAGGTGAGAGCTGGGGCTCCTCGTCGTACATCTGTCCTATGAGAACTATTGTTTTCTGTAGATCATCCATGTTATGACCTTAGGTATTCTATATAGTAGTCATAAAGCAGAAAATTATAATCTATTTCTTATCCAACTGTCTGCCTTATAGAAAATGAGTGTGTCTGTAATTGGGCATGAAGTATTTTAAATTGGGCCATCAAACAGACTGCATCTGTTGTTCTCCTTATTATTATTCATTACACATCACAGCCACTGATGTTGTGTTTTCATTAATTTTTCTATTAACTTTTCCCCATCAAAGTGATTAAAGATTCATTAATCTGAAGCAGAGTAAAACAACCTGCCACCACCCTCCAACCTGAGATCAGACCAAAACTGTCCTGCATATAACATTAGGCAAAACCTGATTCAGCCTTATAAAAATGAGATATCTCTGAAGACAGATATGTTAGCAAAGGATTAGCTGTTCAAATGGTTGAGTCAAACAAGACATAATCAGGGCTAACTTTGCACCTCCTCCTCATTTCGCTTCTCCCGTCTGCGATTTCACAACCCTTTAAATGGGAGTTTAACTTAGTACCAATTATCTTGTACCAATTATCTATGTATTTAATTTGGCCATGTAATTGGCAGACATTTCCAACTTGGCTATTTTTTTATATGCTAGGTATTTAATGTAGCTGAAGGATTTTTTTATTCCCTCTTGTTACGGTCTTTTAAGAATATATGTGAGCTCTCCTGCCTCCTATCTCTTTCTGGCTGCTATAAGCAATGTTGCCTTTAAAAGTTTGAAAAGTATGGTTTCTAGCAGCTTGTAAAGAATAGGAAAATAATAGAAATAGAAGTTAGAATGCCTCCAGACATGGTGCATTCATGTGGATTTAGCAAATGTAAATTTTGGGAACCCACAGGTGACTGCAGTATTCTTATATAAAAAAACAGACATGACTGTTTCCTCAATATAAGCCTTTTTTTGTCCTATAAACTACTAGTGACTACCCTAATGTTAAGCTATGCTGACACAAGGGAATACAGAATAGTCAAGCATGGCAATAGTCTCATGTTTAAACCCACCTTTCCCCAAATCTTCCACATTTCCTTTCAAGCTAATTTCAACTTGGTACTTTTAGGGAATCAGTGGGAGGATTCAGATGTGCTCATGTGCTTTCACTGATGGCCTTCTTGTGCTTGCTGGGTTCCTCCTGTGTTTCAAGAACTGTGTGCCAGTCTCTGCTCTCTCTCCTTGGCAGCAAAGTTTACAAACAAAGGTAGGGCTGATCATAACCTCCCTAATGTGAATTAACTTTCTTCACAGTAACCAGTATTCAGGTTTTGATTTAATAAAGCACTCGGTCTTACCCTGGAAAACTGATGTTGCTTCATCCGGTCTTGTGTGCCTTACCTAATGGACGTGGATTTAACTGTGAGCATTGGAAATTGGATCACAGTCCAATTTCCCAGCTTTCCTTCACGGCTGGGAAGAACTAAAGAAGCTGCTGTCCATAGAAGAATTTGGGCAGGGATGCTGAAGACACTTGGCCCACAGGCTGCTGGCAATGCCCTACCTGTTTTATGTGCTTTGCCAAAATGTTAATGTGTTAATTAAATTGCTTATTTCACCCTGTACAGATCATGGGGTGTGTACATGGGTTGTCTTTCTGTCCAAGACCCATGAGAGTGCAATGCTTCTGATCATTCACTTTTCCCAGGAAGCATATTAGAAGTGAGACCATATACATAATGCATCAACCTGAAATGGAAATGAAGTGAGGGAAGAAAGTTTGTGTTTGGGCCACATAGGAATGCCAAAAGGAAGAAACTGCCTCAAGGTTGTGCTGAATTGGTGAATTAGTCCATCTAGGTGTTGTGTAGCACCTGTGCCCTGGCTTTGAGCTTTGCTCTACCCAAATACTTTGTATGTATGTAATAGTAATTGATGTGCTTTCAGGACAAAAAAAAAAAAAAGCTACCAGATCTATTGCAGATGTGCTTCCCTTAGAGTTTTCTGACTTTGCAGAGTCCACTTCTGAAGCCAGGATTTTCAAAGGGTCCTGAACTCATTGGAGTTGCTTAAAGGACTCTCATAATCTGCTGCTACCAGTCATGGCCTGGCTAATGCCCTCCCATAGCAATTTTCAGGCAGCTTACTGCACAAATTAATGTTAAGTGGTCCGCAACTGATCAGTGAATGAGCCATGGGGTTGCCCTTGAAGTCTCTGAAACATCTGTGAATGGTGACTTCAGTCTCTGTATGCACTGCCCTTCCTGCAAAGAAGGAACTCCAGGTCCTGTGGCTGGTACCAGCCCATTTGAAACAACATTTTAATAGATCAACACCGTGGTTCTATAGAAGACTTAATTTAATTTACTCTAAGGCAAAATTGACAAAACTTAAGTCTACAGGTAGAAACAAGTAAGACAAAACCAGGCTTTATAGCAACATATTCTGTGAGTTATCTTTAGTTGCACTCATCTAAAAAGCTCTGTGGCTGGGATTCATGTCTCTTGCAAAACTTTTTTAGACACTGTTTTTTTGGGAGGAGGGGGACAGGGGGAAGAATTCTCTGCTGTTTTCTCCTTGGAGAGGCCTTCAGCTTTCAGAGTTTGTAATTCATAAAGACAAAATTTAATTAAGGCATCAGGAGGAGGTAAGTGAGGGAACTTCTTGTTTCTTGCACTTTGTCCCCAGGTGTGCTTATTGTCCCTGCTTAATTCTGAAAGGAGAAAAATGCTGCTGTCCTCTGGATGTGGCTGTATAGGGCCATCTTCTGGCCAGGCAATAAATAAAATGCTTTTCTGAGTGTTAATGTAGCCTTGTGACTGGCTGGGCAGTAACTTGGCAGGAAACAGTTTTATACAGACAAATAAATGAGACCAGAGCATGCTCCATGTTCCTTTCTCTTGATAGAGGATACTTATGATGGTGATAAAACAGCTTTGAAGTGACAAGTTCTGCATGGGAAAATTCTTTGGGGGGAGTGATTTTTAGAGATGCAGCTGTTCTGACATTTTGGAGGCAGACCTATCTGGATATCAGATAAACCAGGCCATAGATAATAACTTCAGTATAATGAAAATTTTTGAGTCTTGGATATTTGAGAGGCTGTTAGAACGAATAGTTTTAAACCAATGTTGACTGAGATTGTATTCTGTTCACTTGGTTGTATATTTTAAAGCTACTTTTTTCTTAAGATCGTCTTCATACATACTTTAAGTGAGGTCCAGGATTGCATTTTTATTCATGCTTTTCTCAAAAAAAATGTGAATGAAAAATGCAGGTGACACCTGTACTGGGAGTACTCAGCTGAAATTTATTCAATTTGAGATAGTTAAGCACAGCAGACTTGGAGGAAAGATAAAAAGTTTTACCTGAATTTGCACTGTATTGCTAATGGTGAAGGAGAATAATTGTCTGGAAATTTCTTCATTTCATCATAATTGAGTACTGGATGAAAAGCTGTGTAGACTAGCTCTGGCCAAATGGAAATGCCAGAGAAGCTGATTTTTATACGTATATTCAAGGTTTTAGTTGATCTGATGCCTGTGGGTACATTTGGCACAGAAGCAGAGCACTTTAAAGTGATGTGTTGTTAAACTGGAAAGAACAACAGTTTAAGATGGAATTGAAGAGGTGAGATGCAAACAAAATTGTTTACAACTCTGAGGAAACATCTAACACTTGGATGATGAAAAGTGAAATCACAAATTTTGGGAGGAAATATTGCAGTCAATAGAGATATTGGTTCCCCTTAAGATAAATCAGTAGGAGTTATCTGTATTTCCCTTCAGAGATGATGTCTTTTTAGTCTCTCTCAATCTTTATGAGGAAAATGCACTATCTGAAAATCTCATGTCCAGCTGTGGCCCTTTTAACAAGACTGTTTGCCAGAAATGGCGTGCTGTCTAAACCCTGGCTGGACCACTTAAGTGTCATACTGTTTATATTCTAACTGTGTAAATGCTGTGTGGTACAAGCTGGCTGCATCGGAGTTTAACACACAGCCGTGCAGGGAAGGAGTCCATCTCATGGAGCAAAGAGGCAAGTAGGGCAGCCTGGTCTGTTGCGAGAGGCATGCCGATGAGGGGTGCAGTATATGGCAAAGCCTGGAAGTTCAAACTGACTAGAAATGATCTCGTCTTCAAATTAAAGGGCTTTGAAGTCAGTATCCAATTGTTGGTGTGCATAACTTCGCTTGACTTGACTGCTTTTCTATGTGGAGTTCAAATGAAAAAAATGCTGGTACCTGACTTATTGCAGTGTTTTAACAGGTAATGAAAGCCAACCTGGAAAATGCTGCATCTTTTAGGCACATAAACTAGCCTCTGCTCCCCCATACTTATCTACCCCCCTTCTTAGGGCTTTAGCGATCCAATACCTAATGAATTATGTAACTTGTAAGTGCAGAATATATCATGTATTTTACAGCTTATGAGGAGCACAAAAAGACTCGTGAATCCACAAAGATTATTTCTGTAATTTCACAAATTGAAAGCAAATTGATGAAACAGTTTACCTGACTCACTAAGTGAACTGACCCCTGAAGGTTAGTGTAGAGTGAAAGTACCAGAGCATTGAAGGAGAGAGGGCATTACCAGAGTGGCTGTGGCATGTACAACTTACTGCTTCCATGCAGAGAGGGCTGTGGGGTGGGATTCAGCGGAATGACTTTGTTTTTCCAGCACGTCCTGAATAACAGGATAGCTTGAGCTCCAAAATACATGCCTGGTGCTACTAAGCAGCTTCTCTCACCTATTCTCCAAAGAGCCATAGATCTGAAACCCGAGGAGTGATACTCATTACAGGGAAATGCATCATTTGGTGAGCATGGAAGAAAAAAGCACGCTACATGTGAAATAGTAGCTGTTAACTACATGTGGTTAACAGGTCAGCGCCAGTATACAATGAGGCTTTCTCCTCCTAGCTATATCAGTCTTACAGTGGTGTAATTGTACTATCTGCATAAACTTAACTGATTTATCTGCATAAGAGGAGTAGCAAGCCAATGCCACTAAGGGCATGTGCCACATGATGGATATTTCATGGCATGCCCAACAAAATAACTTTTGATGTATTAGAAGTAAGAAGATGACAACTTGAAGTTGTCTGACCTGTCTGACATAAGATAGCAATGATCGTATGCCATTCACCTGGGAAACCTGTCTGTATAGAAGAGGTGCACTACCTGCTTGTTCCTCTAGCCCTTGCATCCCTAAAATTACTTCTGGATCTTCCGTGTTGCAGAAAGCAAGAGGTAGTGTGAGTGTTAACTGTTCAGACACAGCATCTGCTCAAAAGGTTGCTGCTTCAATTCAGCGTGCAGAGAGCAGGGGGTGGTGTGGGAGCAGAGAGGAGCAGGAAGGAGGCAATGTCTCCAGCTGTTTGAAGAATTCCTGCATATACCTGAGGTCTGAAGGCAGGCTTTGTAAAGTGCACTTCATGTTGATCTTTGTTTCACTTAGGCTGATGTTCAATGCTGACAACAAGCTGTTCTGTAGTAGCTCTTGTTATTTTCCCAGACAGCACCCTTAGGACTGTATAAATGGCAGCAACAGGAAAAAAAAATTGAGAACATCATTATTCTCTAAGTGAGTTTCTGTTGTTGTTGCAGAACTTGGAGAGCCAGGAGCACTGGGACTCATAAAAGTGTCTTTGATTATTAGTTCTTATGATTTCATCTTTTTTGCTGGGTTGGAAATGAGCTGGGATCCTGAATGAAACATGCATTTAAGATGATGGTATTTCCTGGAGTTTATGGAACACATGCTACTACATGATGAATTGGTATAATATGTTTATCTTGAGTGTTCATAAGATAGAAATACTCACTTATTCCACACTTACATAAATAAAATAAGAGGTAGTTTAGAACCAAATCTAATACCTAGACAAAATCTTACAGGGCTCAAAATAAGGAAAAATGTTGAAGAAAGGATTTTTTTTTTTTTTTTCCTTAAAACCACTGAAAAAACATGGCACTTTATTTCTTTTTTTCCTCCCAGATTTAGAAATATGCTGACATTCTCTTCCATGCAAAATCCAAATGTAAAAAGTACTTGTTATTGCATCTACCTGCTTATGTTTCCAAATGTCACAGCTATAGTTTAAGCTAGCTTGTGATGATGTAGTACTTACTGGCCAATATTACTGATAGCATCAGCATAACTGGCTTGAGAATTTTATTTTCTGCTTGCAAAGTATTTGGGCAAGGCTTATAATGCTGATCAAGCCACCAAACCTGTTCCTGAAGACAGAGCGCTTTTTTAAACTTAATTACATGGAGATGGAGCAAGTTCTAAGGAGTGAAGGAGCTGGCCTGTGTGACTGGCCCTGCTCATGGGCACCTCACATTGTCTGTAACAGCTCAAAATACCAGATGGCCTCTGACTAAACATTCAGTGGGTACAGCAAGAGTTATAACTGGACTGCAACTTTTTGTATTGTACCAGGAATATAAGGTAATTTACTGTTGCTTGACTTGAAGAGTATATAGTTGAGCTGGATTACCTTGCTTGCCTGTGGGCTAATAGTGCTAAGGTAGCTTATCAGATCTTGGTAAGAAACAGGTTTTACATTTAAGAATTATCTAGGCCTTTCTTAATGCAAAACATAGAAAATGTGTCTTGAGATTTTCCTGTCTTCCTCACAGGTCTTAAGGTACCTTGTCACCTGATTGTGCTTTTGCATGTAGTTAAATAATTATACAATAATTATACAAACTCTTCCTGAGGCAAAAGAACAGAGTTGTCACGACTGATAGATGATCTTAGGCTCTTCTTCCACAAGGAGTTTTGGGCAGGTGAATCTTTTGCTGCATGTTATTCCTATATCAGATGAGGCTCTGTATGTGCTGTTGTCCCTCTCATGGGGCCTTGTACAGAAAGGGGCCCAGATCTAGAGCAGTGGGCATGCAACTGTATCCTAGTCATATGAACTGCCAGCTCATTTTTGGTATGTGGGTAAGTGACTTGACTGACAGCGTGAAGACTGATGGATCTGAAACCAAAACTGGC
The DNA here is from genome assembly GCF_000687185.1 of Egretta garzetta. Classification (NCBI taxonomy): domain Eukaryota; kingdom Metazoa; phylum Chordata; class Aves; order Pelecaniformes; family Ardeidae; genus Egretta; species Egretta garzetta. The sequence goes on from NW_009258380.1 coordinate 1,058,889, forward strand.
ATAAGTACACCCCTAACAGGCAATTAATCGTCTAGAGCACAGAAGTAGTCTGCTGTGCTTCTGAGATGCACACGACTCTCTGCAAAGCCGTGGTCGGACTTGTGAGAGCTTTTGTGGCATGTTACAGGCATATCTGCAAAGGCAGTTCCAGCTCCCCATCAGAGGAACAAATTGCTGGACAAAAGAAATATTATTGCTGCAATATGGGGTTGTACCAGAAGTTGCTTCCCCATAAATTTGATGTAAAGCTATAGAACTTAATTGCTGTCCGTCACCATAGCTTGCTAAAATGGCTCTGTTTTCCTTTAGGAGGATTTCATGAAGAGTACTGATTGGGCAAGACCTTCTCAAGCTGTGGGTTTACTTCTGATCTGCCTATCTTAGGCTCATGCGTTGCTTGCAATATTTCCTTGGAAATGAGCTCTGAATGGTCAGCAGTGAGTAATTGCAGGAGGGGTTCAGAACCAAGTCAGCAGAATCTTAGCTCCATACTGTAAGTGTAATGGATGTTACAATGAGTCCCATGTTTCAGTGAGATACCCAGCAGAATGAAAGCTATTGATGTATAGTACTGGTGAATATGTTAATCAAGATGACATAGGAAAAGTGACCAACTGATTGCAAATCTTATTGCAAAGTATGGTAACTGCTATTTCTGTAGGTGTATAGAAGGTGTCTGAAGTGCTGTAGGTGGCTAGTCCACATGCTGTTAACTACTCCTACTCCATGTTTAAATGAACATATAATAGGACGGGATTTGGGGGTTTTATTATTTTCCTTGGTCAAAAACATCATCTTGTTGTCTGCTGCAAAGGAAACAGGTGGATAAGGTATTGTAGAGGCTGTGCAGGAGTTGCCTTTTATGATGAGGTGTCAACTGAAGGTCAAGGCAATAATTCTGCAGGAGTTCATTAGATAAAGTGTTTAGGAAGATGATGCTTCTCGAAGACATTCCTCTAGCTGAGAAAGGTCAGTTGAAAGGGGAGTGATACAGTGGATACACTTGGTTGTGTATGTTTGAGAGGAGAAACTACACAACAGGAATTTGTCAGAAAAGGGAAAGTAGAACTACAGCATTAAAGAAACGAGTGAGCCAGACTCTGGCATCTGCTATGGGTTTGTTCCCAGAGGTGCTCAGAAAATCACTGTTAAGCCCTGGGGGTGCAAAGCAATCTTTCTTCACGGGCAAGTACAAGCCTGAAAATAGCAAATGTTTTGGGAAAGGGTGCTGTAGGGCCTCAGATTATTGTCCCACTTGGTTCAGGGTAACAAGGTGGCTGCACTGGGAAGATCTTTTCAAACGGCTGCCCTCCTGACTTAGTGCCATTAAGCAGCAGTATAAGAATTAGATCATGCCACCAATGAAGATGCAGGGTGAGATGCTGCAGCAAGGTGCCAGTTGGGCTTCAAGCTCAGAGTGGAGAAGCACTGTGGTGGCATTTCCACCTGGAAACCCCAGGGAGGACGTGAGATGCTAGACCAGAGGAAATATAGCTGAGGTAGCTGCCTTCATTGCAGGGGATTTAGTATGACTGGCAGTGTTTTGTGAGCACGGTTGATATCTGTAGCCTGCCACAGAAAAGTAACTCACAGATGATGACAGAGAAGGCTTTGTGCTGTCTTTCACTGCCATCTTTGAGCACCTAGCTACTGCTTGACCTTGTGGGGACACGTGGCCCAGTGTAGTCCAGGTATTTGCTCATGCACTTTAGATGTTGTGCTGCAGCCTTGATGGGTGGGAATCAGACTGCTGGGGTGACAAATAATTTTTTTTTTTTTTAAATGGTTCTGCATGAATAGCCTTTTATTGCAGCTTATCGAAAGTATAGTGAATCATTTCTAAATTGAAAGCTTTCCATTTGAAGAGAAACTAAATGAGAGTTGGGTTTGGTGAAAGCCTTTTCCTTCTTTTGGATTTTTTGAGGTGTGTTTTTCTTCAAGCCACAAAGAAGCGTGTGGACGGTGTAAATCACCTACATCCATTTCCTTCTTTTTCTCATTAGGAAGATGCAAGATCAGAGTTCTGTTCAGTAATTCTTCTTTGTCTTATCAAATTTTTTGTTTTTCATTGCCTATGATTAAAACATTAGGATTTCCCACTCCAGAAAAAGCGAGCAGACTGCTGCAAGCTTGGGAAAGCTGAGTTCTTTCTATTAATACTGACCGCAAGCCCAAGCCCTTCTTGTAACTCACTACTATGAAGAAAGTCTGGAATTGTCTGGTTACTTCATTGTTCTGCTGTGAAATAAAAGATGGTTAACTGTCTTCTGTTTAAAGGGGCAACATCCTTCACACACTTTTTGTTTGCTTTTCAAAGACTGGGTCTCATCTATCTTCACTCTGATATATTAAGATAGTAACTGCAGCTCAGCAAGTTACTAACACCGAGGGGAAAAAGGTCTGCCTCTTTCTTGGTTGTGATTGCCTGCAAAGTGGTATATGCCACTTCCAATTTTACACCAGCTGAAACTCTTGGGTGTTTTTTGTCTTGTAGTTATTCCCAGGGAGGGAATACTTTCCCCCCCACATATTTACATCTTGATTGGTAGCAGGAGAGGTTGGCTTCTTTGCTGGTGAGCAAATGAGGGTAAGAATACAATCGTTACTAAACAAGGGTTGAGTGTTTATGGGTAAGAATCAGGGAGAAGGCCCAACACCTTCCCTTCCAGGCCTTTTGGTCTGCTTCTTTCCTCATGTTAGGATGCTTACACTTGCTCACATTAACTGGTTTTGGTTTTGTATTTTTTTTAACCTGGTGACTGATTTATTGACATTACAATCAAATAATCACCAGGAGAATCAACACAGTGTACTTCAGCAGAAACAGTATTTAATATGTCAGTTTTTATTAAGCAAGACTGATTATGTAGTTAAATACTTGAGTAAAGCATCCTGTGTAGGACTGAGGCCAGTGTGCTTTCACAGAAAGTGTGCTAGTGCCTCAATGAATAGATTTAAAAGGTTAAAGTGAATGTAAAAAAACTGGAAACAGCCTCATGCTGGCAAAGAGGAAGAAGAGAAGAATTCAACTTGAGAGGTTGTGGTGGTTTGAACCTGGCTGGATGCCAGGGGCCCACCAAAGCTGATCTCACTCCCCTCTAACCGGACAGAGGAGAGAAAAGTAAATCAAAAGGCTCATGGGTCAAGATAAGGACAGGGAGAGATCATTTTGTCAGTTACCATCATGGGCAAAACAGACTCAACTTGAAAAAAAAAATTAATTTATTATCAATCAAAATCAGAGGAGAGAAGAAAAACTGCTAGATCTTAAAAACCTTCCGCCCACCCCTCCCTTCTTTCTGGGCTCAACTTTGCTCCCCGTTTCTCTACCTACTTCCCCCAGTGGCA
>NW_009258380.1:1062422-1073485 GCF_000687185.1 Egretta garzetta
TGGCGCATGCTTCCCACGGGGTCACAGCCTCCTTCCTTTGGGCATCCACCCGCTCTGGCGTGGGGCCCTCAGATGGGTTGGTTTTTTTCTTAAATATGTTATCACAGAGGTGCTTCCACTGTCACTGATTGGCTTGGCCTTGGCCAGCGGTGGACACAGGGAAAACTTCTAGCAGCTTCTCACAGAAGCCACCCCTGTAGCCCCCCCCATGACCAAGACCTTGCCACAGAAACCCAATACAGAGGTACAGAGGGCTTCCCACAAACAAGTCTCCTCGGTTGCCTGTAAAGTAAAACTTTTGCCATGCATGGGCTGGGTGCTGTCTCTGTGCACTGGCTGGAATTTCACGAAAAAGAGCACTGCCCAAGAAGGTGTATAAACCATGTGGGAGCGAGCAATGACAGTATTCTTGGAAATAAAATAAAAGGTTCAATGGGATACCATCCAATGAAACTAACCAAATAAGTCATAGAGTTTAACTAAATTAATCTCCAGCTCTGGATCAACATTTGGAGGAACCTATCAGTCTCCACTCAAGATAGTGGGAATCTAGGGAGGATAGGCAGCCAGAATAGTGAATATTTTTTTATCCCCCGGCCCACATTCAGAAGAGTTACAAGAAGGTGAAACTGGGATTACCCCATCACAATAAAAACTCTGAAGGATATTGCCACTTGGAGCACACTAAAAAAAAAAAAACCAAAGACATTTTTAATGTCTGGACACAACTATGGAAACAGACTAACATTTCTTCTCTAGCAGGCTCTATGTTTGCTGGATTTCTGCATCTCCATGGAAGCACACTGAAGTTCAGATGTGTCTATGCATTTTTTCATGCGCAGAGAGGCTCATTTACTATGCCTCCTTACATTCCATCTGCTATGAGATAAACACCATCAAAAGGCAGATCTACAGTCACTTAAGGGTCAGGAGCTTTGGATGGTCAGGCCCAGAAGACCCAAACAGTCTGACTCTTCAAGCCACTGTATCATACTCTGTGTCAGAGCAAAGCTCTCTTCTAATTTTCATAGTAATAGTAGTTTATTATATTTTTAAAACACTGAAGAAAAGCCTAAAACACCCCAATTTTGCACCATCACTTTTGAGTTCATAGATACGCAAGATGAAGGAAGTCTTTAATCACTTTTTTCCTCCTACTAAAGCAAAATCCTCTCTTTGAAGGTAACCAAAGAGAGCTGGAGTTCAGCATTTCACCTTCGACTAAAAATGTGAATAGTGATTGTCTTTCTGAGATCTCCTTGACTAAGAAACCAGGGTCCCATTTCTGGGCTGGATGGTAGGATCCGGTGTTTCTGCATACAGTACCGGTGTTCTTCACAGCATCCCTTCTGGGAATCCCATGGCTGCTACAACAACAACTCCAGCTATCGAACCAGTCTCTTAGGTAATCAGCCTCTCCCTTATATCATGTGCTGCGTTTCTTTTTAATTAGAAAAAAATGCTGTTTCTTACAAGCAAGAGGCTTCTGTCATTAGCACTGTGTGTCTGTCTTTGGGCATTTGGTCCCAGATTAATTTAGAAGCTGAAGCAGAAGCAGTCTCATGAGCAAATTGAGGTTTTTCTCTTGTCATCACAAGAGATCAGTACTGCTCTAAAACACTTCTGGGAAGGTCCCACTTTGAAATGGCCTTTAATACCAGTGATTTCTAATGGGATGCTGAAATCTAATGACAGTCTAACATTTATCTTGTGTGTTGCTAATATCTTCTGCTGCCAGGAGATTAGTTTTCAATATGTTGAAATAAAAACTCATTCACCCTTTTAGGTCCCAACACTATACAATTGGAACATAGGTTCTGCGTGCTCTTTTCCCTCTCTGTGTACCTTAAGGGGAACCTTACTGTGTCTTTTGCGTTCTGTGCTGGTTTTCTGCCACCTTTGTTTCCCTGGTCTTTTTTACACGGCAAATTGCTATGGATCCACCTCGGCTTGCTGCCTCCCAGCTTCCAGCTTGGATGTTTCCTGTTTATAACTGCCCCTACTTCTGTATGGTCCTAACTTTCTATGGCAAAAATCTACCTCGCCTCCTAGCTCTTGTCCCATGCTGATCACCAGCAGACACCCCCTAAGTAGCACTGCAGCTCCAAATACTGCATCAGTGTATCTGAGAAATGTGGTCTTTTGCTCCCTGTTCATCTGAGCACGGTTTTGCCTTCCTGCCTCTCAGGAGTTTAAGTGGAAAGAGGTTAAACTGCAGCTACAGTGGGTTTATAGCCAGTCTTGCATAAGATTGGCTCTGCAAACCAATGTTACGCCATGTTTAAAATGACGATAGTGCTTGCTTGAGACTAACAACACTATGCTTTGCATGCAGCTCAGATTCTTCGACATGTTCTCCATTTAGATTTTCCCTGCAATATTCTCTTCAGATGTTCGGTTTCATTCGTGTCACTTGGCATAGATTAATGACATTGCAGCTCTGAATAATTTTATTACCTACTACTGTGTATTGATGTTAATGAATTATGTTATTTCTGCACCATTATATGTTATCATCCTTCAGTACAATTGAGACACAATGTATTGGTACTTGAAAGATGTTCTGCCACTTCTTATGACTTGAACTTTATTTTATTTCCATGGGTTTAGATCTTAAACTTTCCTTGATTTATATGGCTCATCTGGTGGTACATTTTTAAGTCCCTGAGTGACTGCCTAGGACTTCTTTCTTTCAGGAAAAAATACAGATTATGAAACATTTAAGACACTGTCCACACTTCACCAACGTATTTCCATCAACTCAGTGATGAAGAAATGCACTCATCTCCAGAAATGTTTTTGGAATCGCTCACTACGTATATTTGGAGGCATGTACTAAAGCTGGTGTGCAAGGGTATGTGTTTTAGGTACCATGAAGCCAACTGAGTGATCCAGTTGAAAGATCTTAGGGGATCATCTATATACTTAAACTGAGAATTAATCAACTTCTTTCACCTCAAGTGTGACCTTGTTTTTCAGTTTAGATGTCCTGTACTTTCACTTACTGTTTATTGTGGAATACACTAACAGCTTTTTGCTTGTTCAGTAAACTGGAACTTAAGTTAAACATCAGTTATCTGGCACCTCTTGTCATGTATGACCCCTCTTATACTGTGAACCACATCCTGTTCATGGTCTGTATTTATAACAAAAGGCCTTTATTGGTATAAAGAAAGGGAATTAATCCATGGGCATATAAAATTACTTAACTTGTGCAGTCATATTGGTCTGTAACAAAAAGAATCTTATTTTTATGAGGGGGCTGAGGTGAGTGGGGAGAATAGTAAATAAATTACACTGCTGCTGTAATAACTGTCTTGATTTGTTTTGTTGTTGTTTAGTGTCCTTCAGAACTATATCATTTGAGCAACACTGCCAGTAAGAAATCAATGTGCTCACACAATTACCAAAATAGGGCAGTCCCATAAGACTTGTTGTGTTGGTAGTCATAAATAGAATGAAACACTATCTGTAAAGGCAATAAAACACTGCCATGAAAAGCCTGGCTAATTACATTTCCATGCAATTTCAGTTGATAATACCACCTCAATAGATATTAGACTTCAGAATGAGTAAAGTAATTAGGGCAGGGGAGATGAAGTCAACAGAATTTACTAGGTTATGAGGTCATGTAGAGCTTGTATTAATTTTTGGTAAGGTCTGCTGTCACATGGAGTATCAGCCAATACAGAAAGGATTTCCTTAGATGGATGTAAATGATCTTGTTCAACTTGACAAAATTTTTATTTAAGAAGGTGAACCAGCTAAATCACTAGCTCAGCTGCCAATTAATGCATCCCTACCTATGATCCTAGTCTCTGTATTAGTAATAAGATTTGGGTTTTAGGACAGATGATCTTTTATTCTAGGTGTTTGCAGTATAACTTGAAGCAGTAGTTTTCTTTCCACAACTAAAGCAAATATGGTAAGTGTTAGGTACTGGGGAAGGGATCTAGGAGATAAGTGGTGAACTGCCTCTTAGCTGCCCATTCCCTCCAAGCTGGGGTCTGCAAAGGGTTTTTCCTCAGGACTTGGCATTTGCAGCATCAAACTTCCCTGTAAATTTGCAGTTTATTAAGATGCATGTCCTAATTCCTGACACTTTCAAACTCATCTGAACTTGCAGGAATAATAGTGCCACATGTTATTTCTATGAGACTCCTTATTTTTGAGGAAGTAACAGGCAGCTTCACCTAAACTCCTGTAGTTCTTGAAAACACTGCAAGTTCTTTTTATTAAAGCTAATGCACTCCTGAGTACAGACCTGGATACAAAAGAAATTATTTTTAAAAAATCAAACACCACAACACAAAAAGTCTTAATATTCTATGACAATAGTTAACAGTAGTTATTCTCTGCTGTGCCAGCATCTTAACTTTCTCACTTGGGATCTTGAAGAAATAATTAACTGATTAAGCAAGACTTCTTTTAGCCACCATCTGTCTGACACTTCCCAGAAGCCACCCCTAAACTAAATGAATATCTAGCACCCCTGGCTAATCAGATCAGCAACCTTCTGAACTCCAGTTCTTTTTCAAGACAGCTCACTTTCTCTTCCCTTTGCTTACTTATGTTTCCTGGTACATTCATCCAACAAAGTATAGTTTTATTGACTTTATGAACTAATTATTTTTGGATTTTTTTTCCTTTTCCTTTTCTTTTCCTTCTTTTCATGGGAGTAGAATTTTCCTGTTTCCTTGCCTTGGTGCCAGTTGGTTTGTTTCTGGATGTTACATAATTATTTAAGTGATTGGGTGCCTTAAATTATCGGTGAATATTTTCAACAGGATTATAATGACCTCAGGAAATGAGCTGATGCATCTGGAATACACACTGCAGTGCATAGATATTTGTCATTGAACGTGTTACTCCCTTTGTGATGTATCTTCCCACCACCTATATATGCTTAACCCAGTCTTCAGTGAGAATTGCACTCCTTTCCAAGAAACCCTTGAAAGACTGAAGGAGGCGCAAAGCAGAATGAATGGTTTTAAGAATCATAGAATCATAGAATGTTTGGGATTGGAAGGGACCCCTAGAGGTCATCTAGTCCAACCCCCCTGCAGGAGCAGGGACACTGCTAACTAGATCAGGCTGCTCAGAGCCCCGTCCAACCTGGCCTTGAATGCCTCCAAGGATGGGGCCTCTACCACCTCTCTGGGCAACCTGTCCCAGTGCTTCACTACCCTCATTGTAAAGAATTACCTCGTTATATCCAGTCTAAACCTACTGCGCCTCAGTTTAAAACCATTACCCCTTGTCCTGTCACTGCTGGCCCTACTAAAAAGATTTTCCCCATCTTTCCTATAGACCCCCTTTAAGTACTGAAAGGCCACAATCAGGTCTCCCTGCAGCCTTCTCTTCTCCAGGCTGAACAAGCCCAACTCTCTCAGCCTGTCCTCATAGGAGAGGTGCTCCAGCCCTCGGATCATTTTTGTGGCCCTCCTCTGGACCCGCTCCAACACTTCCATGTCCTTCTTGTGCTGAAGTTATTATTTGTTCTAGTGCAACAGGAATCTGGTGCTTTATGCCCAAGCTGTAAATCAGTGCAATGATTAAAACATTTGTCAGCACCGGACAAGGTGTACTGCTCCCACCATTTGATCGTATCTACCTATCCTTCCAGTTGCACCTCTGCTGGTTTTCAGGAGGGAAAGTTACACTGGCTTCACACAGCAGCGTGATTCTCTAAAACTTTGGTTGCGCTCCTATGTAGCTTGCTGTGAAATGGAAGGAGGAGGTATAAACATATTATGCCCTTGGCCTTTTGTGTGCTTCTATAATCTGTGATGATCGCAATATATTATAGCAATCTCTGAAACGGTCTCACTACTGAAATACCATCATGTTAAAATGGTTGTTATATTCACAGCTGTGAGCTCATGTTCTGTTTCGGGTTTTTTTTTTAATTCTCTGAAAGCATCAACTGAACTACACTAGAACAGATTTAGTGAACTTCTAATTTTGTACTGGAAATGGTTATTACATAGTTTAATCCTAAATGCAAGATTAAAGAAATCTGCAGTGAATTACTTAGTGTCAGGACTACATAAATCAATAGGCTACTGCAGCACTTAAATAACTGCACTTAGTTGTGCTCTGTTTTGTTCTTCTCCTAGACAAGACTCTGCTTTGGTTTCCTCAGGGAATGTATCCAAATGTGCATGGAGTACACTGAATTTCCTTCTCTGGAGACATCAGATGTTCATTCTCATTCCTATCCCTTTTCAGTTGTTCAGCATTATGTGCCTCCTTGATTTTTTTTTTTTTTCCTTTTTTTGTCTTGTCTTCTAAGCACAATAGCAATGAAGGTAAAGTTTTAATTACATAGGAAAAATACTTTACTCTACCTCCAGTGTCTGAAGTTTCAGTATGATTCCTTTGAATGTATCCTTATATGTAGCTGTCTGTCAGGGAAAAGTTTTGGTGGCAGGGTGGTATCTGCTCTTTTTTGAGCATTGTCTGTTCAGTTTCAGAAGAAAAAAGAAACAGATGTGATTTTAGATCTACAAATACAAGGAATGAGAAAGCAAGGAGGGTGGATTAATTACGTACACAAGGGAAATGCTATTAAGATAACTTCCAGGGTGTGTATATATATCAGAAATAGCTTCCTGTTGGGAAGAGATGTGGATATAAAATAGAGGTGGTTAAAAAAAGTCGTGATCATGGTATGTCTAGATACAAACACATTATCAAAAGCTAGTTTTAAAAGCCTTGTCTGGGATAATGCTGTGCTGATCTGGCTGGATGGATTGTCAAGGTAGCTAGACATTTCTAGCCTATATTTAAAATGTTTTGTACTTTGTTACTACTAAAAGCCATATGAGAGACTACAGTGATGTCTTACATGTGAGTAAGGGTGGCTGACTCTGGAAGATAGGGACATGGGAGAGGGCAAAATTCAGGGTGTGACCTAATGTTGCCAGTTGCAAGCCCTTGTGAGGCAGCTTCCTACCTGCTCAGCTGTGCTGATACCGCTGTTTGTGGCGTCGTGCTGTGAATCAGGTGATGAAACTGGATGTCTTGCCTGCATCACTTTGGCTGTTCAGTTCCTAGAGCAGTGGCAGTCACAGCTGCAGGGCAAAAAATTGCAACATGGGAGGTGGAAAAAGCATTGGGGAAAGATGGGACTTGTGATAGCTGGCTCTATCACCCAAGTCAGCCACACTCAATGAAGTGGAAAAATGGGAGGAGTGGGGAGAGAAAAGAGGCATTTAGAAGAGATGGATGGGTGGATGGATGTTTAAGATGAAAAAGTTAGAAAGATAACTAGAAAGATTCTATTTTTAAAAAAGGAACTTGAGGAGACCACAGTGAGTTGGACATGAAGGAGGTGAATGGATGAAAGAATGTCCATGGATCTAGGACAATGCTGGTCAGAGCTGAAACAGAACAGCAAAATCAAATTACAGAAGGGATTCTGGAAGTGGTTGGAGTAAGTTATACCTTATATATGTGTGTGTGTGCATTAGTACATATATTACATGTACTACTAGTTACGAAAAAGAAAGTGTTAAAAGTCCTTTCTCTAATTGGTGCCCCTTTTACCAAAGGCTGGATTTGAGAAGGAGATTCTGAATCCCTCTTTTCCTTCTGATTAGCTCTGACTCTATCTGTTCTTTGTTCTGCTCCAAGTCTCGGCATTCAGTCCTCTCCTGAGTACAGACCTGGATACAAAAGAAATTATTTTTAAAAAATCAAACACCACAACACAAAAAGTCTTAATATTCTATGACAATAGTTAACAGTAGTTATTCTCTGCTGTGCCAGCATCTTAACTTTCTCACTTGGGATCTTGAAGAAATAATTAACTGATTAAGCAAGACTTCTTTTAGCCACCATCTGTCTGACACTTCCCAGAAGCCACCCCTAAACTAAATGAATATCTAGCACCCCTGGCTAATCAGATCAGCAACCTTCTGAACTCCAGTTCTTTTTCAAGACAGCTCACTTTCTCTTCCCTTTGCTTACTTATGTTTCCTGGTACATTCATCCAACAAAGTATAGTTTTATTGACTTTATGAACTAATTATTTTTGGATTTTTTTTCCTTTTCCTTTTCTTTTCCTTCTTTTCATGGGAGTAGAATTTTCCTGTTTCCTTGCCTTGGTGCCAGTTGGTTTGTTTCTGGATGTTACATAATTATTTAAGTGATTGGGTGCCTTAAATTATCGGTGAATATTTTCAACAGGATTATAATGACCTCAGGAAATGAGCTGATGCATCTGGAATACACACTGCAGTGCATAGATATTTGTCATTGAACGTGTTACTCCCTTTGTGATGTATCTTCCCACCACCTATATATGCTTAACCCAGTCTTCAGTGAGAATTGCACTCCTTTCCAAGAAACCCTTGAAAGACTGAAGGAGGCGCAAAGCAGAATGAATGGTTTTAAGAATCATAGAATCATAGAATGTTTGGGATTGGAAGGGACCCCTAGAGGTCATCTAGTCCAACCCCCCTGCAGGAGCAGGGACACTGCTAACTAGATCAGGCTGCTCAGAGCCCCGTCCAACCTGGCCTTGAATGCCTCCAAGGATGGGGCCTCTACCACCTCTCTGGGCAACCTGTCCCAGTGCTTCACTACCCTCATTGTAAAGAATTACCTCGTTATATCCAGTCTAAACCTACTGCGCCTCAGTTTAAAACCATTACCCCTTGTCCTGTCACTGCTGGCCCTACTAAAAAGATTTTCCCCATCTTTCCTATAGACCCCCTTTAAGTACTGAAAGGCCACAATCAGGTCTCCCTGCAGCCTTCTCTTCTCCAGGCTGAACAAGCCCAACTCTCTCAGCCTGTCCTCATAGGAGAGGTGCTCCAGCCCTCGGATCATTTTTGTGGCCCTCCTCTGGACCCGCTCCAACACTTCCATGTCCTTCTTGTGCTGAAGTTATTATTTGTTCTAGTGCAACAGGAATCTGGTGCTTTATGCCCAAGCTGTAAATCAGTGCAATGATTAAAACATTTGTCAGCACCGGACAAGGTGTACTGCTCCCACCATTTGATCGTATCTACCTATCCTTCCAGTTGCACCTCTGCTGGTTTTCAGGAGGGAAAGTTACACTGGCTTCACACAGCAGCGTGATTCTCTAAAACTTTGGTTGCGCTCCTATGTAGCTTGCTGTGAAATGGAAGGAGGAGGTATAAACATATTATGCCCTTGGCCTTTTGTGTGCTTCTATAATCTGTGATGATCGCAATATATTATAGCAATCTCTGAAACGGTCTCACTACTGAAATACCATCATGTTAAAATGGTTGTTATATTCACAGCTGTGAGCTCATGTTCTGTTTCGGGTTTTTTTTTTAATTCTCTGAAAGCATCAACTGAACTACACTAGAACAGATTTAGTGAACTTCTAATTTTGTACTGGAAATGGTTATTACATAGTTTAATCCTAAATGCAAGATTAAAGAAATCTGCAGTGAATTACTTAGTGTCAGGACTACATAAATCAATAGGCTACTGCAGCACTTAAATAACTGCACTTAGTTGTGCTCTGTTTTGTTCTTCTCCTAGACAAGACTCTGCTTTGGTTTCCTCAGGGAATGTATCCAAATGTGCATGGAGTACACTGAATTTCCTTCTCTGGAGACATCAGATGTTCATTCTCATTCCTATCCCTTTTCAGTTGTTCAGCATTATGTGCCTCCTTGATTTTTTTTTTTTTTTCCTTTTTTTGTCTTGTCTTCTAAGCACAATAGCAATGAAGGTAAAGTTTTAATTACATAGGAAAAATACTTTACTCTACCTCCAGTGTCTGAAGTTTCAGTATGATTCCTTTGAATGTATCCTTATATGTAGCTGTCTGTCAGGGAAAAGTTTTGGTGGCAGGGTGGTATCTGCTCTTTTTTGAGCATTGTCTGTTCAGTTTCAGAAGAAAAAAGAAACAGATGTGATTTTAGATCTACAAATACAAGGAATGAGAAAGCAAGGAGGGTGGATTAATTACGTACACAAGGGAAATGCTATTAAGATAACTTCCAGGGTGTGTATATATATCAGAAATAGCTTCCTGTTGGGAAGAGATGTGGATATAAAATAGAGGTGGTTAAAAAAAGTCGTGATCATGGTATGTCTAGATACAAACACATTATCAAAAGCTAGTTTTAAAAGCCTTGTCTGGGATAATGCTGTGCTGATCTGGCTGGATGGATTGTCAAGGTAGCTAGACATTTCTAGCCTATATTTAAAATGTTTTGTACTTTGTTACTACTAAAAGCCATATGAGAGACTACAGTGATGTCTTACATGTGAGTAAGGGTGGCTGACTCTGGAAGATAGGGACATGGGAGAGGGCAAAATTCAGGGTGTGACCTAATGTTGCCAGTTGCAAGCCCTTGTGAGGCAGCTTCCTACCTGCTCAGCTGTGCTGATACCGCTGTTTGTGGCGTCGTGCTGTGAATCAGGTGATGAAACTGGATGTCTTGCCTGCATCACTTTGGCTGTTCAGTTCCTAGAGCAGTGGCAGTCACAGCTGCAGGGCAAAAAATTGCAACATGGGAGGTGGAAAAAGCATTGGGGAAAGATGGGACTTGTGATAGCTGGCTCTATCACCCAAGTCAGCCACACTCAATGAAGTGGAAAAATGGGAGGAGTGGGGAGAGAAAAGAGGCATTTAGAAGAGATGGATGGGTGGATGGATGTTTAAGATGAAAAAGTTAGAAAGATAACTAGAAAGATTCTATTTTTAAAAAAGGAACTTGAGGAGACCACAGTGAGTTGGACATGAAGGAGGTGAATGGATGAAAGAATGTCCATGGATCTAGGACAATGCTGGTCAGAGCTGAAACAGAACAGCAAAATCAAATTACAGAAGGGATTCTGGAAGTGGTTGGAGTAAGTTATACCTTATATATGTGTGTGTGTGCATTAGTACATATATTACATGTACTACTAGTTACGAAAAAGAAAGTGTTAAAAGTCCTTTCTCTAATTGGTGCCCCTTTTACCAAAGGCTGGATTTGAGAAGGAGATTCTGAATCCCTCTTTTCCTTCTGATTAGCTCTGACTCTATCTGTTCTTTGTTCTGCTCCAAGTCTCGGCATTCAGTCCTC
>NW_009258380.1:1073506-1085071 GCF_000687185.1 Egretta garzetta
AATCCCACTCTTAGCCCTAAATCCTCTTCATTTGATGTGGTCATCTGTGAAGTTCTGAATTGTGGCTTTAGGGTTTTCAGATCCAGGTACTTTATGAAATACATTCTCCCTATATATCAAATCTATCAACATTTCTAGGAAATTCTGCAAAATCTAATGTTTGTTACCACTTACTAGTGGAAAAAGTACTGACTAGAACTTCCCTTATATTGAAGGGAATAATACACTGGCTGTGATGGCTTGAGTGCTGTAATCAAGAATTTGAATCAGTACGTGGCCTCTTGCTCTCCAGGAAAATCTCATTGCAAATGCAGTAGCAGAAACGCCTAACAGGTTGGAATATGCTCACATAAACAACTAGTTAAATAACTTTGAATACTAACACCTTCAATTTGGAAGTGTGTGCATCCTCCTGACAAAAAAAGCAAAGGTTATAGAATTAAAGGTTCTCTGAATTTGTCACTTAAGTAATAAGTCTCAGCTGTGGCTTCAGCACTAACATTACTGCTATCATCAGGAGGTGGTCTTGTACCCTTTAGTGATCTAGCTCATGGAGGTTTCCTTATGTTGCAGAGTTCACAGGCTTACAGATCTAGAAAGATGCCAAAACTTCTTGAAGCAATGCCTGCTTCCTCATATATGTCCAAAAATAATAAAGGGAAGGTGCAGGAGAGACTTGGAAATCTGGCTATAACATGTTAATTACAAGAAAAGGGTTGAGGGAGGTTAGGTCTGGAAGGTTGTATAGTGAAATCAGTGCAGGCTGAACTTTGCCATCTTGACTTCTCTGTATGCCTTCCTACTCTCCAAGGCCACACACAATCAACTTGTGCCCAAAGCAAGCCTACTAACCCTCCCAACAGCTCCACAGACGCATCCCAGATTATGTGGATTTTTGCTGAATGGCTCTTTGCTTCATAGAGAATGGTGCTGGAAGGGGCCTCAAGAGGTCTTTTCTTCTAACATCTCATTTGAGACTAGAGGAGGGCATTGCATTTTTTCTTAAAAGGGTGACCTCAATCTGGGGTAAAGCATGGCATGATTTTTCTGGCTGTACCTGGATTCACTGTATACATACACATTTATACTAATAACTACTTCCAGTGTACTTTTTTGGTTTCAAATGATTTTGAGATAGTGTCTGTTTTTCAAGAGCGCCAAGAAATTTGAGTACCTCAGGTATTGGGAGCTTTGGGAAGTTTGGGGGTTTTGGTGGGGTTTTTTTGTTTGGTTTTTCTTTTAAGAGATGGTAGTATCAGTCATTCCATGTGGCTGTGATAGACAATGGGTATGAATGTAAGGATATTGTCAAAGTACTGGCATCACAGATTTAATGGCCACCTGTGAAAATCTACACACTTAAAAAAATCTGCTCCTTGATTAAAAACTTCTTCTCAGACCAGACTACAAATCTTTTCCGTGACCTTCATCTTCAGGCACCCATTGCAGTCTCTGGAGACTTCTTGTGTCAGGTGCCTCCAGCATTCCCAGTAAGTTCAAGCCTGTGTTGGCCAGGTGACAAGTCATCAGCAAGCTCTGGGCCTGGAGTACCTTGGCCAGGCTGGCAGGGCAGTTTCTCCCACCTTTTCCCCTTACTCTCCAGGCAAGGTTTTTCCCTTTTTAGAGCAGGCTTTCCCCAAGGCACCGCTGTCTTGGCTGAGGGGCTCAGCCCTGGCCTGCAGTGGATCTGCTGGAAGAAGCCATGGCCAGCACCGGGCAGCCCTGGCTGCTCCTCACAGAGGCTCCTGCAGCCCCCACTGTCACCACTTCTCCACCAACATCCAGTATGGGACTCCAAAAATGTCCTGCACTGATCTCCTGTAACTATTTCTCTGTGCTGGTACACTGGCCTGTGTCAGCTGCAACCTGTATAACACCGTGAGAGACTAAAGGAAATAATCAGCAAGATGGGTGTTCCCAGCCCAGTGAGGAACCTGCTGCTGTCTCTTCCTTGTCCTCTTTCTCTCAATTCTCCTTGTTTATCTATCTTTTCTCCTCTCCACATTCTGGCAGTGCTGCTGACTGGCAGTGACACAGCTGGCCAGATAAAAGCAAAAGGAGGAGTACCTGTACCACCTCCTCATTTTTTTGTGAGGGTGGTTTTTAAGTGATCTGCCTCATGAGTTTCTTTGCATTCCTCTCTTTAATAAATCATTGTTATGATATTGGCCATAGGTTATTTGTAATTCGTCTGTTGGGTAGCATTAAATATTATTTTTAATCTTAGCAAAGGTTGCTCAAAGCATGTAGAAGAGCTCCTGTGGTCTGTAGCATAGAAAATCAGCATACAGATTCTTGCATACTCAGTATTAAGGCAACTGAGTTTTTGTAAAACAGATTTTCCAAGCAAGTCTATAGTTCTATAGTTAACATTAAACTGAAAGGATTTAAATAAATAAATAAAAATAAATAAATAAATAAATAAAAGAATGCACTTTAAATTAAATGGAGTAGCAAGTCTATAGTTCTATAGTTAACATGAAACTGAAAGGATTTAAAATATAAATAAAAGAATGCACTTTAAATTAAATGGAGCCAAGAGGTCATTTGACCTAGTGATACATCTGTGTTTAACAGCAAGGCTGCTCTGGGCTGTTTAGTTATCTACCCACACCTGGCAGCTGAGAAAAAAACGGGGCTGAACAGCCCCTTAATTAGTGTGACTACATTGCTGGATAGTGTGCTATGACATGGCTGTGATGGGGGCTTGTCAGCTGAAAAAGAGCAACAGTTTTGTGGAGCCGTATCTGGGCTGAGCAATCAATTTGACAGGTGAACTGAATGTCATTAATATTTTTTGCCATCACTGTTATGATAGAGGGTTGTAGAGTAAATTTTATGCTTGGCCTCATACGTTTTCATGACAGTTTTTCAAGGTTAATTTAGGCCTGTAGCTGCAATGAATGAAGCAGTACTGAAAATGCGCCTTCTCTCTCTGAAGCTTCTCTTCTGCTGGGTTGTCTTGTTATCTATGCCAGCAGGTCGTTGCTGTCTCTGATGTAACACAGCTTTGACAGCTGAATCCTTGACCACAGAATGCATCCCCAAAACAAGTGTGGTTTTCCTAGCAGAGGCATAGATAGTGGTCATTTTCTTTTTTACAAAATAAAAGTGTAAAATAACTGCAATAGCATTTGCTTCTTCAATAGACTGAATCCTGGTTTCTTAGAGACATAGTAAATACTCTGCCAATATCAAGTATTACCTTTTTATAATCTAGATGTAGGTGTGATGTTGCAGCAGATGCCCATAGTTTGTTCCATTTGACTCCATCTGTGAGCCAAAATGTTTTATCTGAACCTCAGAAGATCCTTTCCTCCTGCTTCAGGAGCTTAAAATTCAAGAATTGTATAAGATTAACCTAGTCAGAATGAACTAGCTTGAATACCCTCACAATTACAGCATATCCAGAACGCGTACACAGGCAGTAGGGCAATGCAGGACTAGCCATGGGCTACTCCATGTTTATAAAACAACCACAGGATGCTTCCTGTCAGTGAAAGAGGGCTTGGTTTCCTTGGTTTTACTGCAACCATGTTGTTGTGTTAACTTCACTGCTGGGAGTGCAGGTAGGAAAGCACAGAGATCCCACCACGAAGGGGATTGTGCATCACACCAGGCAGGGCCAACAAAAACCCTTCTCCTTCTTCCCAGCTGTGAGCATATGAGGTCAGCTCGGATTCAGGATTGGGATATATATGCTAGTTTTAACAAGTGCTGCATACAGCACTGAGAGCAGCGGTATTCATGGGCTGGACTTCACCAAAAACATGGCCAACAAATATCACCTACCTCATTTTCTTGTACATAGCTGCAGGAATAAATCACCAGAGGCAGACAGCATGCTACAGCCCTTGTCCAAGCAGCAGAATTTGGATAAATTGATTATCTGGGCACAGCAGCATTACGCCGTCTTTCACTGGCATCTTTCTCAGGTGTACACAGTGGCAAATGTAAGTGAATTTTGCTCTGTGCAGCAATATATACATTGAAAGGGTTAGTGGACAGATGCTTACCTGGTATAAATTGATGTGGCTTCATTAACTTCAGTGAGACCATGCTGATTTAGAGCCGCAGAGGAGCTGGCTCTGTGAAGCAGTCAAATTTATAAATGACTGCATAATCTACTAGAAAGTCAAGTCAGGCCAACCTCTGTGCTATGACATTTCCTCTGAAACTCACTTTAATAAGGTAATATTTTCTTCCAGTTCCATAAATGCAAATCAGCTGAACTGCACTTCACATACTTTCTCGTTTAATTAGAAACTCTTAGTTCAACTATACTGCAACTGCAGGTGAAAGTGAATTATTCTAACAATTTTTCATTTTAATTATCTTGATTAGCTTTTCCTTCTTTGCAGTTTTATTATATCTCATTTCAGAAATGTCCTTTAATTTAAGACAATAAATAAACTTTTATTTAGCAAGCTGGGGAAACTAGAGGATATGATGCAAAGAAGATTCGACTCATTAAGCATTAATGTTACTAATATTCTCACACTAATTATTCATTAAGTTGATTGTCTTAGCAGAAATGTAGGCTTGGCTTCTCTTGTGAATCATTACATTTTATTTGCATATGCCACAAAAAAGATAGAAATAGCAATGCTTACCAAAGTTAATGCTAAAATACTTCAGAGGACGTAATGTACTTAATGAATTTTTCACCACTAGATGTATTTAAGGGCCCCCATTTGGTTTTTAGCTGGAAAACTCCAGATATGCCCTTATACACACTTTTAGAGGAAGTGATGTCTATTCCTTCATAGTTTGTTTCTGACAAAAAAAGGTATCTATGAAGGGAGGAAAAAGTCACCAAAAAATACATGCAATGTTCCCTTCCAGCCTCCAGAAAATCCTACCATAAACAGAATTTCTAATATCTAAAAAAAAAAGAAGCCAGAGGATGTTACTGTATCCACCAAGGATTCTGTTGCTGTGTATTTTACAGGGGCAGTAGTGTGTGTCTCTTTTCCCAGTAAGTCCATATATTTTAAATTTTCAAAGACAGCTGCAAGAGTGGGGCACAGGAAAGAAGATTAAACCTGAATGCAGCCTGCTTATGTAATCCATGAGGAAAGTTAAGGAACAATTTGTTGGTGGAGCCTATAAAGTCTCCAGCTACTAAAATGCCTGATACAGGATGCATGTGGATTTCAGATTTCTACATCTAAACCTGCACTCTTATAAAACCTCTTCTTAGCTGCTGTAGTGCCTGGAGATGCTGTATTTCACAGGCACTTTCCCTGTTTGTCTTCAAAGCTCTCCACAGGGCTGCAGACCAGAATTGTCTCTCAGCAAGAGAACGGTGCCTAGCCTGTGTTTTGGCCTGACTAACATCTTCAGTATCTGATCTCCCCTATATCTGTGCCCCAGGGATATCATCTACAAGAGCCATAAGAATGACTGATGAAAGTACCCGGGCATTGGGCTCCATGTTAAATGTGGGGAGATAGGTGTTAGTGTAATGTGCAGCTGGGTTGTCCACCTGCCTGGGAAGTGCGGGACCGAAGTTCACTGTGATCTCATTTCCTAAGACAGTGCCACAACTGCAAGGCTATCTTGGGAGGCTTCTGGTGGTGGGTAGCACTCTTTACCCAGTTCCTGAAATTGTGCCGTTCTGCAGGAAACAATTCAAGAATTGTTGGGAGTGAGAAAAGACAATGGAATACAGGTCTCCATATATACCAGTATTGGGCACGTTTTTTGAAAAGAAAATGGTGAGGCAAATGTGAACTTCCTCTGTTCTCTGATTGAGATTTTAAACTTGAATTTTCAGATTCCTAAGCAAGTGCTCTGTCAATGAGCTGATTTAAAAGGCAGTCACCACCACTCTTGTATACATTTTGAAAGAAGGCTGAATCCTCTACAGCTCTTCCACAGGAAAGACACTGACCTTTACCTTTGGGGGGATGATTCTCTCCTGGCATGTGTGAGATGATGGGTCCTCAAAAGCCAGAGGTGACTAATTCCCAGCTATCAGAGATGCACATGTGACTCTATCCCTACTCACTGTGTAGGGATGCTAATGCATCCTACTCCCAGTTATGGATTTCACTCTGGGAAGGATCAAGTTTTACAACCTTTTTTGTTGTTTGATCCACAACAGATTAAATAAGGAAGAGTTTTCTGAAAGGCCAAAAACTGAAATCTGAAGTTAGTCGATTATCAGTAGCAAATAATGGCACAGCGGTTTCTATGAGGACATGTAACTGTTGGAACAATTTGTGATGCTGTAGTGGGATGTCTGTGATAAAAGGTCTTTAAATTAAGCATTGGGAGACTTCCTAGATGATTTGTCTGTCTGAAATGATATGCTGTGGGTGACATATTCTTGGCCTCTGGTAAAACCTCATATCAGAACTGCTATGTACGTGTTTATTGGTTTCTGCACAATTTTATGCTGTCAGGTTTCTGAAATTGAGGTTTCTGGCCCTCAATAGACAAAGGGCGCATCAGAACTGTGCTCTCATGCAGTGTTGTGTAAGGTCCTATTCACGTGGTGCTGCTTATTGTGTCAGGGAAACAACTGAAATTAAATAGCAAAGACTACAATCTACTCTTTGAATCTGTTTTCCATTTTTATTCTGTAGTGCTGGACTCTTTTAGGGCTGAATTATAATGCAAGGTCTGGATTATCTGGCAAAAGTTTCAAAACACTAATCTAGCTATGGCAGGCGTGCATAGGAGACCCTTGTCCCATTCTAGGGACAGAGTGAGATGGTCAAGATGCAGGACAACCTGACCCAGACTACCTTGGAGGAATATCTCTAGAAGAGTTGTTCCTGAAGACCAGGAGAGACTCTAGAAAACCATCTTGATAAGAAAAAGGGTGTTGTGCTCAGTTTAACACTGGAAAAGATGCACTAACATTCATAGAAGAACAGTTCCTGTTCAGTAGCTGATGTTTGAGTGAGTCACTTTTAGCTTTGACTCAGCATGACTTTGTCCACAATGCCAAAGATCCTGTACATCTGAAACCCACGTTTTGAAAAATGTTTTTCATTCATTTTCTATTTTTATAAAACAAGGTGAAGTGCAAATATGATCATTAACAAAACACTCTGACACACAATTTTCAAACAGTGAAAATTAAATTTGCTTTCCATACCAAATCTTTCAACCTTTCTGAGCATACTATGCTCACAAAATCCTACCACGAATTGATGAAATGGAGAAAATGTGAGAAAGAAGCATGCCAGTGTCTTACCTTTTTTCCCCAGCTTCTGCTACTTTCCACTGCTGGAGACAATCCCAGGCTACTAGTTAGACTTTTGTTTGCTCTCTGTGAGACTACTTGTTTTTCCAGCTGCTGTTGGAACTAATGCACATGAGGTCACTCAATGTTTCAAATGCCTGGCCTGTGTGATTGATACGAAAGGTAAATGGGACCAAGGTAGCACAGAGGTTCTTTGAATAATGATTTATTGAGTAACAAAAGTTTTCACAGTGGCAATGTTTTTGTGCTAGTGGCCTATCAATATTCGCTTCACCCCAAAGCGCGTAAGACAAGTTTGAGTTGAGCTGTTAAGAATCCATGATGAAAGGCAGTCTTCTGTTTTTCCATAAAACTTCACTCTCAAACAGAAGAGTCTTGAGACCACAAAGTATAAACACAGTTGAAGAGGAGAAGAGATCTCAAAGGGATAACAATATAAGAAATGGTGAAAATGAGATAAGCTGATGTACGTTAGCGTGAGCAGAAAATAATCTCTACTGCAATTCATTTTTCTCCTGTCTTAGAATAAGTCAGCTTGTAGAAATGAAATCCTCTAAGGAAAAGTTGACTTCCAGTATCATTGGAAGTGGTAGGAAAGTTTTTAAGAGGTTCTTGCAGTAGATAGCACTGACCCTATTAGGAGCTCCAGGCGTGGCTGGCCCTGGCCTCTGAGGATGCGGGCCAAAGACATCCATTGTAGAGATGGGTTAAATAAAGCCCTGAGCAGGAGGCATGTTTCCTTGAGAGCAGCTTCTGGGCAGAGGAGAATCTCTCTTGGGTGGAGGAGGGGTGTCTCCTTGGTCTTTGAAGAACACACTCCACCTGTGTTAGGCCTTCTTGAACCACACGGCCTGTGTCACATGTTGCTTTTGTCTTTGAATTCAAATAATGCATGTCTGAGAGAGCTTTTAAAAACCAAAATGGCCTTGGTTTCTGTGGAAGGATGGAGAGAAGGGCTAACAATCCTACTTACAAATACTAATTACTAGCTTGTATAGTTTCAGCTTCTGTGCTTGTTTTTGCCTCTTAGTCCTCTCGCTTTTGACCTTGCTACTGATGTCTTTTTTTCATCCATCTCCTTTATAACCTTATCACTGCAGTGAGAAGGTGGCTCTAAAGAGCATGTCTGGACCATTATTGCTACACATGCCTGCCTGTGAAAGAGGACTGGCAGGCCCATCTTCTCTTTGATCTTCTTCACCCTCATCTGATCATTTCTTGTTTAGAACTAATTGCCCATTGAGAAGGTGAGAGCAGGGCTCAGGAGAAGCCTATTTCTCACACAGATTTGTTCATTGTGAGGTAGCTCTCTTCTCGTTTCCAGATTTGACCTGGTTTTATATCATGAATTTTTTCTGGAGCCAAGAGGTAGCTATTTGAGCTGGTTGGAGTCATGAAGGATCCCACTACATTAGGAGCCTTAACAGTAATTTATTTACTGTTAAATTTCACTTAAATACCTGCTATAGTAATTTCTCAGAAATGTCTGAAGTGTAAGTTTTACTGCCTTGTATTCCTTACGGTTCCTCAAGACTCTTCTTTTAAAGAAGAGTTTGTGTTTAACTTTGTGTTAAACCTGGCTTGTAGGTTTCTTCAGGAAAAGACCAGGAATAGTTACGTGTCATGGGTATGTTTAGCTCTACCTGTGCAGGGAAACTCTCTTCTGTGGTTGCTGTGGGCTTAGTTCTGTGTTGGGGCATCTCAGCCTGGCATTAACTTTTTACTGACTGGAAAGAGAACTTTAGCTCCAGACATACTCTTGCTTTCAGGAAGACCATATCTGACAGGTCAGATCCATCCAGCTATAAATATTAACAGCTGCCAAATGTCAGGTTTAGAGTTGTGCTGTGGAGCTGGCCAAGGCAGCAATTACTTGTATTTTAGCTAGTGCTGCACATTGACTGTGGATACATTAGCTTTAGTGGAGATTATTTAGAGGCTCAGTAGCTTAAAAGCAGAAATCACTTACATTCATATTGGATATTATTACAGATTCAGGAGAGTTGGCCATAAAAACACTTAGCTTCCTGTAACAAAAGGACTCCTAGCCAAGCAAGTAAAATGTTAATGAGACAGCAAGCACTCATTTTCGTGTCTGTAGCCTTTCCCTCCAAGGTTTTGCTGCTTCATACTGAGGTTCATTAGAGTGGAAATGGTTGACTTTAAAAAAGAAACACCAGCTAAATTGCTAGGGTGTAGAATTTCCTTTCAGATCATAATTATAGGTGATCAACGGAGTGTGTAATTAGTAAGTTGGGTGAAGGATATTTCCAGAACAATCAGCAGCAATTTCCTCCCTGCTGTTCCTTTTTCTGCTCTGAGGACCTTTTGTCTGCTTTGGTAGGTGTGGCTTTTTTTAAGCCCGGAAAACACAAATATAAAAACTCATGTCAGATAAAAGTGACATAATAAATAATAATAAAATAAAATTAAAAAAAAAAACCCCTGCAACGGGATATTCTGTCTTCACTGTAATAGGCCTTACTGTTTTTCACTATATTTCCAGCACTTTAGCACAGAGAGCTGTCCAGAGGAAAAGAGGCAGGCTCATTTCTGGCCTCACTTGACAAACCTGTGAGACTCTTTGCTGGAGCCTGGATTTGCAGTCCTGGATTGTCAGTTGTACAGCAAAAATGTGAGAAGCTGTCATTGTTTTCAAATATCATAGGAATGCCCAGGCTTTTTCTTGGTGCTATGAATAATTCATGGAATAATTCAATGAATCTGTCCAGCATGGCTAAAAATAGCTGGGTAAACTGAGTGCTTTTGACCTTAAGAAACAAAATCTGTCTCAAATTTAAAATAAATAAATGAAAAGCCACAGAAAAATCCTGTGGAAGCAAAGATATCAGTCTGTAAAGATACATTTGGTATGGTATCCTGGAATGAAATATAGCTCATCTTTTCCCTCTTAAAGAGAGACTCTCCTCTATCTTCTTCATGTAGTTGTTTGGTTAGATGAATGACTGTTTCTCATAATTAGGATGGGTCAAGGCTTTTGGTCACCTCTCTCTGTCCCTGCAGTTAACGGACACACTGGCAGGGCATGGCTTTGCTATGTCCCTGACTAACAGCCGTCTCCTCCTCCATTTCTGATCCTCAGCTGACGAGTGCTGCAGGAATGATAGTTGTGAAATGGTCAGGGATGGCATCCAGTGCAAAGACCTCAGCTGCAGCCTGGGCAGTTCCCGTGTGTGATAACGTGGAGCACAAGGTTCTGAGTGCTGCTGCCTGGGGTCAGGACTGTGGGTGCGTTCAACCCGCTCCCCTGCTTCTGATGGCAAATGCTCTGCATCGTATGCGGGGCAACTCTAGTGATCCTTCTGCTGTCAGAGATGTCCTGCCACTGAGGGTTTTTCCTCATTCACTTCCACCGGTTGTATTTTAGAAACCATGGATTTGTTTTGTCCCCCAGCCTGTTTTGGCACTCTTCGTAGCATGTGACAAGGCCACAAATTAATAATAATAGCACTTGCTTTCATTAAGCTTTTAGTCTTTCTACCTGGTGACATCACTAGGTGACCTTTCCTGGCACCTGCTATTTTGCAGTATGGAAATGTCTTCCCTTGACACACAGAGCTGGGCCTGTATTTAGATGTTGTGTTCAGTCAGTCTCTGATCAGAATATATCCCAAGATGCTATTTAGTGTTGCCAGACTCCCACAACAAGCTCTCGTAAACCCTGTGGTTTGTGGAAACTGAATATTGTGGTCCTAACTGGTCTGGCTTGTGTAGTGCACAGAAGCAGACAGCCAGCTTGAAAAACTGCCCTGGACTTGCAGTAGGAGGGCCAGACACTGGTCTCGAGAACTAAATGGTGCAACATCTTCAAATAACATGTTTTAAACTCTATTTATAGGGGGAAATATCAACCTTAATTATCAGGTTGTTAATGTCTCCTAGATGAGTATACATTCCCTCAAAAATATTTTTCTGCCTAATTTAAGTATGGGCACAATTCTTGGAAACAGTATTTTGCTGTTCTAATCAATACTGAATGGTAAGTCATGGTAGAAAGTGAGGTTGAACATGAAGACTCTAGATTTTGCATTTCTGTATTGATACAGTGGTCAAATTAAGCTTTAGCACTAGCTGATACAGGGAGCAGGGAAAAAAAAAATCCTGTATCTGATTCTGCAGGTGTCAGACTATTTGCATAGGCCCTTGTATGTGTTACAGGAAAATAGTTGGTACTTTCCTGCTTCTATCTGTTTTCCTCCCACCACATTCTGAGTACACAGTGCTCAGGTCAACCACTGGTTATGAACAACCATAATGATGGGTTTCTTCCAATGTCTTGAAACAGCAAGAAAGGAAGCGGTTTGGGCATGGCTGGCACACCATGC
>NW_009258380.1:1085437-1103317 GCF_000687185.1 Egretta garzetta
CCCACTGATTTAATTGGGTTTGGGCTGGTTCCTTATGACATAAAAAATAATAAAAAAAAAATAATAAAAAAAAAAACCCCTGCAACGGGATATTCTGTCTTCACTGTAATAGGCCTTACTGTTTTTCACTATATTTCCAGCACTTTAGCACAGAGAGCTGTCCAGAGGAAAAGAGGCAGGCTCATTTCTGGCCTCACTTGACAAACCTGTGAGACTCTTTGCTGGAGCCTGGATTTGCAGTTGTACAGCAAAAATGTGAGAAGCTGTCATTGTTTTCAAATATCATAGGAATGCCCAGGCTTTTTCTTGGTGCTATGAATAATTCATGGAATAATTCAATGAATCTGTCCAGCATGGCTAAAAATAGCTGGGTAAACTGAGTGCTTTTGACCTTAAGAAACAAAATCTGTCTCAAATTTAAAATAAATAAATGAAAAGCCACAGAAAAATCCTGTGGAAGCAAAGATATCAGTCTGTAAAGATACATTTGGTATGGTATCCTGGAATGAAATATAGCTCATCTTTTCCCTCTTAAAGAGAGACTTTCCTCTATCTTCTTCATGTAGTTGTTTGATTAGATGAATGACTGTTTCTCATAATTAGGATGGGTCAAGGCTTTTGGTCACCTCTCTCTGTCCCTGCAGTTAACGGACACACTGGCAGGGCATGGCTTTGCTATGTCCCTGACTAACAGCCGTCTCCTCCTCCATTTCTGATCCTCAGCTGACGAGTGCTGCAGGAATGATAGTTGTGAAATGGTCAGGGATGGCATCCAGTGCAAAGACCTCAGCTGCAGCCTGGGCAGTTCCCGTGTGTGATAACGTGGAGCACAAGGTTCTGAGTGCTGCTGCCTGGGGTCAGGACTGTGGGTGCGTTCAACCCGCTCCCCTGCTTCTGATGGCAAATGCTCTGCATCGTATGCGGGGCAACTCTAGTGATCCTTCTGCTGTCAGAGATGTCCTGCCACTGAGGGTTTTTCCTCATTCACTTCCACCGGTTGTATTTTAGAAACCATGGATTTGTTTTGTCCCCCAGCCTGTTTTGGCACTCTTCGTAGCATGTGACAAGGCCACAAATTAATAATAATAGCACTTGCTTTCATTAAGCTTTTAGTCTTTCTACCTGGTGACATCACTAGGTGACCTTTCCTGGCACCTGCTATTTTGCAGTATGGAAATGTCTTCCCTTGACACACAGAGCTGGGCCTGTATTTAGATGTTGTGTTCAGTCAGTCTCTGATCAGAATATATCCCAAGATGCTATTTAGTGTTGCCAGACTCCCACAACAAGCTCTCGTAAACCCTGTGGTTTGTGGAAACTGAATATTGTGGTCCTAACTGGTCTGGCTTGTGTAGTGCACAGAAGCAGACAGCCAGCTTGAAAAACTGCCCTGGACTTGCAGTAGGAGGGCCAGACACTGGTCTCGAGAACTAAATGGTGCAACATCTTCAAATAACATGTTTTAAACTCTATTTATAGGGGGAAATATCAACCTTAATTATCAGGTTGTTAATGTCTCCTAGATGAGTATACATTCCCTCAAAAATATTTTTCTGCCTAATTTAAGTATGGGCACAATTCTTGGAAACAGTATTTTGCTGTTCTA
This sequence comes from Egretta garzetta, assembly GCF_000687185.1. Classification (NCBI taxonomy): domain Eukaryota; kingdom Metazoa; phylum Chordata; class Aves; order Pelecaniformes; family Ardeidae; genus Egretta; species Egretta garzetta. The sequence continues at coordinate 1,087,044 of NW_009258380.1, forward strand.
ATCAATACTGAATGGTAAGTCATGGTAGAAAGTGAGGTTGAACATGAAGACTCTAGATTTTGCATTTCTGTATTGATACAGTGGTCAAATTAAGCTTTAGCACTAGCTGATACAGGGAGCAGGGAAAAAAAAAATCCTGTATCTGATTCTGCAGGTGTCAGACTATTTGCATAGGCCCTTGTATGTGTTACAGGAAAATAGTTGGTACTTTCCTGCTTCTATCTGTTTTCCTCCCACCACATTCTGAGTACACAGTGCTCAGGTCAACCACTGGTTATGAACAACCATAATGATGGGTTTCTTCCAATGTCTTGAAACAGCAAGAAAGGAAGCGGTTTGGGCATGGCTGCCATACCATGCAACGGGGCGGTCCAGCTGCAAATGTGAACACACTGTACTGGGAGAGGACCCTTCGTCTGGCAGAGATAGTCAGAATTTTTCTCTTCAAACACTTGTTCAATAAAAATAGCAAACTCATACGCTTTCCTTACAAAAGCATTTCTTGAGCATTCACTGAAAACCTACGTTCAACAAAATCTGAAAGTGTAGACTTGACTGGGGGGAGGATCATGCTTTCTCTATAGATGCTTGGTTTCGACATTGGAATTTTTCAGCGAACTTTTAATCTTCTGAAGAAAACATGAATAAATGATAATTTCTATTGGCATGGTAACTCTTTGGCAGGGGGATGACGGGGCAGGGAGGGAATAGATGGACTTTGGTCATGCCGCTCTAATCTTTGTACTTTGACACAAGGTTTTTTAGTGTGAGGCAAACAGACAAGTAGAGCTGCATGTTCACCCTGTGGGGCTTCCTAGGGAGAGATGTTGGATGTGTTTTTAAATAAATGGCACCTTCATTATTTATTCATAACTAGCATGCTAACTGAAAAATGAAAACAGCTGTGCTAGTTATTTCAACAAAGCTTTGTGTGGTTTCAAATACAATTCCTGTCGGTAGAAAAATAGGACCTAATAATTCTGACCACTTCAAAGCTTTATCCAAATGATCTATTTACTCAGCCACTGGTATTGTTTCTAGATATGGGTGTTTTGTTTTCATGCTTTTTTTTTTAATTTGCATTAACAGTTAAAACTTCAAATGTGGGACGTGGCTGACTCAGCAGCATGAATCTATATATGTAGCAGCTACTGATCTCTTTATTCAACACGGGATCATGAGTTGTGTTCTGTTCTGAGCTCACTATGAGCCTCGGTCCCTCTGCCACTTTGAATCAAAATTTCTTCTTTTCCAAGGAGTATGTGTTTTACCTGTTTCCCTTGAGCTAGAACTTGAGCACCTGGCAGTGACAGGGGTTGACTGCGTTTGTGACGACTTTCTGGAGCTCACAGGGAAAATGTTAGTGTTACTGAAACGGAGACCCAGACTGTGTCACTTAATATTTTCCTAAACATTAGGGCTGGGGGCCTAACACAAACTGACATGGAAGATTCTTGGAGGGATCTGCCACTCAGGTTCAGTCTCTTTGGGTCAGAAATTGCCACACGGAGACTTGGGCCGCACAAATTCTCTGAAATGTGGTCTATGCTTTGAGCAGGAAATGTTTGATTATCCTGTCAGGGCTCAGAGATTGGAGTTCTTGGACAGAGTTCCTATGGATGTGGCATTATGGCATTAGTGCTGGGGACTCTGGAGATGCAGGTTTTGTTTCTGCTGTTGTCCTGATCTTGTCCAAGGCCACACAGTAAGCCACATCGTCTCCACAGCCCTGGGGTCCTTTATGTAATGAAGATAAAGACTCCCCTCTCAAATAGGACCTGTCCAGCACCCCTGTTTTCATGCATTGAACTTTTAGGTTGACTTTGGCTTACCTTTTATAAGGCAGATGAGGGAGTATACGCTCCCCTTCTGTACTCATAGGGTTGTGCTTTCCTGCTCCCTGACCCCAAGTGCATCTTACAGGTGATAGCCTGATCTGCCAGGCAACAGGCAGGGATGCTGGTGTCAGAATGCTTCAAAACAGAGGGGTTCCAGGCTTTTTTGCCCTTCCTCTGGCTTTTTACATCAATACCAGACACAACTTCTAGCACATGACCTGATGCTGCTTTTGTCTCCAGACCAGGACATGAAACACTTGAGAGGCTTTCTTCAAGGTGGGCTACGTGTCAAAAACTATGGCATTAATGACCAAGCCCTATCTCCTCCTTTCTTCATAAGACCTGAAGACTTTCAGGATGCAGAGTGTCCTTTCCCTGATTCCAACCAGATTAAATTTGGAGTCTTATGCTTAGGTTCCCCATAGGGGGCACAAGTGGATTCAAGATAGAGGTGATCAGCTAGAGCAATAAGGGTTTACTGCAGCCTGCAGTGACAAACTTCCCGGCGCTCTGAGCGGTTCTCTTACCTTAGGCAGCATGCAGAGCCCTCTCAGTGGGCTCAAAGCCTAGTTGGAGGGGAGAAGAAAGAGCCTCTGTGTCCCACAGTGGAAGACTGCTACTCCAGCAGAGCCTAAAGTCTTCTCAGAGAGCTGGTGTGTTGTTGTTTTTTTTTTCAAATGGCTCTTTTGTGAATGCATCCCTAGTGTAAAAGCAGTTCTGCATTTCAACCTGAAAAAAATCTTCATCATTTAACAAAGGAGAAGTGGTGTCTATTTAACTGCCTGAAGCCCCCATTAGTCCTCTTGCCTCTTTTGCTTCTGGTAAAGTAGTACACATCAAATATGTTGCTCCCTAGAAATAAAATTGCTGCCTCTTGCTGAGGGGAGAGCTGAGAATCTCCGGAGTGTCACACGGTGGGCAGAATGGGGGATTGACGCCCTCTGTTGTTGGGAAGGGAAAAAAAAAAATCTGCAGCACAGTTAATAGTGGTCTTTCTCTGTCCTTTCTTTGATTTTTTTTTTTTTCCCCCCGTTCCCTCCGTTATAATTTTTACCTTTTCGTGCAGCGGCTGGCTGCAGCCTCGCAGCTGACAGATGGCTGGTTTCATCTGGCCACCCAAGGGTCTCTGTTGCCAAGTAAATTCTTGTCACAAGTGGTCAGCAGGGCAAGGCTGCTCGTCTCCGTTGTCCTCGCCAAAGCATGAAGCAGAAAATCAGCCATGCAAATCTTTGTGCATTTTATTTCCAGCACGAGTGTGTGCTGATGGAGTTCCAGATGGCTGAGGCACACATCCTCTGGCTTGCCAGTACCTAAAGGGCAGCATTGCCACCTGCTCTGTGAAACACAGGTTGGCCCATAAAGTCTGGTTTGCAGAGATTACCCTTTATGCAAGGTATAGTATGATAATGACCTTGTACATTCCTCTCTCAGCAAATGTTTTGCAGCAGTTATTTACTGGTTTCATTATAGTTGGTGGCAGTTAATTTCTTTCTCTTTTCCTCTCCTGCAGCTTATTTGCAGAAAGCTCTTTTGCAGCTTCAAGTCATGAGGCCTCACCTGCTCCTGCTTTTACTCTGAACGCAAAGCCTTGCACTTCATCAGCCTTAACTGATCTTGATGCATCCCAGACAATGAAATCATGGCTGTTGGGGCTATTAGGAGAAGCCTCCCTGGGCTTGCTAGATGCAGAATTTATAGAGTCTGTCTTTAACCTTTTGGAAAATGGAGAAATGTCTCATTATCGAAAATGATAGCCTTGTACACTGGAGAGTTTAGCTATTTGAACTACTTAACCAACTCTACTTCTGAGATACATTTTTTTTTTTTATATTTAAAATCCAAAGCTGCAAGAATTGTTATTCCGGTAGGTGAGAACATTTTCACCACACTTACAGGAGAGGGCTATACCCATGTGTATTCTGCTCTGTCATTCAAAGTGATCTGCTCTCTTGCTGCATTGCATACAACTTCTCTTAATAGTAGTTCTTTCAAAGTCTCACCTGCATGAGAATAACCTTTAGATATTGTAGGTTTCACCTGGTGGAACTGAATGATTTATCTTATACCCAGGAAGAGGCATAGATAATCAACAAGGGTATTATATGTGCTTGTTACAGGATTGATCTAAGGAGCACACAGTCACTTTGAGGGAGTTTTGTAGACTGTCAGTTTGGTGCTGTGCATGCTCCGAGGCAGCGGTAGTCACGGAGATCAGGTCTGCATGCTGCTTGGCCAGCTTTTGGGCAGAGAAAGAAAGTGCAATAATTGCAATAGAGGATTAAACCAAAGCTGCAAAGTGATTTACCCAAAATCTCACAGGGAGCATGTGAGCTAGGATTTATAGCTCAAGCTACTGAATCTTAGGTCAGTGTCTCGGACAAAAGTTCATCCTTCCTCTGTATACATTGCAGTATGATCAACAGATGGTGTGAGTCCCTGGGGCCAGACCCCGAGTCCAGCATGCTCTGGAGACACTAGAGACACAGACTCCCTTCTCCTGTAGAACACAGGTTGGCAATGCAGCTCTGTGTGCTGCTCTGGGAAATGCTAATAAGCAGTTTCACCACAGCCCCTTTCTTTCCCACCTCCCTGGATTCATCCCTGAATGGCTTTTGCATGGCCTTGCTGTCTTCAAAGAGGGACACCAAACTGTGTGAAAACCCAAAGTGTCAACAGAAAGGTATCCAGACAGTCCATAGTGCTATTGCAAACAGGTTTAATTTTATATATTCTTTTGCATTATGTGCTGCAATGATTTTTGCTTTGAGGGAATTCTCATACAGCTGTTTGTTTTAGTGTAGCGCTCATTCTTAGAGGAAGCTTTCAGGAGCAGAAAAAACATTTTCATTCTCCTTTAATCCACTATAAAGCCAGCCCTTGAAGCTGATTTGCTCCCAGAGACCTTGGGCAGTGGTATTTGGATTGAGACTGGCTCCCATTGCGAAGCCATCCTGCTAGCCCTGTAACATCTGAAATTGCACAGGAGAAGGCAGGCAACACATCAAAATCCTCCTTCATAGGCCTATAAGAATAGGTAATTGCTCATAAATTGCTGTTGTGCTGCTTTGATTTCCTTGCTGAGGAGCTCTTAGCTAAGAAGACTGATACTTAAAGTGAAAAGAAAGAGAGGAGTGGTGTTACTTTCTGCAGTGGAATACAATCAACCAATACTGCAGTTTTACAGGTGGGTGGTCAAAACTGCTGGGTTTTCATACATTTTCAGAGGCTACCTACTTGACAAATGCTCCCTACAGATCCACCAGCCTCGTGCTGTCTGCTGGGTGTTTAAAAGTAGATGATAGTGTTCCTTACCTTTCCAGGCTATGAAATAAATAGCATAACTATTTTCAGTGTCAAAGTCTGAATGCACTGAATGACTTATCAGAATTACAAACCTCCCAGCTCTGCAGAGCTGAATTTTTATAACGTTAACTCCTCCAATGTGAAATAATAGCCCAGCAACTGCACTGAACTCCAGTTGTTGTAACAAGCAGGTACAGAACAGGCTCATGTTGCATCCAATACATGCATGAGCCCACACTACATAGAGAACTTCAGTACAAATGCTGCAAGGGTAGGAGCAGGATTTCGGCCCACATTTCCCCTGGGAGCAGTTGGGAAGTCTGGCTCTGGTCCAGCAAGCAGATACACTTCCTCAAGAGGGTATGATCTCCCAGCAGGGTGGCACTTGGTTTCCAGCATGCAAGTGCAAGGAGTGCACCACTTGCGCCTCTTGAAAGATTTAAGATGCTCAGCATAAGTTATCTTGCCTTTGCCAGCAGGCTGATGGAGTGTTATAGAATGACTGGCATGCCTCCATTTCCACTGGAATTTATGGGCAAATAAATTAAGCCTTTAGGATCCTTTTTTTTTCTGCCAACCTCTGTAGTACTCAGACTGCTCCCATTCATGTCAGATGCCTTCTATTTGAATGCTACATGACAGACGTTATTCTGGTACAGGTTAAATGCTGATATAAAGGCATCCAGGGAGGCTATAAAAGGCAAATGATAAAGGTAGTTGGTACATAAGTAGCAAAGGGAGTTACTCAACAGCTATGAAACCTTTCACTGTGATCGTGCAAGTCAAATGTCTGCTGGGGTTTGTGCTCCTGTGTGAGTAGGTGTGAACTGAAGGAAGCCCTAGGCTTGGTCCCACACATTGATCGAGTAAATTGTATTTACTCTTACATTCGTTCAATAACCAGACAAAAGAGTGGTGAGGTACAGACACAAAATAGCTATTTCTTATGGATACACTTTAATGAAATCCTATTTGTGTAATTTACTTCTGTCAGTGTTTGAAACATAGTTCTTGGTTGTTATCTAATGCTCTGGAAGTATACATGATTTACAGGCACCAGAGGAGTGCAGAGGTCATGCTGAATGGGAACGGGAGTCTCAATTCCGTACAAGCCCCTGCATTACAAACCGTGAGGAATCTGATGGCTTCACAGCATGGATAGGAACATGGGGAAGTTGGAGTTTTCTGTCTCCCTTTGCATTTGTATTGCAGCCTTACAGACCAACAAATAGCTCTGATCAGGTGGAAGGATGCAGCTTTAAAATTGCTTGATGGATTTGAAAGGGATTACCTGAATCCTCCTTTTATTGCTCAGTTGATGTGCCATTCTGTAATGCACATTTGGATCCCTTTTTTCCTTCAGCACAACCTCGCTTTCCTATCAGTGTCTTGAATTCTGCAGTTGGTTTAGCTCTCACCTTCCCACTCATCAAAGCAGACTGTCCATTAGCCTTGCCTGCAAATGCTTTCTTAATCTTCCCTGCCAGAGCTGCACATAGAAGCTCTTTTCTGCCATCCTGAATGGGCAGAAGGAGGCCTTCTCCACTGCTCTCCCTGATAGGACAAGTCCTCTCATGCAGGTGAATTGGTAGAAGAAGGAAACAATGTTGCCCTGCATGGCTTCTATATCCACCTTGTCACGGATATAATGCAGGCTGCTTGATGGGCTACAGAGCTATCCCTACTTGCTGCTTTAATAAGATATGTCCTGCAATCTGATTAAATCAGATGCCACAGATTATTTTACCCTGGCTTTGCCCCTTGGTAGTCTCACAGGTGGTTGCAGTCTTCCAATTAATTTCTAATTCACAAGAAGTTGTGTAGTGTCTCTCTGCAGAAGGTACATCCTTTCAAAGGCATATCTCCCATACAGGTGGGGGTTTTTTTCAGTTTGTGTCAGAGTGTGCAGTGCAGCAGAAGATGCAATGAGAATATGTCTTTCTGTTGGGAAGAGTAAGAGTGCTGCACCCTAGTTTCCTAACTCTTCTTGCTTGGCTGCAAGGGAAAAGTTTGTGATAAAATTCATGGCAAAACTCCTATTGACTTCATTTAAGTATTCTGTGGGATAACTGTGTCACTGGAGAGACTGCAAAACCACCCAAGATTGGCCATATTATGGAGTAAAAGCTTTAAAGCACTCTAAAATGGCGGACAAAGCCCTGCAGCACAGGACATAGGACAGATTTATGTTCCAACCATAAGAGAGTTTTTTAGGGGGGAGCTGAGAACATCCTACACCATCATTTCAGATGATGTTTTGACAAATAGAAACATCTTTCACTTAGCACCTACTTGCATTTTTTTTTCTAATGCTCCATCCCAGCAAGATAAAAGGGGTATTTAAATGTGTACATAAGAGGATTTAATTTTGTAGACATAAGCTTGAATTTTATTTTTGCTTTGCAGAGACTCTAAAACAGCAGCTGTGGAGGGGGTTTCTTTTATTTTTTTAAATGAGGATTTTGAGAACATCTGTGTGCAGAACAGGAGATGGAGCTATTTCCTAGCATGAAACGTATTTCGCGGTTAAGTGCTAGCAATAGTTGCATATTGTCCTTGATCCAGTTCTTATGTTATCATGATTGCAGTCCCCCTCTAGTTCCTCTCTATCCTGAACATAGCCTCTTTTTTAAAGCTCAATAGCAGTTATCAGCACATCAGGATGACATTTTATTCGCAATCTGGGTTTGTGATTAATGGAATCAATAACCAACAATCCTTTGCTTATGTCGCTGGGGTAAGCGGCTCTCAGAGGTGACAGCTGCTTGTTTTGAGGTGAAAGAAAGGTTATTTGTGTGGCCCACAGCTGTGTGTCCATCTCAGCCACCAGGCAGAACATGAACTACTCTTGCAATCCTTTTCTGTTTTGTTTCCAGACTCCTCTTCCAGGAGGTCATATATTTATTCTCAGGTGTCTAAATGAAATGTAACTATTTCTTTGTCTGGTTTCCTAGGGAAATGAGGTTTTTGGAATCATGTTTCATGTGGATGTGCATGCATGTCTGTCAGACTATTGCCATTAACTTCTGAACCACTGGTCAATTCTAGTGGCATTTGGCAGAGGGGCAGAGGTCTTAAAAACAGTTACATTCCTGCAAATGGCACAGAAATTGACAGCTGGGTGATGGAGAAAAACCCTGTTAATACTCTTATAGAGGGGAAATCATCAGCATTCATCTGTTATCGAACATGAGAAAATCCACTTAGAAATACACATCTCTCAGAATACTGACTTCATTTGTTTTGCTGCTCCTGGAATGCTTTTTGTTTGTTTATTTTCACTCAAAGGGTGTTTAAAAAAAAAAAAAAAAAGTGAAGTAAATATATTTTATTTTTATGCTAAGGCTGTTCTGGGAGAAAAAGCTGAAACAGAATCAATCGTTAGTTTGGGGTTTTTTTGTTTGTTTGTTTGCTTGGAAGATGTGCCAAAGAAAGAAATCATGCTCTCCACTTCCTGGTTCTGGCAGGAAATAGAAACAGAATAGGATAAAGAGAAAATGTCATTTCTAGACTGCCTAATGCCTAAGTAGTAAGACCATCTATTGACATACAGCTATCCTATCCCGTCTCTATTATTCCTGGGAACAGGCACACAAACCCTGAAATGATTTCATAGGTTCTCTCTCCCTTCTTCCAAAGCACCTGTGGGCTACCTGATCTATGAACAAAAGAACAGCAATGTCTAGCACAGGTTTATTTTCCTTTTCTCAAAATCGTTGCGCTGTACTGTGCTCATTCTTCTTTTCAGGCGTGGAGATGTCTCTTGGCATCACTACTGTCATCGTAACTGCTATCCCAAGTCTTGCTGCCAATACCGCGATACTGGTGCCTGCCCTGGGGTTTGTGGAATTTGAGATGTGGCCGAAGGAAGGACTCCAGGTAGACAGATTTTTCCATCTGCTGGGAAAGATCAGCCTTGTTAGGTAAGGAAGAGTCCTGCCTCCCCTCCCTGGACAGCTGAGCCAGGAGATAAGAAAGGAGGTGTTAGTGTACTTCATATGGGTGTGTGGTAGAATAGAAAGCAGAAAATGCTCAGCAGTTCAATCTAATTAATCTTTTTTCCATTGTGAAATATACTGTTTGGTTGGTCTTTTTTGTTCTTTCCATGTGGTCGGCTCATTTTATGAGGTTAGGAAATGTTGTGTTTCTTTGGATGCATCTTTCCTCCTTGCCTATGAACAAAGAGCCATGTCCCAGCCCTTGATATTCCACACAGGCTGCCCAACCCACCATTGTCTCTGTTCAGCACCATTCTCAAATCTATTTTCTTCCATTAACTGATTCTGGCTACAATACTCCAAACATTTGACAAATGCAACAAGAGTGGTTCACATCTCATCTAGTGTAATAAGAAGTAGTCTTTTCATATCCTATAAACTTCAGTGTCATTAAATTAAAGACCAGTCTACGAATATTACTAGATGCTTTCTTATTCAATTTGTGGCAGAGACAAATGGGATATTTTTGTATGGAGTTTGGCACTATGCAGGCTTTTTCTAAAATACTGACATAATATAACTAGACCAATGTTTGTTTACCCTGAGCCCCAAATAACTACCTTTTCAAATGTCTGGTTCATATCCATTCAAAATGAATTGAACCAAAAATGTACCATGTGCATGAAGAACAGCTAGAGGGAAAGGATAGTCCAGGAAAAACATTGCTGGGCTTGAAGAAATCTTGGTTTGGGTTGTAGTCCAAATCACCATCAGATTTTGGGAGGTCACACAGAATCACAGAATGGCAGGGGTTGGAAGGGACCTCCAGAGATCATCTAGTCCAATCCCTCTGCTAAAGCAGGTTCACCTAGAGCAGGTTCCACAGGATATTGTCCAGGTGGGTTTTGAATATCTCCAGAGAAGGAGACTGAAAAGTCCTTTCACTAATATCCTCTCTTGCTTTTATTTTACATTTTTATAGCAAATTTTCTTGCGGAGGGACTGTGTCTAAGTTACCTGTTTTATAAAGGAGCTGGCCTTATTTGCTGTCCTGTTGCTAAGCTGTAAGGGCTACCATATTTCATGTGAATTATTATGGAGTTGCTCTTGCTTACAGGAATTCACTGTTCAAATAGGGAGCGTCACATGTTACTCCAACACAAGGCAGTGTGGCTGGACCAGAATTAGCTCCTTTCCACATTCACCTTCAGTGCAAATGTGGGGACATTGCCCTGCCTCCATCACCATCACCCAGGGCTCTCGACCCATCTTTGCCCCAAGCAGACTGCTACTTGTGCTGAACCCCAGCCAAGCCTGGCTGTGACAGGGCTCATCCAAGCTGATGGGTGCCATGTAGGCTTACTGCCCAAGATCACTGCTAGCTCCAGATTCATGGCACTTTTAACGTTGTATTTTCTCACAGGTCAGCTAAATGTAGTGTATGAAATATGTGCAGCTATGGATCTTGTGTTTACCATGGTTTTGGAGGGTTGTTGTTTTGTTGGGGTTTTTATGCCTTGAGTTAATGAGGTGTTTACCTTGGGAAGCCGTCCTCAAAATCTGAATCCTTTAAAAAAAAAAAAAAAAGCCACCCAAAATTTATTTGAGTAGCATAGCGCACACAGTTTCAGTATTATTAGAGTTAGTTCAGTTAACTGTGAAGAATTTTTGAAGAGATGATGGATATCTGTTTTCATGCAAACTCAGTGGATATTACATAGTAAGAGCAAACAGCAAAGAGAATACAAGCCATATTTTTCTCCCAGAGAAGTACTTTCAGTCCTTGCTTCCACCAGTAAAGACACTGACAAATGCACTTATTTTTGGAAAAATTCACCAGGTATTGTGACATGCTCTGACACATGAAATCCTCACAAGTTATATCACACAGTAAGAGAGAAAGTATGTACTTTCAGGATATTTTGAGGGCACCTGTTCCTATTTCCAGATTGTAGGGGGAAAGAATATCTTAGCTAGCCAGAACAGCTAAGACCTCGTTGATCATCCATGTTAGCAAGAGCAAAAGTCTCCAACATTCTTGCTTGTCCTGTGAATGTAAGAAAATATCTGATTAAGAACAGAGCTCTTTCCTGATGCTACCATACTGCATAAGAGCAGATATACATTAGAAACAGTCTGAACTCCTACAATGGTCACAGGAAAGGAGGGGGCAAGTGTTCTCATGTGTTCTGGAAGAAGAGGAGATAAAATGCTGCTGGGGTGGTTGTATTGTGTCTGGGGAAGGAAGTCCCAAAAGCTGGCAGATGTGGAAACTGTCAAACTTGGGCTGCTCTGTCTTATTCCATTTTTTTTCTTATCTGGATCCTCTTTTTGGCCAGAGATTTTTATTTTAGCAAATACTTTATTTCTCAAGACAGCTAAACTGGGTGACACAGGGATTGATGACAGACAGAGGTCTACTTGTGCTAAGGAAGTAATAGGCTCTGCCTAAAATACGAGAGATCATAGCTCTCCAAGAGGCTGACCATCTTCTCTGAGGTAAATTTTTCCCTGAATCTTAGAGATGTCTGGCTAAAGCATAGAAGCTTGATGTTTTATTAGAGTTATGGTCTTAATGTGGACAAGAGTATGAGTGAGATGATGCAGATTCCCTTGCCTCATGCTCTCAGCCTAGTTTCCCACAAAAGCTTGGTTCTGGTATGTTTTCTTGATTGTTTAAGTCAGAGTAACTTATCTGCCAGTGTGATAGCAAATTTGCCACCATGTCTGGACATGTAGCCTTTAATCAGTCACCTAACCACAGCCCAAAATGAAAATTGGTTTGAGTAATTTCCAAAATCAAACTGATATTTTAAGTCTCGAACTCAAATGGGACCAAAATATTAAAACTTCACAGATGTGCTGTAACTGAACTCAAAATGCATGAGAATTGTCTCCCTGACTGAAATGTTCAATTGCCCTGGCTGCTGGGGGACTGCATGGTCTTTCAAGCTTCAACGTACTTAGTTCTAGCATACAGCAAATTTAATTTTCTTACCTTCTCATCAGCAAGTCCCCTGCCATTAAACATTTTCACCATGTGAAAGCACTGGCACACAGTGATCAAATTACTTCTCAGTCTTCACTTTGATCAACTGAATACATTAAGCTTCTTAATCAACAAAATAGCGCTTCTGCAGTCCTCTTCTGCTCTCTTTCACATTTCTATGGTCTTCTCCAGTGTGGACACCAAACCAAAAGATGCCAACCCACTTCCTTTTTTGATAGCGTGAGATAGAGTAAGCTACCAGAATATGGTATTAGAGTTCAGTTTGTATATTTGAGTCATGCTGTTTGGGATAATTATTCTGTTTAAAACCCAAGCTATATGAAAATGAAAGTTGCTGGATGAATGCGTTCCTCAAAAACAGGTCAGTGCAAGGATACAGCAAAGGAGGAGGAACAACAAATGTAGCCAACAGGTTTAAATGTAAATTTCATTTTTAATAACAAAATTAGTAGCTATATAAACTTCAAGTATGTTCCCTAGTGACCCCTTAGAATGGCAGTAGTGATGTATGGGGTTAATTACTGCCTCCATATTCAAATAATCAATAACAGGCAATGTCATTTTATTTAGGAACTGTGGGTTCTGATGGTTAAAATAAATGCTGTGTTACTTAACCCTTATTTCAAAAACATTTACTGTGAGTAGATTTTTTTTACTCAAAAAGAGATCAAGAGGTTTTTACTGCATGCTTCAAACAAATTAATAGTTATAGCAGGGGTTTTTTGCTATTTCATTGTAACTGTTGGACACCCTCGTAGAGTAGTATTCAGTTCTGCCAAGCAGTGCATAAGCTTGACCTAATATCTATTTTCATGCCTTCTGATAAACATTTCAGATTTTTTTTTTCCTGAAGTGTCACAGTGAAGGAAGAGGCTACTGTTTGTTTCCAGTTAATAACTCCATATTCAGATATGGCATACATCTTCCAAGTCTCTGTCACTTGAATCAAACTACTTCCTCAGCAGATTTCTGTACTACTTCCACCTACTCACAAACTAAATTAGGCTGTGCTTCCTCTTGTTTATTAATTCAATTTCCTCTCCTTTTCACATGAACTGTCTTTTAAGCTTAACATCATGTCCGGGTTCCTACCCCCCAAATTTTTCATCATTTCTGTTTTATAATTACTGTCTCATTTGGTAGTAAAATAGCTGTCAGTATAGGTAGCACTATTCCCTGGCTGATATGAATGCTGCAGGAAAACCACACTGCCGTCTCGTATAATTCAGCACTATAATTTCCTCATCTAAATCTAGTACTGTTAAAAAACCAAACACTATCTAGCGTTCTTAAGCCTGTGTTTTATTCTTGTGACTAGCCTGAGAGGCCTTTTCGCTGTAGGATGATTTACTGCCCTGGTGCTGTCATTTAATCTGAGTGGCTTTCACCAGGAGAGGCTCTGTGGCTCTGCGACTTAAAGGAAGTTGAAAGTCTGCAAAAAAGGCTCTGGGAGGGTGCAGAAAAGGCTATGTGCATCCTTTGTCTTGGCATATGCTGAGACATGAGAAGTTTTGCACAATGTGAGAGCTATTCAGTGTCTAATTTGGAGGTAGCTGAGGCAGGAGGGAGCCTTCTGAGGTTTTCTCTTGAGTGAAACATGCACCCACCCACCATTTGAAAGATTTTAGATACCGAGTAAATGTGCCTCCAGAAACAAAATGGGCTATAGTCAGCTGGGTAGTTTTTTTTTTTCTTTTACACGTCACCATGTCAAAGCCAGTTAACAGAAATCAACTTTGAATTTAAAGGACTTCATTTCCAGGGTGGATGTGGTGTGAAACAGTTATTTCCTTCCCTAGTAGGGGCTGTCATTTGACTATTGCAGCCCACCATCCTTGCATGGATGTCCTTTAGGGAGATGAGCTTGCTTCCAGATAAACAGTTGCTTCCTCTGACACTGCAGAAAATCAGTTTAGTTGAAGTGAAAAGTGAGAGGATGCATTCCTGAGCCGTGAGTGCATTTGAAATGATTTGTCTTCATTAGTACAATACTCTGTAATCACCTTTTTTCCAATGCCAGCATTTGACTGATGATATTTCGCATTTTGGGCTCTCCTGCAATCTCCTGCAAACCCCTTAGAACTGATTTTCTGATGTCTAATAAGTGTGTGTGTGGTGGGGGGATATGTACAGGTCTTTCCCACTGGGGATGCACCAGTAGGATCTCTGACTTCTAAAGGACCATCTACTTTCATCAAACCAGTAGGAGTTTATATTTTAAACTTCTACAGAGTGATCATACCACAGAGCTAGTTAAAACTGCCATGCTAAATAACATTTTTCACTATTTTTTTCTTAATATTTGCTCTCTTACTCTTGAAAGATGCTGTTAATGAAAGCAGACAGGCTAACATGTTCACGTGGATGTGCAGGAGAGGAAGGAGCTGCACTGCCCAATGAAAACTACTCAGGCTTCACATTCAGCTTTGTGATCTTCCCTCTTTCCCACTCATGTGAGAGTTTTAGGGATTAGCAACCACAATAAGCACCTGGGAGATGAAACACTGATGCTAGCCTGTTAAGCAGCAATGCACATTGCATGGGAGGTGAGGGAAGAGACTCCTGCTTTGGTCTCTGTCCAGTTCTCCCATAAAGTGCCAGACACAAAGCTGGCTTCATGCTCTTTTTGCTATACCTGCAAACATGGAGCAACGTGGAACACTGTAGGATTTGACCTGCAGAAGAGCAAGTTTGCAACACTTTCAGGTTGTAAACTGTTATGTTTCCTCATTTCCTTACACTGTGCTATCACTAATAAAGACCCAGCCTATCCCTAATTACATGTGAAGAAACAGATCCTAACTGCTCTGGTATGAACACAACTGAATCATGTTATGTCTTAAAGAACTTGCTCTGTCACCAGACATTTCTCCGTCACAATTACTCTAACTGGAATTATCCTAATAGCAGATTGGCTGTCTCATTAAGTTGCTAATTAGTACATATTTATGTTAAAAGGACATATTAGTGTTGCTTTCCTTGTTTTCCCATGTTCTTAAGGCTTGAATGAAATTTCTAATGCTTTTTCTATAAAAAGATCCTTAATTAGGTTACACTGAGAGTGCCAATTAGTGAAGATTTGAAAGTAAGTTCCCAGACTACTCCTCGCACTGCTGTCATCCTCACCATTGAAGCAGGCAATGATAATCACACATTTGCATCATGTGGGCACCATGTAGCAGATGATATATTGGGGTTTGAACAGCAACTCATTTCCTTTTTGTGATTCCTGATATGTCTTTGCTAACAGCATGAGATTAAATCCATTTCTTTGGTCAGCTGCTTACAGCTGTAGAGAACACATTTCCACCTGAGAGGTAATCCTTGTGGAGAACCAGCTAATGTTTTCCTTCAGAGCTGTTCATGAAACAAACCTGATCCCCAGACTGCCTGGGACTGGCTAATGGTGCTCTGGGAAGCAGCATACTCCAGATCCCAGTCAAGGATGCATAAGGGTGAGTGTCTGACTGTGACTATGTATTTCATGCAAAAATAATGAGCACAAACACAATGTTCCAGATTATAAGCAGAGACATTTTGTGTAGTGGAATTGCTTGAGTGTGTACAAGTGCTGTATCGATATGAAACCTAGCATTCATGTGCAGAATAATGATCTTTGTCCACCATCACCTTGAGCAAAGCATGGTATTTAGCAAAAACAGAGTTCCAGAGTTGCAGTTTTGTTGTTCAGAGGTTTGAGTTCTCCCCAACCCCCCCTCCGAATGGGGCAACTCTACCAGGAATCTTTGGTATAGTTGTGGTGTTGGTATGGCCCAAATACTTGTGGTAGTCCTTAAAAACTCAACTTTTAGCTGGATAGTAACCTATGGTGTTAAGGGAGAGGGTTCTGTTACACAGAAGTTAAGATATATATGTGTGCATACACACACATACACAAGTATTATTGTTACGGCTGTATTCAACACTCAGTTGAAATCACCTATGGATAATTGTTATTACCTTCGCTCTTCCCACTGAATTTATTTTGTGCTAGCATTGGTCAGTCCCGTGGTATTTATGGTAGAAAAAAGTAACGAGGAACTGTGATATCACATGCTGTAGCTCGTGTTTTGTTTTGGGGGGGCTTTTTTCCCCTTCAAGCATAACGCTGCTCCTCACAGTAACTTGAATGGGCTTTTTGAGGAGAAAATGTTCTTTGTTCTCTTTCTTTCCTGCCTCTTTCCC
>NW_009258380.1:1103341-1186834 GCF_000687185.1 Egretta garzetta
TTCAGTAGCACTCAAATCAAAGCCGGAGGCAGGAGTGTGGAAAAATAGCTGCAACTGAAAAAAACCAGTGTGATTAGTGCTTTCCTGTGAGCGTGGAGTGAGAAACAAACTTGTTAGCAAAGCTCAGGCTTTCAGACCAACCGCCTACTATCTGTCCTGGGTATTCATGGCAGAAGACATGGTTGCATGCTGCCTTCCCAAAATAAGCAAACATCAGCTTCCGTTTGTATCTTCCAGGTTATAAATCTGAACTAAAACAAGAAAACTTGTCACTAAAACCAAGCAGTTCACATTATTTAACTGAGCTAGCAACATTTGTAATAACTAATAGTGAAATACTACCTGTGTCAAAATCGACAAAGTAAGCAAATTACTTTCAGTGTTTGATTAGTTAAATCTCCATGCTAATACTGCAGAATAATCAATCCTTGCTGTCCATTGGGTATAAATCTCACTAGGGAACCTTATTACAGTCAGTCAAACCTCTAATTGGAATCTAGTGAAGCATCCTCTTCCATCTTCAAAGGAGCTGGCATGATCTTGTCAGGATCAGATATCTCAAATTATGTTATAGTTTTAGAAAAAAAAAATCAATTTAAGATAACTCTAAAAACATCTAAAAACATGCTGGCATAATAAAACCACTTGCTCAATGTTCATTCAATTGCAAACTAAAAAAACCTTCAGACTGTCGTATGTGTCAGCTATTCTGCTGTGTACTAAAGACAACATTCTTACTGAATTTGGCAAGCAAGGCAATTAAAATAGTTTATTTTTGAACAGTAAGACACACAGCTTTAAATCTTGACAGAGAACATTTATCTATCAAACATGGCAAAATGAAACCAATAACCACTAAAAATATTCAATTTTGTAGATTTGTATGCTACCGAAGTATTTTCATCACAGCAGTTTGTTTACAATTGTAAAATACCTTGTCATTTTCTTTTGGTTTTTTTTTTTAGAAAAATTATATCTAGGTATTTAGTATGTCTTGTATTCCTGTCAAACCAGGACTTTTATTTTTCCTTCTCAGACCCTTCTTTGAACATGGGAAATTACAATACTATCTTGCATTTTTAAAAATTATATATGTATGTTAAATAGTAATTACAAACCACTACTTTTACAATTATTTATCTGTTGGACAATTCAAGAGATGAAAACTTTTTGTACAGTCTTCAATAGGAGGTTTGAATGCTTTTCCTTAAGCATGACATGAAACAACTGATTTAATGTGGGGAACCTGCATACGAAGTATTAGTTTTCCTTGCATTTTAAGGGAGGGTTCCTATAAAATAAGTGCTCATATCACGTATATTATTATGCTATAACTGTAGCTATGAATTAGATCAAAGTTAGCTAAGCAATGATTGGAAACACCTGGCAAATGTGTTGAGACCCAATTGGTCATGTATTGAACATGTACTGACAATCACACTGCAGTATTACAGACTTCGGTGATATGAAGGTCTTTGACAGGTAGATTTCTACTGTTTCTTAAAAGCAAGTAGAGTTGATTGTACCTCCATTTTATGCAGGCAAGACCCATCAGTGGACTTACTGCTAGTTCAGCAGAGGATTATAGTCAAGACAATCTTAATAAAGACTGGTATCTCCAAATTCATTGAATGAGAGATTTAATTCATTCTATATTTACCCCTTCCCTCCGCGAGCAGTCCAATCATTTGCAATTTTGAAAATTGGGTGTAAAATATGTAAGAGAAGAATTCTATTTTGAAGGCGTTTTGCACACACTTGCTCACAAGTGTAATCCTGGAGAAATTCTGGGCTGCTGAATTGCAACAGCAAGCAGAATGAAAAAACACTTCTTCCTGTTTCCTCCAAAATACCATGTGTGAGAAATCATAGTGGGGGAAAAATAGCTGCAACAAAATGTTACAATATTTTTGTCAGACATATTGCGTTTGTACTGCGTGCATTCTCTGATTTTAAAATTATGCAAAGCGCCTCTGTGACAACATTATTTCCTGCTTAACATAGAGAATTTGTTGAAGACTAGGTGTTTTCTTTCTTGTATCTTCAGTTGGAAGCACGAAGGTATCAGAAGTGACTGCTGGAAATCAGCCATAGTGGACTAGGGATGGAACCCATGTTCCTTAATTTCTAGTTTCCTAGAAGGACTGGAATTTATTTAATTTCAGAATTTAAAAGGAACCCAAAAGTTAGTTTCACATAGAAACTTTACTTGTAATAATACTGAGGAATTGTCATACCTTGATCAACTGGATTGAAGCGTTATTTTGATTTTGACTTTTCAGCATATTCCATTACAGGAATCTGCTGTGGGAGTTTTGGTTTAGTTCTCCAGAAATTTTGAATTTACTGATAATTTTGGAGCTTTTGGATAGAAGTGAAGGACCTTCTATAAGGATTTTCTGATAATATTTAAACTTTTTTTTTTCCCCTCTCTGTTGATTTCTATTTCATGTTGCTTGTAGTGCAACCTGGATGCTCTCCCCTCTCAAAGGAGCACAGGGAGTGAACTCAGATTAAATGAGTGATGTGCACTAAGAAGAGCTGACCACTCTGTGGCTGGAATCATTGTTGGCTCTTAGGTTTTACCTCCTATGTACCTCCATATGCTGACCCACAATTACATCCTGATGTGCCTGACTACTCTTTGGAAGTGATAGATAGTTTAGGAAGGCAGTAGGAGAGGGTGGAGGAGGACAGTCCCTCAGCTGGCATAAACCTGCATTAACTCATTCACCAGATCTCATTGATTTCACTACCGTGACATCAATTTATCTAGTTGAGCATCTAAGCCTTTCTTAAAATGATTACGCTGGCTTTAGCAAAGCTGTGATGATTTATGTCTACTTAAAATCTGCCCTCTGCAACAGTGTATGCCTAATCTTAATATACGCCCAAAAACTTGTCTGAAAAGGAGTTAGAGTTGCTGCTATATGCTTGATGTGTGTCAAGCGACTGCAGAAAAGTGAGAAATAGCAAGTAAGCCACAACCCAGTATCTCAGTACATAAGACTGTATCTGCAAATGTATTTTTCTCAACTACAGCTCTGACAGTACACCTCTGCCTTGACTCAGCCCTCTTTTACGCAAAACTTCTGTCAGATTTTCCCCTTTCCTCACAACCAATACTAGTTGTAGATGATTAGAATAATAACTAATTACATTGGCCCCATGTGAAGAACAGCATTGAAGGTGTCGTATTGAGATTGTGTGACTGGATTTTTATAGGTGTGGAGGGCTGACCAGACCTCCTTCAGCCTGGGTTCACCCAGCGCAGCCCTAGCTTTCTTCTCTCCCTCCCTTCCACCGCTAATGAGGCCTGAGTATGCCTGTTCTTGTCTTACCAGTTGCACTAGTGTGGACTGGAACCAGGCAGTCATGAAATGGAAGTGTATTTATCCTTCACCAACATTCATGCCTTGAACATGCAAAGCCTGATTTCATTTCTCTCTTGAGCCACAGTTAATAACATCTTAAGCCCAATTGTTTAAAAATACTGCACATGGTAATTAGGTATAAAGCTTCCTCTTGTGAAACTACTGCAAACAGTCTATGCCCTTGGACAGTTCTGGTGTGCCCTTGGCTGGAAACATGGTCTTAAAGGAGAAATGTGTATCATGGGAGCCAACTGTAAGGGCTACAGTGCTTTCTACGTCCATATTATTCTATTATGTTGTAATCTGGAGAAGTGAAAAGGAACCATGTAACTATCAAATTATTGATGCCTTCCAGAAAGTCTAAGGTAGCTGAATATGTTTGGTGCTCCTTGGCTGTTTAGGTAGACAGTATAGATTTGTGGTCAATATTTTTTTTTCCCTAGTATAAGTAATGATGCTAAGCAAATGATGTGCGTTATTTTCTGTCAAAATTGAGGGGTTTATCTCCTAGTATTTTTTTCCAATGTAATTTGTACTTATTTGTCTGGAAATGCAGCATTGTGCTGGTATCTTGTCTTACCTTGTCTCTTCAACTGTTTGTTCAAGAGCAATTGGTTTTAAGCTGTATTCATTATTTTTCAGCATGTCTGTAAACTCTTACCATACTCCTTCAAGTCTGAAAATCCCCTAAACCTTCCTTTGTACCTGGGAAGTTAACTGGAATGTCTCTCATTCAGTGATAGAAGCAGCAATATAAATTAAGATTATGGATAGATTGAATATACTTAGCAAGTGTCACTTTTCTTCTTAGAATAAGATTCATCCTGACATAGTTTGCATAACCATATCACATTTGACTTCTCTGAGAATGAGGGTTTGTATTAAGAAATACAAAGTTGGGCACAAGATACATGTGAAATCTGAATACACTCAAGAAGCAGAGTCTTCTGTGACTTGGAGATCTAACTGAACTTATCTGTCAGAATGGAGAAACTCTTGGTTTAACTGCTTGTATTTGGTGTTTGATTGCTCAAATGTAGAAATTAATCCCTAATGACCATGAACAAGCAGGCAGATCTGTTTTCATTAGGTCTCTCAACTGTGCGTATAGACAAACATAGGTGGGTGTTCTTCAGGTTTCTTGTGGTAGGAGAGGGAACAGCAACTCTGGAAAAAAACTGTAAAGTGTTGAAGCTTGAGGTATGAACAGAACTCCTAACTTTCCTTAAGGTCCTGATTATACTGAGCTACAGAGACTGAATTTTATGACCCTCCATTGCAGCCCCGATGGATTTATAGGCACACATGCATCATCTGTTGAGCCATAAAAGCTTTCCTTATCGAAACAGCCTCAGCAACAAATATTTCTGTTGGATATAGCTTTATTATGGGGAAACAGATCCATTTTGTCAAGGAGGAAATGGGCTTGTCAGTATTCAAAAATCACTAAAGATGAGCTTCTGTGGGGTGTAGCCCCCCTGCATGGTGTGGTGGAGCAGCTAAGCATGTCTCAGGACCAGTCCTATAGCCATCTGTTTTATCAACTTTAAGTGATAATAGACTCTATGAAAGCTAGATGCAGATGATCTCTTTTTGAAAAAGCCTAGATATTTTTCTTTTTTTTTCATAATGGTTGTGTTGTCTTCCACAGAGAAACATAATCAACATACATTTACATATTTCATGTAATCAGGACAAGTGGAGGTGCACACTAAAAGCGGGATATTATGGTCAGAGTGTACAGCTTCATCTTGGTATAATGCAACTATTTACAAAAAGCCAACTGTGAAAACGTACAAAAAGCTTAACCCGTGCACCCTTTTTATTCACTTGTATTTGAATCTGTAAGAGTACCCTTTTACACTGCAGTCCTTCTAGAAACAGTGACTTTGGAAAAATAGCAAACTCTTGTTGGGAAGACAAGCTTTTACAGTGCATTGTCAGCTCTGCCAGCTCTAGTAATGAAAATAATGCTTACTGATTTTTACTTTGTTCAGCTCTATGGAACAGCTCAGACAAGAGACTACACTGAATTCCACTTTGTGTCATGAATTATCATCTAAGCACTTAATAAATTTCAATTAGTCATTTTTATTTGTTTTTATCCGTTTGAAGAAAATGTACTAGGACAGATGCTGTCCAGGACATAATTAGAATACAACAGGGTTGTATAGTTGTAACTGATGATTTAGTTTACCTTCTAGGAACTATTCTACCACTAAGAAATATGAAAGGCAAAGAATACACTTGGCTTTCTCAAAGGGACTTAAAAAAACCCCCACATAAATAATCCAGGTGTCTAACTCCTGTCAGCTCTCAAATTGATGAGCACGACAATCCATTTTAGAGATCTGAGAGAAACACAGGATTTTTAATAGAAAAATACATGTGAGGAGCACTCTTGTACCCCTCTGGATGCTTGCCTATGCAAAGCTGTTTGTTTAACTAGAAAAAAGTATCGGGACAGAGGAAGCTATGATTTTTTTCCTTCTGACAGCTAGGTTTCCTGTGCTTTGAAGTGTACTGTTCAAGGGGCAAGTAGAAAACCAATCTTTTATATATTCTTTTTATATACAAGCGTATGTATTTTATAAATACATACGCAATATATCTAATGTATGTGGTTTATAAATATGTATGTATTTATAAAAAATACATAGACAGATATATCTCAGAAAATGAAAACCAGCATGCAAAGGTCAGGATAGTTCACAAAATCTCATTCAGCTTGAGCAGCCTGTCCTGTTCTCAAGTCCATAACGTACATCCTGACATCTGAGTAAGCATATCTGGTCTGGGCGATACAGGGGTAGATTTCTTCAGTGGACTAATAAATTCACCACTGCCACCACCACCCCTCCTTTTTTTTTTTAAAGTACCCAA
This sequence comes from Egretta garzetta, assembly GCF_000687185.1. Lineage (NCBI taxonomy): Eukaryota > Metazoa > Chordata > Aves > Pelecaniformes > Ardeidae > Egretta > Egretta garzetta. Next base: position 1,109,599 of record NW_009258380.1, read on the forward strand.
CTCTTCTCTTTCTTTTCTTTTGCTGCCAGCAGAAGGGATGCACCATCTCCTCAGCTTTGGTGCCTGTGAGCAAGACTCAGCTACAGCTCCTGCTCCTTCCTGTCCAGATGATGTGGCTAGGGCTTGTTTCATGGGTAGGAGGATGCCAGGGCCCTCCACACCCACTTTGTGAATGCGCATCAGCAAGCTGAATCTCCTCTCCCAGTCCCCACACAAGAACAGCTCAGCTTGTTACCATTTCTAGCACATCTTCATCTGTTGCTTGATTTACTGCAGCTATAAAGCAGCAATTTCATTTTATTTCTGGGAAGCAAAAAAGGAGGCATCATTATAATTTTAAAAGTCACCAGAAGTTATTCACATCAGCATTATGCTATGTTTTTCCCTTCCCCATTTATCTATTTGTCGGAGCAGAATGCTTTCCAACGCAGGAAGGAGCCACAGGGGCAAAGCACCGTGCTGCAGCACTGTTTCCCAGTAACCACAAGCAAAGAGTTTGTTAGTTCACTTTATAAATTCTCTCATGAACAGTGGAATTATGGAAGTAGCATCCTACAGACTGTGTCCCAAAGCTCAATGACTTGAGGTGTCAATCAACAAGGTAGAAGCTCAGACTGAAGTTTTTCCTATGGTTAAAATTCAGGTGACGGTGCCCTAATGATTCCCTGCTGCCTAATGAGGTGCACTCTCACACTACAATAATTTCCTTGATTTCAGCACTAAAATAGTCTCTTTTCAACCTACCTGTTTGTTTGTATGAAAAATGGAAGAATTCAGAATGGTTGAGTTATTCTCCTTAGCCAAATTTACCTGAATTTTGTCAGTAGGTTCAAAAATGGATAGCCAAAGAAGAGACAGGTGAAGTAAAAATTAAAAAAAAAAAAAAAGAGAGAGAGAAAAAAAATCATGTCTTTTTCTGGGTAAGTGCTTTGCTTATCCAGGAGTTAGCAACTTGCGTTTGTGTTTGCTGTGCTTAATGTCACAGGATGGGTAATGCCCTCTGGAAGCCGCGAGGGTAATTGAGGATTGTTACCACTAGTGGCAATGTTTGTAACAAAAGCTTTTCATTATGTAAACATGGCAGAAGTGTCCTTTAAAGAAGGCCTTTAAAATTGAATCTATTACAAAGAACAGAACTGGCCAAAATTATTCTACTCAATTATTATGTGTTTGGAAAGTGTGGCCCCAATGAAAACAAAATGTTTCACTGTGAGGGGTGGAGTGATCCCAGAAGAAATCTGAGGGTTTTAGCACAGGAAAAAAAAACCATATTTTAATTCTATTAGCTGAAATTTTATGGTTTAAATGAGGCATTTCAATTGGTTCTTACACAAAATTATCAATGAAATAAATCTCTTCCATCAGCACAGTTCAGTGTCACTGAATCAGCATTTTCCAATGAAAAAAAAAAAGTATTAGAAAACGTCCAGTTTTGATCTTTATAAATACTTTCCATCAGGCTAAGCAGCTATTGTGTTTGAGAAGCGTGGTCCAAGCTTCTTTTCATAAACACTTCTTGTTTTAAGTTGGCAATGCTGTCATGAAGGACGGGTAGAAGTTAGTAAATCTAGCGGTCTTAAATGCACTTGAGGCAGGCATTGTCAAGATGCTCTCACATCCTTATTCTGTCCCTTTCCACTTTCCATTGTTTCCACAGGAAAAGAATGTTTTTCTTTGTACTCAGATGCCTGTCCCACTTCATTGTTATGAAATAATGAATCTGTCTGTTTTGTTTTTAACTTGTTTTTTCAATTTTTTTTCCCCCCACTTACTAGTTAGTCTCCCTTATGAGAAGTATGTATACTGAAAATGGTGGGTTGAGGGATTGTTTTGATTCTTATCTAGCATTAATGCATTTTTCTTGAAAATAAAATTAAATGTTAAATGAGGGGTAAAAGGTGGGCAGTCATTTTAAATCGTTATTAACACTAATTGCAATCTGTGGTTCAATTAATGTTTTGTTAGGGGAAAAAAAATAAATCCAGAAAACACTGGCCAACAGCGAACAGCAGGTACTCATTAGGAGTGTTAAACAGAACATTAATAATACCGTTGTGTGTTTGGAAACCATGGCAACAGTAGGGAGTGGCAATAAATATAATTTTCTAATGTCTAAATATATTAATTAAAAACTGTTCCCACCTCTACTCTTGAACCCAATGGCAGATAACTCCCCTACAATAATGTTTATGGTGTGTGGATGTGAAAGGGGAAAATGCCACAGAATAACTGGCGAAAAAAGAAGCATGAAGCTAAGGTGAGATATTTAATATTTTTTCCCAAACTGCTGTCTAAGCTGAAGATAAAAATATCTGGAAATTTTTGGTCATAATGGACATACAAAAGTCTTAGCCAGCTGACCTTGGGTTCAGTAGTCTTTAAAACACAAAACTGGGAGAAGTGGCTGATACGCCCGAAGGCTGTGCTGTCATTCAGCGGGACCTGGACAGGCTGGAGAGTTGGGCAGAGAGGAACCTGATGAAGTTCAACAAGGGCAGGTGCCGAGTGCTGCACCTGGGGAGGTCGAACCCCATGCACCAGTACAGGCTGGGGGCTGACCTGCTGGAAAGCAGCTCTGCTGAGAGGGACCTGGGAGTCCTGGTGGATGACAGGCTGACCATGAGCCAGCAGTGTGTCCTTGTTGCCAAGAAGGCCGATGGCATTCAGAGGAGAGCAACAAGGATGATGAAGGGACTGGAGCATCTCCCCTATGAGGAAAGGCTGAGAGAGTTGGGCTTGTTCAGCCTGAAGAAGAGAAGACTGAGAGGGGACCTCATCAACACATACAAATATCTTAAGGGTGGATGTCACGAGGACAGAGCCAGACTCTTCTCAATGGTGCCCAGCAACAGGACAAGGGGCAATGGGCACAAACTGAGACATAAGAGGTTTCAGTTGAATGTGAGGAAAAACTTCTTTACTCTGAGGGTGACAGAGCACTGGAACAGGCTTCCCAAGAGGGTTGTGGAGTCTCCTTCTTTGGCGATATTCAAAGCCTGCCTGGACAAAATCCTGTGTAACATGCTCTAGGTGAACCTGCTTTAGCAGGAGGGTTGGACTAGATGATCTCCTGAGGTCCCTTCCAACCCTTGCCATTCTGTGATTCTGTGAAAATCTTCTAATAGTAAATCTCGGGCATAGTTTACCTGAGAAGACCCTTCCTCACTGGGAATATTTAAGAACAAGTTGTATAAACGTCTGTCAGGAATAAAACAGAACTTACTCTGGTTTAGGATGAAGGAATATACTAGATGGTCTGTTGGGTCCAGCAGCATTTTTTGGCTATGCGGATTCACAGAGAAAGAGCTGCTAAGGGTGGTGGCCATGCTGTCACTTTTGAGTCTTAGCACTTGGTATGGAGCACAGTCCTTGATCTCACAGGACACCAGCTGAATACAGACAAGTAGTGAATTCACTCTATATCGCTTCCACATACTGGTGCTTTCTGGCTCAGGTAACTCTTTAGCTGGGCCATGCAGTTACTGTGCATAGATGGCAATCTCACATGGGGTATTTAAGTGAGGTTTTTCTTTCCAGACCATCTAACTGTTCTGGGAAATGGTGGGTCTCTATTCCCAACTGACCAGGTGCATACCTTGCTATACATCACAGGAAAACACAAGGGACAGTGAAATGCTGGGGTTTTCTCTTTTCCTTTGCACAGTGCTTACCAATTCCTGGACAGACAAAGCTGCCTTAGCAGTGCAGACCTGTAGAGCAAACAGGTCTAAGCTCAGTGTAATATGGCAAGAAGGAACTCTCTGAAGGGAGGGGGACGTGTGGTCTTAATGGCTATCTGAGTAAGTGAGAAAGCAGTTAAGTTTGTCTCAATTTCCCACGGAAGTGGAAGCTGATGGGTACCTGAACGTACTACTGACATCCAGAAATTCATTCCAATGGGTACCTTGCAATTTGACCAAAGGTCTGAAAAATAAGCTCTTTGCCCATGGGGGAGCAATCAATTGACATTGGCTGGAAAAGGGCCTTTTCTGCTGAGGACAGCAGTGATTTCCTTGCTTCCCAAATCTGAGTGGAACGTCTTCTCAAAAGACCATACCTATAGCTGCAACCTGCATGCAAGTCACAGATGCAGCATTTCTTCAGTGTGTCTGTCTCAAGTAGCCACCGAGGGAACAGAGTTGTACCAAATTTAGGTGCATGTAGTATATCATCTTTTCATTTTATAGACAGCTGGTACATGGGAAGGGAAACAAGAAAATGGAAAAGTATTTGCTTAGAAGAAATATGTCTTGGTTGCCATGTGATCTGCCATATGGAGAAAGAGAGGATTGACTATGGACTCTTTTTTTTTCTCTTAGGCATAGGCCAGGAGGATAGCTACTGGGCAAAGTCCCGAACAACATTTATCAAACGCATAATCTTGTCCTCTGATGCTTCAGTGGAGAGCTTGGCAATAAATAAATAAACATCACTTGTGAGGTGAAAGTCACCATAATACCAAATGTGACCAAAGCTATTGACTCCAGTGGCACAAATATTCAGCCAGTTTATTCTTCTTTAAACTTACTCTTATAAATAACTGATTACAAATGACAGACACCTTAATTAAAAAAAAAAGTTGATTTATAAAACTAAACATCTGTTTATGTGTTTGTTCAGCTAATAATACCATTAATTACCGAAATGGAAGCATACACTAAGTCTAAAACTTGCACCTGGGGGAATGATGAGGCTCTAACAAGACTTTGCAGATGGCAGTGGCTCACTCTATACTACCCAGTGTTTTCATTCCTGCAGCATTTCTGCCTCTACTTTTTGGGCAAATTCGAAGTATTCTGACTCAGGGTTTTTCTGTGGTAATGAATATCAGAAGAAATTAAACCTCTGACAACAATACTCTAGATAAACTACAAGTCTGGCTTGCATTTGGTTTGGTTTTGATTGCCAATTGAGTGGATAATTCCTAATCTTTTCTTGAATGCTGATTGTTGTTATTAAAGACATTTGCAGATATCAGGGATGTAGAAGTGGAATAGTGGCACCTATATTCAGCCCCTAGTTTGTTATTTTTAGACTTACACCCCTTCCCTACCTACCTGAAAAAAAGCTAGGTCTTTCTGTATGTGGGCAGGCCAGTCTTCACCTGATGTAAACCAGCATAGTTGTAATGATTTTGTGGCAGTTAAATCTTTTACACTGTTTGAGAATTCAGCCTGGCAAAGCACCACCTGAAATCTAGTGAGATGCTAAACCTCTCTCTACCCTTTTTGGACACTTGTGCTATTTTGTTCTTCAAAACCAATGCATTATCTAGTTAATATTAGAGCAAGCTGAGTGCACTAGCAGAACATATCACCCCCCAGTAATCACACTATCTTTTTTCAGTAACAACTATTTTTCTATATTCCCCTTTCCCAGCTTCAATTTGAATACCACTGTGACAGGGTGAGGTAAAAAAGGAGAAATGATTGTTTATCCTGAGTGCAACCTCTTCAATGAAGATGCAGACTATACTGTGATTCCAGGAAAAAAAAAAAAAAAAAGAAAAAGACATTAAATGCATATGCGATGAATAGATATGTGGCAAAGTACTAAAGCTAATGATTAACACATAATAAATCTAATGAAACGACATTAGTTGCTGTCAGGTGACTTTCAGGATATCTTGCTGGGTAGTGCTTTTCCAGAGAATGGAATTATTAAAAAGCAAGCTAACTTCCTCTGACTGGGTACAATTGATTATTAGGTAGCAGAAGGCTGTCTCACAGCTTCAAGAGAAAAATGTTTTGTCCTGTTTTGCCTTTAAAATCTGCAAGCTAACTCTGTGAGTGGGGAAGAGGTGCCTTCAGTAGAATGAAGGCTGCATCCATTGAGGCCCTGTTTGTGCACAAGGGGAGAGAATCATCTTTGCCCTGAGGTCAGAGGCTGCAGGTGAGAAAGCCAGGATGAAGGACAGGAGACGAAGGGGGAAATTATTCCCCTTCTTGAATGAGTAAGGTGCAGCAAGCATCCTAAGAAAAAGCCTAGGAATATAGCTTTTTGGTCTCAAAAATTTCAAACTCTCAGGAATTACCAGTGTGGAGTTTGGCTCAGAATTGAGAAGACATGTTGGAGGGGAGATTATTTCTAACACTAATAGATCTCCCTTTTGACCAGTCCTTGTTCCTCAGCTTGAGTTAATACAAGGGCAACTATCGCTAGGTTAAGGCTAATTGTCGTAGGTAAAGGCTAATTGTTGCAGGTGTCTAGGCCTAAATCCAAGAACATTGCAGAGCATAGTATCAATCACTGCCTGACTGCTTGGTACTTCTTGCTTTTACGCATTCCAAATCAATTATTTCTGTGTTTTCCACCAAGAAAAGCAATTTGTCAAGAGCGTGTCAAACGCAAACAACAGTTCTAGCCTTTAACTGAGCATTTGCCCCACATTCTTCAGCCATGGCCCCACTTCTTTGTCAACTGCACAACACTGTCCCTTGTGACAGCCCCCATCACTAAGCCACCCTTTCTTCCTGACCCCCAGCTCGGTGCTGCAGGCCTACAGGGATGGAAGCAATGGGAAGCACCATCCCACCACTCATCAAAAGGAAAAGATTAGGAGAACAGCAGTCTCTGTATCTATCCTCACTCCAAGAAAAAAAGGTTTTTCTTAAGTGGATGTGGTTACTTTCTCTTCTCTAGGAGGCAGACAAACAGGGAAGGCTGCTGTTTGTTCATTCTTTTTTACTGCCAAAGGACTGAATTTCATTTTGGAGGGTGGATCTTTTGGTGACAAGCTAAAATTCACACTTCCGACGCAAAAGCTGTAGCTCCCCATCAGCCTGCAGAAGTAGGCAACATTGTAGAAGCCTTCTTTATGCATTATATGCAGTTAAACATGCTGCCTGCAGTTAAAGATGCAGGTTTAGTTGTTAGTCTTACACCTGTAGCTAGACATTTAGACAGCCTAAGTGCTCCATTTTGCTTCATGTTCTTTTGGACATCCTATGACTCTTTTTCCATTAATTCATTATTTTCTCTGCTCTCAAATTACACAAGAAGTGAATTCTTACTGTGGTTTCCATGTAGGTACTTCAACAAGCCTCACTGTCGTTCACCGTAGCTAAAAGCATCTCCTGTGTTGGTGCTTCCCATTTCTTATTTCTACCAGTTTCTTTTTGGTGATACATGTCAGTCAAGTTCTGTTCATTTTCACAGAAGCTAAGCAGATTGATATGTTTCACTATCCTGATTATACTGCTATTAACCTTGCAGTGATGTTTTGATGAGTTCATTCTGAAATACTTAGTTATCTGACAAAAAAAATATTCAGATATTAGCCATGCAAGTGTTTCCCCAGGCTACTGTCAGTGATTTCAAACACTGGGAGTTCTACTGCAAGGCTATGAACTGCTAAAATATTTGCTAGCAACTGCATGCTGCTCTACGATGTGTTGTCCTTCAGAGAAAACATAATTCACCCAAATAGACAGAAAGTTCGTATTCAGGATAAAATTGTCTTAGTGGTGGTTGGCATGACAATCTGCTTTGTAAATGCAAGTTCAAGGTAGATCCAACAGTGACAAAGAGTGCATTTGAGTAGAACTTTTGTCAATGTAATCTTGTTTGCTCTGGAAGGTGAATGCCATTAGCCACAAAACTGTAACATCATGAATGCTCAGTTTGGAGACGAGATACTTTTGCAAATAATTACAAACCATATGGCAAAATAATCAGAATCCTGAAGTCATAGGAAAAAGACCTAAATAGCATATCAGCCTTTCTGATGATCTGGAGTTAATCAGAGATTTGCAGATCATTTAACTGTTTCATGGTGGGGAACCTGTCTTCTAAACTAAGCCTCGGCCAACATCTCCTGTCCATTATGGGTGTCCTGGAGAAATTCTTTGAATGTTGGACAGAGAGGCATAACCGAGCATCCCAAAGAAGCTCTTTCAGCACTTTCAGCTGAAAGAATAGGGGGTGAAAAAGGGACTGTGAGACATCACTGAGTTGCAGAGATGCAACTGCATTTGTTGATATAGGAAAAAAATGATGGGACCTTCAGGATGCCTTCAGTGTCTTTCTATTTTCTTCTGCACTGGGGCAGTGTTAACCCATGTGCTGAGGAGGCATTGCCTCCCACCTGAGCTGCTCTCCCAGCAAAGGGTCTGACAGGAGATAGCCCCTCCAGGCTGGACAGCAGTTGACTGGTAGAGAAAGAAGTGTCTGGTGCTGTTGTCACTAGCCTGTGTTGAACTGCCTAGGTTTAGTGTTCAGTGCGCACACTTACTACAATTTGACTCTCTTTCTTCTTTTAAAGTGTCCTGTCAAATTCTGCCTGGTTCTCAGTTGATATAAATCACTATTGTTCCTCTGAGGACAATACACTACCACTGTTTTTCCCAGCTGGGGATTTGTCCCTGCATGTTGAAACCAAAGATGTTGAAGAAATAAAATATTCATTTCAAGAAGCTAGAAAATGCTTCTAATTTGCTGCTTCTGATCCTTGCTGTTAACTGCCTTTGGCTCCATGGTGGCTGGCAAAATCACATCAGAAAATGGGTATGCAGAGAATTGGGAAACATCAATATTGTTTGGATGGCTGTGAGGCATGCCACTGTGTGGGTGTTTTTATAAAGGGTTATGTGCAAATGAGACAGATTGAAAGAGAGTTTCTAGCACGAGGACAGGAAAACCAAAACAGTTGTTCAAATCCCTTCTAATAGCCAGGTTTATCACTGTAGGAGAGGATTCTGCTCCCCCAGGGTGATGACAGGGCTGTTTTGCCAGAGAAAGAGATCAAAAGACACTGATCCGCTAGGCCAGCCGTCACAGTGAGAACTGGAAAAAACCCAAAAAACCCTATTGCTGGCTGAATCAGAGTTTGTCCCCACAACTGTACTGAAGGTCTTGAAAAGACGGCTCATTATGCACTTGGGCACTGTCACTTCAGAGGTGTTTCTGGAGTGCCAGCCAACCATGGTGTTTTGGAAAAGTTTCCTGTCTTACTGCACCCTGTCAGTACTTGCAGGAGAGCACCTGGCGGTGCCGGTTGGTTGGGTTCATGTGCTGTCACAGTTGGCAGTGGCAGGGGGGGGTAATTAGGAGAGCAGTGCTCCTGGGCTTTGAGTTCTCAAGAAAGGCTATTTAGCCCAGTACTTTGGAAGAGGTTGAAATGTTGGAAGATGAGGGAAAAGCCAAATATAACAAGGATAGTGTTCAAGAGTCCAAAGGAAATATTTCCTCTCTACGTGTCAGCAGTTTGCAGAATTAATATAAACCTTTCCCAAACCCATGCATGTTGTTCATGTGTTTCTACTGCACAGTGAATGACTTTGGCCAGTGATGAGTCAATGCTGAAGGGTGCAGGGTTGCTGTCCGCTGAGAGGACTTCGTGAATGCAGTGGGGAAGTACTGGATGTTCTTCCCTATCCTTGGAGGTGAGAATATTGTCTACATTGTTCTTGACAGGTGATTCCCAAACTCATAGTCCAGCAACAAAGAACCAGTGACCATAAACTCCCTTTGGCTGACAGTGTCCATGATTCATTATCCTACTACTAGGCCTTTTTCCCAATATCTATGTGAAATCTCCTTTTTTGTTGTTGTTTCTTACATTTTCTACTTCTTTTTCCACCTTTAATGAATGTGGAAAAATATTTAGCCTTTTCTCAGTAGAGATATAGCTTGAGGAATATTATCATATCTCTCCTAAGTTGTCCCTTCTCTAAACTAAATAACCTGATCCTCATAGGGTATTTTTTCCACGTGTCTAAAAATTCTGTTTAGTGTCTTTCAGAATCCCTTTAACTGGACTTCCTGAATTATATTAACTCTATACCAGCTGAGCCTTACTGATAAAGCAGAACTTCTTCATCTCAGAGACAATATTCCTGCTACATTCCCGTATGGACTTTTTAAACAAATTTTTGTCTCATATATAGGTTGTGATTGACAATCATGTCTTAGTTCCTCGCTGCAGTATCAATGCTAGTAATTTCCTATACAGTGCTTAAACAGCTGAATATCCCTACCTATGCATAGAGCTTTGTATTTCCCTTATTGGATTACAGTCCTCTTACCCCAGGCCAATTCTTCCATTTTCAAGATAGTTTTGAAATGTCTTCCTTTTCTGCAATATGCTTGCCACCCCTCCAACTTGCAGAAATTACTGACTAAATGAGCACTCCTTGCTTGTCCTCTCCAAACTATTGATGTAAATCTGACAAGCCTCAGACCCAGAGCAGACCTGAATCCCCTTGAAAGTCAGTCATCTATAGTTACTTCCTAAATGCAATTTACCACCTGTTTTCATGCACCTGAAGTGGTAATTCTATCTATTATTTTTTTATCTGGTAATTTCACAGACATACAGAGCAACCAATAATATTTCACCTGAGTTCCATGTGACCAAATCGAGTATTTGCAGTCTCTTCTTGCAAGACAGACTTGTCATTTTTCTGAATTTCTAGTTGAGTTTCTCTGCTACTGCATGAATGTAAATGCACTTTTTCTTTCTTCAATATGGATGGCCTAAATTACACTCAGTATGCCAGATGTCTTGGTGTGCTGGCTAATCTTTCTCTTTCAGCTGGAAATACCTTTCCAGTTACATCAAGGATCATATCTGTCTTTTTCCACAGTAAATTCAATCACTGGCTCATAGTCATCCTGTGATTGATAACAGGTTCTTCTCCTTCTTTAGCTTTCTCTTAGGAATCATTTGTTTACTAAGCTGTAATTCTCCTTTCCTGATCTTGGAAAGAGGGGTTAAAATAATTTACTTATGTGATTCAGTTTCGACAGTAGCATCCCACAGAATGGATTGTATTGGTTTGATGTGTGAGTAATGATCTGTATGCTCCTAGTCTATATTTTTACTGTGTGCTCTCTCTTCAAATTGAGGACGCTGTAAACACTGAAAAATAAGAACACGTAGTTGAGTGATACATTGATATTTTGCCAAAACAAAAAAGAGACGACTGGAGCAACTTTAAATGCCCAGGTGATATCTTTAAACTATTTGTTGGAGTAACACACATATAAGAGAACTTTCATATCCTGTAGGTAAAACTAAATATTCCTTAGTTTAATAGTGACAGTCTATTAGAAAGAAGTGACAGGTTGTCAGCATATGTACCATGTTTGAAGTTGTGACCCTGTGAAGGTATCATTTAAATTACTTTAAGGTTACTTTCTTTACCTTGAGTCACCTTAGAAAGTTAAATTAATAATTATTCTTAGAAATGTTTGAAATTAGCTGAAATTATTGGAAATGGTATTTTCTTTTGAAAATTTTCATTATCTTTCCTTCCCAATAACTTTCCTAATATTTGGTATTTAAATTGTAAAAACAGCAAAACCAATGTTTTGGCACTTTCTAACAGGATGTTTCTTTTGTCTTTCATCTTTCCTTGTTTCCATGTTTTCAGCTCTTCCTTCTTTCTCCCAATACATTTTTCCCTCCTTCCATTTCTCTATGTGCTGTTAGGCATGTGAGACCCAAAGTTTTGGTGTGTTTCAGAATAAACTCAATTGGCAACATAGATGAAAGTTGTGATTAAAGATATACAGCTCCTCTTTCATAGAGCTTGGACAAGGTAAGGTGGGCAGCCTGCCCACAGGGGTACTTTGGACTGTTGGTGTGAGGATCCTAGCCTAGACTGCATTTTCATATGCTGGCAAGCGAGACACCTTGCTGGTAGGGTCAGTACCTCCAAGGGCCAGATGGGTCTTTTGGTCCCTTCCTGTACTGTGACCTGGGCAGGCTGTCAGGTTAGTTTTTAACCTGTTTAGTGCCCAAACCTTCATCAAACCAGCTCATTTGGTCCCTGTCTTCTGAGGACATGTTTGCAAGGTCACGTTTTAGAGACCACATAAAGGTACCAGGGCTGCCATCAAAGACATTTGATAAGGAGCAGTCTTACTTTTCTAAAGGATGGCTCATGCTTGGGGTAAATCCAAGCTGCTGCTGCCACTCTGGCAGGGGAAGGAAGGGCAAGGTGTTGCCTTCTCTTGGGATAGAGCAGAGTAGCCATCATCCTCACACAAGGCCATGGGGGCACAAACCCCTTGACAGGCCAAGCAAGTTGGAGGAAGGTCCTGGCAACGCAGATGCAAGAGAAGGGGAAGATGTCCTGAGACAAAACTTTGGGGAAATCCTGGGGGTAGCATATATAACTCCAGCACTGGATCTCACATGAATAGGTCATCAATGAGACAGATACTACAAAACCTTGCTTTGGCCTCTGGAACTCATCTCCTTTCTGCACCACTGCTAGTTGTAGCACTAACTTGTTTCACACAGGCTGCTCACAGATGGCACTGGGCTTTCTTTCCTGCCAACTCCATCGTCAGTCCTCCTCCCTCATCAAGATGAACTACAATAAAGAAATTATAATTCCTGTCCCCAGCCCAGTTTACGCTGTGGAGTAGTGCGCTGTGGCTTAAATTTGTCCACCCTGAGTCAAGTCTTCTTCATAGACAGCAAGAAAAACTTTATGCAGTAAGGTATCATGGACACTGACTTCTGTGTGTAGTGTTTATATGTATTGGACCAGGCCCTCTGTAACTTTGTTTTCAAGGCTTTTACATGTTTTTCCTCTTTCAGACAGTTATAAACAAACCTGGAAGGTCTCTACTGTTTTGAGGGTTTTATTTCATTTTTCCTGGGTAAAGTGTTTTCTTCATTTTTCAGACTCAACATTTTTCTATTGGCAATTCAGCCTCCAGTGTAACAAATACATACCTGGTTTTGTCAATTATTTTCCCTTACAAGTTACCAGCAAACACCCAGCAGTCCTCCACTGACCCCCATTTCCACACTACTCAGTGAGGATGCAATATATTGCAAACTTAGCCTTCTATGAAACATGGCTATGATGGTGTCTCCCTAAGAAAAAAAAAGCTTTTATTTTTATTCTTTTGTTACTGAAGTAATGGAATAGAGAGCACTGGCAAGGATTTTTTTTTTCCTGAGACGTGTTTGAGCAGATTAGTGAGGCTGCCATCTGGAACAACAGACATTCACATTTTGTGTGTAATAGCTAATCAATATGACTGTTGTATTATTACATGCCTTATTCGCAGAAGAAGTACAACCTGGTCAACTAGGCATCAGGAAATCTGACTCTGACATCAGCTTACTACGTGTTTTTGAACTCTTAGTGTTTAAGCTTGTTCATATGTAAAATAGGAATAATAAAGCTTTTGAGCCAGTAGATAGTGCTTTGAAATCTACAAATGGAACAGTTATGGAAATAAAGTTGGCTGACTTACTTTCTGGCATTTAGAGAGTTATAGGGACATGAGAAAGATATGAAGCCTATATATTTATATAAGATGGTACAAGTTAATGGGAAAAAAAAAGAATCTGTTAACTGGAAATGAAACTTTCATAGCAATGATATTAGTTCTTTGGTAGATTAAATTGTGGGATTAGGCATGGTGGTTTAAGAATTAAGTTACCTTTATCATTGAACAATGGTAAGGATATTCAGGGCCTAGCTCTCCATTCCTTTTTTATCGCCTTGTAACAGATATATGCATGGGAGAACTCATCTTTTTAACCTGAAGCATGGCTTTTTTTTCCCTCAAATTTTGCACCACATTCACTCATTGTAGGTTTGTACCATTTGTACTGCTGAGTCATTTGCCTGCGCATCCCAGTACAGCTCCTCGCATCTGCCTTGAGGAGGATTTCAAAGTGCTTCCAGGAAGACCAAAGGGATTAGAGGAAATATGGAGGAATTTAAGACTTTGTGGGTGAAGGTGGTGGAGTTTGGGGAGAACTGGGCAGGGACTTGCAGTGGCAGATTCAGAGCAGCTTGGAGATTTTGGCGCCAAGAACAGTTTTGCATATCCCACAGACTCTGAAATGGTATTTATCCTATTTCTTTCATTGGCTTGCTGCAGAGGCTGTTCTGATTTTCTAGAAACTTTGTTTCAGTATTTGTGGGATCTACAGTAAGGGTTTTCCTACAGCTCAAAATTTCTAATGACTTTCACCAAGATTTTCACCCAGATAATTTTTGGCATCTCTCTGTGAGAACTGCTTCAGCTTCCCGTGCCTTCCAACAGCACACAGGAAGGAGCTGCCATCTCATTTGACCTGCCTTTCTGGCCAGCCTTTGGCATAGTGCTTGTGACCTCCTCCCAGCTGAGCAGTCAGAAATAGAGGAGTAGTGCTGGATAGCACCATTTCCAGAATACACGTGGTTGCCACAGGTTGCTTCTTTGTTTAAATGTTACAAATCTATTTTGCCTGAGTATCTATAGTTAGTGGCATATTTAATTTTCTATTAGTTTTGCAGTTCTCTTCTATGAGCAATGAATAAATTCACCAAGAAAAAAAACGTGGCAAGAAGGAAGAGACTTTTATCGTTTTAGAAATGATGCTAATATATTTAGGTCTATATTTTGCTTTGAGCTTGGAGTATATAGAGATAAATCCTGCAGTCCTTGTTTTACCCTGAAAAAAATTGGAATGCATTTTGTATCCATAAAATAAGAAAAGATCTGTGGTTTATGTTTTAGTAATCCCATATCTTGGGAATTAATGACGTGCTTTTTGTAATATACACTGAGGAACATCTTCTCACAGCTGCATAGTGGAGTACTACAATTCCCACTTTTGCTAACGTTTACTGAGGCCTATAACATGGAAAATAGTTTTTACTCTCCAGAAGGAGTGACTGCTGTGTCCAAATCAAATTGCCAAGCAGTTGTCTGGGATTGAAGAGGAAGGATGAAAAGAACAAGCAAATTGACATATGTTGATTTACTGGGACTTTGTCCAAAAAAAGAGTCCTGGATTCTCTGGTCTGCAGGGGTAAAAAAGAATTATGGAAACCTTAATGGAGAGCAGAGGTTTGCCAAAAGGGAAGTATATCCAAGATGTCCTGGGGTTTTAAAAGAAGAGTGAACAAGGTTTTTTATTGCTGTAAAGCAACGTATTTCAAAATTATCACTAGAAAGGTGGCTGCCGTAGGCATAGTGGCTGTATTTTGCTAGAACACTTCTACTGGTGGACATTACACAGAATATAGGAAACTAGGAAAAAGGGGTACGATGTGAGAGAGTTTATTTTTTTTACTCGCATAAACTCAGAAATTTACTAATATCAATCAAACCTCTGTGTGACATCTTCCCAGTGGACACCAATGGCAGACAAATTTAAGGAGTAAAAGCTTGTAGTGTAGAACCGGCCTTTGTGTAACTTTCCAGAAAGACAGTAGTACTGCTGAGAACGAGTGGTTGCTGTGTAGTAATTCCTCTTTATGTAAGTAGTCATCAATGAGTTCGCGTAATCTCCCACCGCCCCCGCTGTTCTTCCACTCAGCAGCGCTCTGCCAATCACCCACACAGTGACTCACCCGGAGAGCCCTTTCTACTATATACTTACAAAAAGGTTAGAAACATTAAGCTGTTCCTTTTCTGTTCTCCCTCTCCCCACCCCCCTTCCTAAAATCACTTCAGACAAATTTTTGGCATAGCTCTCCCCTAGTTTTCCCTTAGAAAACTTCCTCTTCTTATAAAGGTAAAAACTTTTGAAGTTTTGCTTTGAAATAGCGAGATGGCTGTTGTTGCTAGAATACAAGACCAACCATTTTTGCCTTGTTTTTAACAAACTGATCCTTTAATGATCATGAAAATTTATATTCAAATAAAAGTTCCTTCTGGCCCTAACAGTGGATGGCCATAGCCTGATGATTTTGTTATGAAGCTGCTAATTCCTTGTCTTAATCTTTAGTGGAGTATGCTGAAGAATGCAAGTCTACGCTAATGAAATGCGTAGTCCTCCCCTTTTCCTTGGTTTCTCAGAGATGGATTCCTAGTAGTGGAAAATTATGTTTTATGATTTTATGATTATTTATGATTTGCTCTATTTTTTTCTATGATTTTGTGCATACAAATCTTGGTGAGGCAAATCCTTCTTGGTGACGCAAATCCTTCTTCCTTTCTCCCCCCAAATCTCTCAACATAACAGAAAGAGGATTCAAGTAGCTCTTTCAGTTGTGCAGTCTGCTCTTTCCAGTGCTTTTAGACAGTGAAGAGTTAATATTGAACAAATTACCTGGTAATAAAGAAAGGTCGAAGATGAGAAATAGTCATTTTGCCCCTCTAGGCGATCAGCTGTTCCTCCATGGGTCTTACTCTAGGAGGACTTGAAGGTGGAATGGAATGAGAATTAGTTGCTTATTCCTGGTTGCCAGCTCCTTATTTATTAATTTGTAAATCTATGCAATAGTTTCTGTGAAAATGTTCCAGCTGGAATTGTATCAAATTTCTTGTTTTGTTGTTGTGTTCCTATTTCTTAAATATTAATTTTGTATTTACTTACAAATGAAACATTAAATGAAATGACAGGGTGGGCAAAGAGCCAAAAAGGGGATTTGTGCAGAAGTAAAGCTGCTCATCTGCAAGTGCTATAAAACTTTTCTGAACAGCATGACAGGTATCTCCTAAGATCCCGGTGCTTGTGTAAGTTCTCTTAACAAGGAGAAAACAGCATGGAGGTGTAAAGGAAAGGAAAGTATTTTCCAGAAATGTTGTCATGTCCTGACCTGGGCGTATTTATTACTGCATAATGGATCTGTGGGATATTAATAGGAGATGGCTATATGTGCCTTTGTATGCAATCATTTACAGTAAGTCAAAATCCAGTTCTGTTCTGAAGGAACATTTGTGAAACGAAAGGAAAAATCAGTATGTTGGGCAGAAATAAGGTTTGACTCCAGGAATGGCTTGACTACTTCACACATCTCTCCTGCTTGCAGTGACACTGCAGATTAGAGAATATGTTCTGCGATAGATCTTTATTTTCATTTCTTTTGATGAAATGACTGACAAATGTACACAGGTGAATTTCAAGCACATCACCTTCTGCCTAAAGAGGTAAAAATTAAGAAGCTGAGTTTTAAGCTGTGTCTAGAACGTGGTCCCATGGGTGTTTCATTGCTTGCAGTGACAGACAACGTGTCTCTGTACTCTTCACAGTACAGCCTGGCTGCTCAGTCCAGGCAAGGTTTTGAATGTAAAGCCTTTGTGGATCAGCAGTGTCTGCTGAGAGCAGAATTCACCCTTTCAATGGTGTTTGAGCTTGGAGCCCCTTGCATTCTACATCTCCTGTAGCTTGGAGACCTGCCTCCTCTGCTCTGCTCAATGCCAGAATATCTTTGCTTTTCCTTCT
The DNA here is from genome assembly GCF_000687185.1 of Egretta garzetta. Lineage (NCBI taxonomy): Eukaryota > Metazoa > Chordata > Aves > Pelecaniformes > Ardeidae > Egretta > Egretta garzetta. The sequence goes on from NW_009258380.1 coordinate 1,126,733, forward strand.
CTCTCTTTGGGAGTTTCAGGGCAATAAGGAAAGCTCCCTCCTTTTCACCTTCACTTTGTGTTGTTTGCTGCTTTTTCCAGTCTGCTGTTTTCATAGCTATGGTAAATGAAATATTGATCTTTGGGAAGCTCCTGAGGGAAAGCAAGGTCTTACCCTTTATGTGGACAGCTTTCTTTGCAAGTGGTATATACTTTAATATACTGCTATACCAGGAAAAGAATGGTTGCCTACCGGGATATATTTAATAAAGGCAAACATACAAAGCAAGTCAGCATTTCTTCTCCAAGGAAAACAGAAATTAAAATATAAATTAGCATAAATAAATAACCCAATACCTAGTTGTGCCCTGAGGCCCAGTAGTGCTCCCAAATCTAGGTTCTGTGCACCTCTGCTGCCCATAGATCTTGCCTTCCCTTGCAGGAATGATCAACCGCTATCTTATTTGACAAGCACCGACTGAGACAGGGCAGTGGGAACATAGGATGTCCAAGCTGGGCACTTCACGTATCTCTTCATGCATGGGCTGAATCAGAGGGCTCTCTGCTGTCCTGCGAGCCACTCTTCTCCCAAACCCCATGCTGGGTAATAAGAAGAAGGTAGTCAGCAGGTTTTATTTGAAGGCTGCTCTGTACACATAGCTGCGTTGCACCAGTTGGGTCACCTTGCTGTTGCTTTATATATAGGATTAAACTATCTGAACAAATCACCTGTGAAATCCAGGAGATGAGAGATGAAGAAATGACTGAAATGGGGGGCTTCATATTCCTTTTTAAAAATGAATTATTTTCCCCTTCTATAATCTACTTTTTTTCAGTATGTTGATAATATTTTCAAGGTAATAAAATATTTCTAAAGAAGAAACCCCCACTGTGTTTTTTTCTCATAATGTTCTTATGGAAATTATTCATATTTATTCTCCATTAACATTTTGTTTCAAGGTAGAAATCGGCCTGCTCTGGATGCTGTATTTTTTAATTTTAAACAAATGCACCGCTCATGTAATGGGCCAGACTGATGAGTCTGAAGCTACGAAGTTCCCTGTTTATTTGCAGGTTATGCAGATAGCACAGGGTAGGCCAGCCTGCTCTGCAGGGTTCCCTCTGCTCCTTTGCCAGTGTTTTCTGCTGGTACCCAGGGTGGGCAGTACCTTTGGGAGCGAAAGGATGGGGTGGTGCCTGTGCACATTTGGTAGTGCTGAAACATTGGTCTACAGGGGTTTGTCTGGATCAACTACTTCTTTCTCTCTCTTTAAAAAAATCTATAAACCAGTAATACCAATGCGTCACCCCAATTTTAATCAGGTGATTAAAGTCCAGTTTTCACCACAGAAATTTCTAAAAGAGAATCTTTCTGAAGCACTAGAGGCAAATCTGCATGTTTGAGTAAATCACATTTACTTGGCAGTTCACGAGATGTGTATTTTCACCCGAGAATAACTTTTCAGGGGTTAAATCCCAGCTTGCTTCTCAACAGCTGCATTTTTCTCCAGTGTTCTCTAAACATATACTTTCCATCTTCTTTCACACTAATCGTTTAGTGGTGCCTGGATCTGCTCCTGTGCAGAGCTCTGGTCTGTTGTGGTTGTTTTTCTAAACATCAGAGGGTGCTCATGAATTTGTGCACTGCAGAGCTACTTTGGGAGTTAGTCTGAGTATCTTTGTACTTAGATTGTAAAGTAAATATGTATATGCATATTTGAATAGAGCCTTGTGATCACATGGGAGGTTTCAAATCCGAACGACAGCTGGGAGCCCAGCTCCTGACTATACTTTAATGCAATCTGCATCCTTTATGGTCGGGCAGGCCTTTGGAGAATCGCCTGACATTTTGCAGAAATACCCTTTTTGTTCTAACCCTGGGTTTCAGTCTGTCAAACTCGTATTCTAATATTTTCTGCAGTATGTGGAAAGAAGGCAATGCATTTCCCTTTCAGTTTCTGTGCAGCTTTGCTGGTTGTTACGTTTACTCAGATGAACGTTAAAAAAATAGGTAGTCACTCATGCCCCTTTCAATATGGTAGAATAAAGTAAAGCCAGACAAGTGAGAGAGACAGATTTGCCACAGGGGGAAATACTGCTTTCTTTTCTTCACCTTTTTCACTGCTTTCCCACTCATAATTTTTGCACTCCTATCCTCCACCCCATTTTTGAGAAACATGTACGGTAGGGCTTTTACTCCCATAGAGCTGGCTTTTTGAACTCATAGCCACAAGGCAGCATCTCTTCTGCTTTTTATTCTTTCCTGTGCTACCTTCAGTGGAACCAGCAGACTGACGGTACTTTGTTTGGGAAAGGGTCTCATTTCCCAGGGTTTGACCAGTTTTGCAGGCTGTTCCTCCAGTGCTGTTTCTGTTTTCCTCAGTGTCAGAAGTCGAGGCGGTTTCTTTCTCCTTCTCTTCCTCCCCCCTGTTTTTCTTTAATCCACAACCAGAACTATTTGAGAGGGCTTGAACACAAAATAAACTCTCACTGTTGTAGGTTTCCTAATTCTAAGGTCTAGGCCATCGAAAGGGGAAGAAATCTTAAAAACTATCAAGCAGTAATAAAAATTTATACATTGGCAAAGACAAATGCTGTTATGAACTTGGAGAACTGGGAGTTCTGTTAATTGAGATTAAGTGTTTTCACCTTGGGGATTGGTTAATGTCAGCCCTTGTACTTTCCTGCAAGTGAAAGTGTGAGCTTTGACATTAAACAGGCAATACGTTCCTGACTCCATGCAACTGGCCCTTGTGACTCTACACTTGAACGCTTACAGGAAAAAAAATGGAAAGGATTAAATAGAGAAGCTGTAAGAATGATTTCTTGCTTGTGTAAGCATGAAGGATCCCATGAGCTCGAGCTGCTTAGCTTATCAAATAGAGGTTAAGAAGCTACTGGGCAAAAATTTTTAGGCACCTATGCAGGTTGACAATATTTAATATTAGAGCTCTTTTTAAGTTCTCTTGCTTACTTATCCCTGTCTTTTCAAAACTAACTATAAATATTTCTGAGGGCATACTTTGGATACGAGTAAGTCTTTTCTTATGAAAATTGTTTTAACTGAAAACAACCTCTTTAACTGAACAGGATTTTCTGTGGAATGCCCCTTTGTTCTGAAAGAGTCCATGGTTCTGATGAAAAACTGAAAACTAAGTTTGGTTTTAGAACACTTAAACTGAACACTTCTCTGTTTTCCAGCAGATGAAAATGGCATTTGTCATGTAATATACTAGCTTCTGTCCAGCTTGGACTTTACCACCACATGAAGTCTATAATTAATGGAAATTGAAGGACTACTATTTGTAGACAGCTGTAGTAGCTGAGTTTGAAGTGTAGTGATTAATTTGAGGCTGGGATTAGCAGCCATTATGTGATATGACTGAGGTTAGCAAATGAATGTTGGTACATTTGGCTCTCGGGGTTTCTGTTTCTCCTTATGCCTATATAACACAATGAGGCTTTTTGCACTCAGTTGCTGTAATCATCTCCTGCTAGACCTGTGATGTGTTCTCTCCTCTTTTTTTAAAGCATTAAAATACATGTATTCACACACTCACTGTGATTCAAGTGTTGTTCACCTGCATTTTTAAATTTTCCCCTTCATTAAAAGAGACCTCTGAGTTGTTTGGTTTTTTTCCTGCTATCGCTCATACTTTTGTGTCTTTTATTTTTACCTGAAAATCATTAATGACTCATCATTTTTCAATACTAGCAACTCAACTCTGTATGGCATTAATTTGCCTTGCAACAATCTGTTCTCTCCACATACAGCTGGAATGCTCTGGCATCGCTTGCTAAGAGCATTAGTCTTCAAATCTTCAGCTGTTCTGACGGAGTAATATTCATTTAGGCCCTCTTTCTCATTAAATTCCTTCCTGAGCTTTTTATTTACTGGAAAGCCAGCTTTCCACAGCTTCTGACTACCACCCAGGAAGGTGCTGTCATTAATTTAAAATGAAATGCTTTGCTTTGGTTATTTGTTTATGTCTTGACAAATGCTAACTTTTGTTTTCAGTTCAAGCATCTCTATTCATTAACCAGTTAACTACTGGAAGTAAGTAAAATACTCTGACACTTAGTTTTATGCTTCTGTAGAACTACTTTTTCTGCAGTCAAAATTGGATCCTGACAAACCTCTTGATCATAAAATACCTGCACCAACATACCACATGTTGAGGTAGAGCAAGGGAAGGGATGCTCTCCGTGCAATTTTGTGTTTTGTCCCTGGGGCAGGAAATGCAGGGCAGTATGCCCTGCTCCAGGATACACTGATATATCAGATGCAGTGCTGCGGAAATTAAAAACTCTGCTGTTCACCTCAGCTTTGTCTCTCCAGGCCAGGAGCAAAGCCTCAGAAATTACCTCAGGTTTTAGGGTGTATTTCTGTGCACACATGTATTGGGTCAGGCTGAGATGGAGTTAATTTTCCTCATAGTAGCCTTCATAACACTGTACTTTTTATTGGTATGTAGAAACGTGTTGATAACACACCAGTGTTTCGGCTACTGCTGAGCAGTGCTCACACAGCATCAAGGCTGTGCCTCCAGCATTCTCCCACTACCACCAGTGGGCTGGGAGGGGACAAGATCTTGGGAGGGGGGACATAGGCAAGACACCTGACCCAAAATGACCAAAGGAATATACCATACCATACAACGCTGGCTCAGAGATAAAAGCTAAGAAAAAAAGGAAAGAGGAAGAGGGGGCATTTGGTTTTTTACAACGTTTTGTCTTCTGCAGTAACTGCTATGCATACTGAAGCCCTGCTTCCCGGGAAGTGGCTGGACATTGCCAGCTGGGAATGGGAAGTAGAGAGTAAAATCTTATCTTCCTTTTGCTACCATGTGCATCCTTTGCTTTTGCTTTTATTAAACTGCCTTTGTCTTGACCCATGAGATTTTTCTTTTCCACCTCATTTTCTCCCCGCCTGTCCTGCTGACGAGGGGAATGATAGAGCGACTTGGTGGCACCTGGTGTCCAGCTTAGGTCAACCCGTCACAGCATATATTAGCTACTCCTCTGGTTTTGAGCTTGTCTTGAGCTTAGTCAACCAATGCTATGCGGTTCCTGATGCCTTCCTGAAAAAAAGTTATAGAATCTAACTTCAAGGGAGGAGTTTTATCTTGCTCTGGCCTTTATTACAACCTGGGAATAATTTCAGAACCTCTATTAGCTTGATGCATTACTTACTGTGTCCTTTTTCCAGCACTCAGATTTAGGTTCTGTGGCAGGAGCGAGGAATCCTTTCTGAACAGTTGGATGTTCAACAACAAATAATACAGTGCACTGTTAACAAGCACAGATATTTTCCTAACAACTCCTAGATAAAAAGAAGTACTTAACTTTCCTTGCCAAATCTATAAAATGTTTTCCCAAATGGAAATGCTACATAAGTGTTTGTAATGCTCTTTACAGCATACTTTCATTATCTAGTCTAATCATATGAGAGATTTGTAGTGTCAGGAAAACAAACAACACACCAAAATATATTCCATGTTCCAAGAATTTTTTTTCTCCAACTTCTGATAATTCTGTTATTCCAAAGAAGAGTTGATCTCTATCTCTTCTACTGGACCTGCTTCACTAGCTTGTTGAATATTTTAAAGAGAATTTTATAAATTCTTACTTCATTTCTCATTAGTGCTGACAGAAAATTGAAAGCTACTTTCACTGGAATATGTTAAAACTTCCACTTTTTTTTTCTTTGCAAGATAAGCAATGTAGGTTACTTCCCTATTCAAAATATATATTTTAAATATTGTTTTTCACGCAAATGTTTTGGTTTTATTTTTAACAAAAACAGTTGAATGAAACTCGCATTCTTCCAAAGTGAAATTGATAACATGAATTAAAAAATTACAGACATTTGGAACAGTTCTTCAAAATGTTGTATCCTACTGCTGTTTTAAAAGCTTGATTCCTTACACAGGTGTTAGCTGATTTTTATCAATATAGGTCCTTTGTTTGATCCTGATCTTTTACTGCTTATTAAGGAATAATATTACTAACTATCCACAGGTTTCATTTATTTGGAAAGCTTGGGTTCAGAACACACAGAATGTGATTAAGAAGCTTTACATCATCCCTCTGGGCAGAAGAAAGCACAGATCAATATTTGAAATATTTTCTTGCTAAGAATACAAAATTACTTTTTTTCCAGAGGTAGCAGGATTGTGAAAAAATGTTTTTCCCTAATGATTTGTGGGACAAGGACAGGAAATGGGAGACATTCAGCCAGGACACTCTCTCAGAGTAACATTGGAAAACTGCTAATGTGCAGGCTGTATGCCTAGACCTACCTGGGAACACTTTAAAGGAAAAAGTGTGAATAAGGTAAAATCCATCTGGAATCTATGGGGTTTCAACCTCTGTACTCTTTCTTGCACTAAATGCATTTTAAGCAAGTACATTTAAACTTTTTATCCTTGCCAGCTAGTGACAATGTTTCAACTGGTAGCCTGAAAACTAAATAAGGACAACAGGATGAGTCTTCTAGGGTCTTATCTTGTCTCATAATGTTCAAGCTCTGGGAGGGAATTATGTAGCTTGAGAATAGCAGTATAATGTAATCAGCATGTGTAAGTCTGATAACATATCAGAGATGTAATACACTTTATCCTCTTGTTGCATTAACTTTATACGGATCATAAAGACACTGGCAATTCAGTGTCTTTTTGGAGCAGATGATGATTGTTATAGGGTCCAACTAACATGCCTGGGTTGAAAAAACCCCCCACTCATGGATACAGGCAAGGAACTGATGGGAAAAAAAACCTGCTAAGGACAGGAGCCAGCATTGTGCTCTCATCATGAATAAGGCAAGCCATACACTTGACTGCATTAGGAGGAGCATGGGCATCAGAACAAGAGGAATTATCAACCCTACCTTCTCAGTGATAGTGAAGCTGCCCCTGGATTACTGTGTCCTCTTTTGAGGCTCCTCATTTCAGGATGGCTGCTGAGAAACTGGAATGGATCCAGCAGAGACCTGCCAGGATAAAAACACTGAGGAAGAGAATGAGGGATGGAGCTGGGCTGGTTTAGTCTGGCAAAGGGGAGGGTAAGGAGCAGTCTCATAGCACCCAGCTGATGGGGAACTAAAAAATTACAGAACCAAACAGCAGTGTAAGATGGTGTAGCGTGAGGCAATAGCTGCAAATTAAAGCTTGGCAAGTTCAGACTGGATATTAAGAAAAGCTTTCTACCAGGGGTTTGGCACAATGTAGGAACCTGTTACTCAGACATAGTGAAATCTCCATCCTTGCAGGTTTTCATGACTCTAGCAAGGAAAAGCCACAGCTGACCTGGCTGGGTGTTGGCAGTAGTCCCACTTAAAGCAGGAGGCTGGACTATCTAGTCACCAGAGGTCCCCTCCAAACAACTTGTCTGCTGTTCTGTGTCAGGCATTCATGTTTCTGGGCAAACTCAATATAAAGACGTCTTAGAATCACTTTGGTTGGAAAAGACCTTTAAGATCACCGAGTCCAACCTTTAACCTAACCCTGCCATCCCACCACTAAACTATGTCCCTAAGCACCTCATCTATCCTTCTTTTAAATACCTCCAGCGATGAGGACTCTACCACCTCTCTGAGCAGCCCATTCCAGAGCCTGACAACCCTTTTGGTGAAGAAGTTTTTCCTAATGTCTAGCCTAAACCTGCCCTGGCGCAGCTTCAAACCATTCCCCCTCGTCCTAGCATCTGTTACCAGGGAGAAGAGGACGACCTCCACCTCACTACAGCCTCCTTTCAGGTAGTTGTAGAGGGCGATAAGGTCTCCCCTCAGCCTCCTCTTCTCCAGACTAAACAACCCCAGTTCCCTCAGCTGCTCCTTGTATGACTTGTGTTCCAGACCCCTCACCAGCTTGGTTGCTCTCCTCTGGATGTGTTCCAGCAATGCAACATCTTTCTTGTAGTGAGGGGCCCAAAAACTGAACACAGTATTCGAGGTGCGGCCTCACCAGCACCGAGTACAGGGGCACGATTGCTACAAACCCAAAGCCTTGTAAAGCCAATTAAAAGTTTGGTTGAAATGTTTAACTTATGTTCATTTTGTTTCTAATGATAGAGGTCCTGACCTAGTATTTAAGTAACAAACTTCCTTCTTGATGTGGACCTCTACAGGACTCAAAATGGTGCATCTGTGAGATTGCAATTGTAAACCGGGGGTCTGGACTCTTCACCTGGTAGAGAGAATATTGACAGGGACTCTTCTGAAAAAATTACTTTTTTCGTACATAGATGCTGACTTGTAGGATAAGAAACTTTTTCTTCTGAGAACACGTTGGTTTAATTGAGATATTTAAGGAGATTTCTCAGTTTGGGGGAAGAAGATAGCTTTCTGAAGCAAGGCCTAGAACTTTATCCCTGCATAGGTAAAATGTGAAACAGAACAATTTCTGAAATCTCAATATATCTCATGGGAGAGGAAAGAGGAAAGTATTTGCCTTCCAGATACAAAACTGAAACATGTTCTAGACTTGGGGAAAATACAACTGATGGCTATGGAATTGCATTTACTATGGTGAGTTTTTTTGTTGGATATATGTATCAAGTTTTTACAGTCAAATAAGCCTGTCATGCATATGCTATAATTGCATTAATTAATTTTGTAAATGCAGTGATTCATTAAATGATGAAAAAATTTAACTTGGACAGCATATTAAGGATCCCAGGGAAATCAGATATACTTTCTTTTGTTGCTTGCTTTCTTAGGGGAAATCATTATCTTTGCTAGTAAATTTATTTAGAATATTTTTTTATCTTTTTTTCAAGTCTTTACAGCTCCCGTAATTTGATTCTTGAGAAAAAAGTGAATCACTCATGACTGCAAATACTTCTTTTTCAACCAGACTGGACGTATTTGTGGATTCAATTTTTTTCCAGTTTCTGGGACTCAGCACAATGTTTTGAACTTTGGTTATATGAATTTTGAAATCCTCTCTTTCCATTAAAGTGTGGTGTGTCCCTTCTTTTCCTTATTTTAAACCTGTGCTTCACTAATTACTTAATTCAAATGGATTCAATAAGTGACTTTTTTTTCTTGTAGTATCTCTGAATCAAGTAACTAATTTCACCTTTTTCTTTTGTTCATACTAGATGTAATTGGATTAAAGATACACTTAGTTTTCCTACTGCTCATAGGTGGCATGAATTAAGTCAGCAGCATTGGCAGAATAGCTTCAGATGTTTTCTCTTTGTTAGCAATTAGAATCTGAAAACCACTTCCCTCTGGCTTTTGAAAACCTGTTATTATAATATCTGTTTTCACAATTTAATAGACCACTGCAGATTTGTATAATAATACTGCCCTTTTACATAGTTGTTAAAATTTTCAAATAAGAGTTGACAAATGTTTATATCTGGTCAACAAAGTGAATGTGTTATGACATGAGCTTTAGCCTTCATCTTTTGGCGATGTCTCCATGTGACCGTGCTGAGCTGGTTTTTTCCTCGGTATTTCTAAGTTACTAGAATTTCAAGCCAGCCAAAGTAGGAGATGAACGAGACCTATTATTGTTTCATTGACTTTTAAGCACTCTGCATTTCCATTCCTCTTCATGGGAAAGGTCACTTTAATCAGTGGTGAATACTTCAGAGTTGATAGCACAAAATAATCTTAATAAGTTATTTGAATAGCAATTTGGTTCAGATGAAATTCCCTTAATTGGAAGAACATGCATTTGCAGCATACTGCAACATATACTGGAGAGCTCCAAGAGGATAGCCCTGTTTTCCAGTCTGACAATCAAGAACAGATTGACAGAACTAGGATTGCTACTTCCAAAGGAAGAATGATTAAAGAAACACACGACAACACTCCTTAAACATGTACAAGCGTGTTGCAAAAGAGAAGATAATATAGTATTGAGATGATCAAAGAGACATGAAGTAAATTTCAGCAAGCAAGATTTAGAGCTGACAGTATGAAAATCCTCCTAGCATTCAAGATAATGAATGAAGCACGGGGATAGCTTGCCTAGGGAGACTATGGGAATTTCAATGCTGAAGGTGTTAAAAGCAGAACCAGTGTGTCTGACAAGGACAATCTAGGTTTAAGACAGGATGTGGTCCTCTTCTGAAGCAAAATATACATTAGATGTCCTCTCAAGAACCCTTCCAGCCCTATTTTCTATGCTTCCCCTTGTCTTATATTTCAGAGTTGATCATGTCAATGTTTCTGTCCAGAAAATGTAATTTAATAACAGGGCTGGAGTGAGGTTTCTGTTTATTTACACACAGCAAAAACTTAGTTTCTAAACCAGTTTGCTTTTCAAGAACGGGCTTTTTTTCAGCTTTTAAAACACTCAGGCTTTCAGAGTCTCTTTGTTGCTCAGGTCTTGCCTGTTAATTTTGGGCTCCTAAATTGAACCTAAAATTTGTGACTCCTTCTGAGACAGTCCTCTTCAGTGAGGTTCATCTCAATTTTAGCCAGCTAAGAGGTAGGCATCTAACCTAATACGGTCATACAGGCACCTGCTGTAGTCTATGGGGAGGGGGGAGATGCTGCTAGAGGACTTATCCTATATCCAAAGTGTTACTTAATGAGATGAGCACCACTTCTCGGGCAAAATAGCATTTCCATGCAGAAACCTGTGTTTGCTATGTATGAGAAAGTTGGGGTGGTTTGGCCTGGAGAAGAAAAGGCTCCAGAGAGACCTTATTGCAGCCTTTCACTACTTAAAGGGGGCTTATAAGAAAGATGGGGACAGGTTTTTTAGTAGGGCCTGTGGCGATAGGACAAGGGGTAATGGTTTTAAACTAAAAGAGGGTAGGTACAAGCTAGGTATAAGGAAGAATTTTTTTACCATGAGGGTGGTGAAACACTGGCACAGGTTGCCCAGAGAGGTGGTGGAGGCTCCATCCCTGGAAACATTCAAGGTCAGGCTGGCCGGGGCTCTGAGCAACCCAATCCAGTCAAAGCTGTCCCTGCTCATTGGCAGGGGTGTTGGACTAGGTGACCTCTAGGGCTCCCTTCCAACCGAAACCATTCTATGATTCTATAATTTTAAGTTCATTGAACTTGACTTTTAACTTCATTTAGAGAAAGTGTACTGAAAAGTCACACAGTAATACAAGTCATACAGTCTGTGATACCACTCACTGCTTCAGTATATGTCTCCACTTCTCCTGATTACATGAAATATGTAAATGTGCAAATTTGACTTTTTTCATAATTGTTACGTTTTCAGTCACTGTGAAACAAAATCACCATCATCCAATTTTATATGGAAACTAATCACAGAAAGTTGCTTTGATAAGTATGAAACTGATACTGAAAGATGCTCAGCTCTCATACCAGAATAGACTTTGCTCAGGCTGATGGAGCTTTCTAGGTCTTTCTGAGTTACATTCTCCTTAAAGTATTGATGCTGATATGCCCCCCCCCCCCCCCCCTCCCCCCCTCCCCCTCAATAAGAAGGATCTGTTTCTGTTGGAACTATTTCCAAAGCAAGTACTTGTTGCTGTGGCTGTTCAATGAGGAAAGCATATATGGGTCTACAGTTGATACATGTGTGGCAATAAATCCACCAGGAGCTGTGATGAGGGATCATGGAACACAGCCTCTGTAGGCTTATCCTATCTGAGGAGTTCAGCTCATATCTCAAGATCTGATTCCTTAAACTTTTTTCCAGAGTTCTTCCTCCCTCTCTTTCTGCAGAAAAAGGAATTACGTAAAGAGAACCCATCTCCTTCAGTGCACGTTTGCATTTTTGAGAGGCATGCTGGAATTGGTCCTGCCCACTGTCCAGGCATGATTTCCATATTTGTACAATCAAACACCAAATATAAACAGCTAAACCAAGAGTTGCTCCATTCTGATGAAGAATTTCACTTAGATCTCAAAGTCACCAAGGAATTGAATTCTGTAGCGTTTCCAGATTTTACCATCATCTCACACTTATATCTATATTTCTTGTTCAGTCCAAATTCACAGTGAAGTCAAAGGGGATTTAATAAATCAGTTCTCCTGGGAGAAAAAAGTATCACTAGTTAATATGATTCAGTATATTAGAGTTTTGCAGGAAAGCTCAGGGGATTTCTTCCTGACTAGAAATTAGTAACAGGGAAGAACTTTAAGAAAAGTGGCATATATAGTGGAGGGTAATAAATATATCTTAAAATCCATTGCCCTTGAACAGGCAGATCTGAAATGCAATAAGAAAGTATTTCTGTGCAGAAAGGCATCTCTGACAAAATTTTTGTTTCAGTGCTCGACCATGAGAAATTATAATGGGAAAAAAATACTAGGACAGAGAGAAAACAGAATTTAATGCATTTGTCTTCCTAAGCATCATTCCATATATTACAAATAAAAAAGTACAGGCTACAGATCTGAAAAACTCTCTGAAATAATCAACTGACAGTGAATAAGTGCTATCTTTTCTGTTCTTCTCAAAAGAGTCTGATTTGATAGCCATCTAGTATCTAGTAATAGCTCCTAATCTAAGTAAACCAATTATACCGTACTGCAATATTAACATGGGCATCACCCACTGAATTTACCCTTTTGTTCTCCATAGCTGCAGCAGGATCTCTCAGCTACTGGGCAAGACCAGCTTCTCTTGCAAATACATTTCCAATTCTCTCTTTAAGCCTGTGGCTCCCTAGGGTGCACCTCAGGCTCGTTTAGGAAATGGGATTGAATTTCTGTCTGTGGTCAGGTTTTTCAGTGGTTGCTATTCTTCAGGATCTAAGCAGCTGGTTTTGTGTGCCGTAGGGAAGAGCTAAGTACTTTTGTATACACAGTAGTTCTGATGGCTCCTGTGATATAAAAGGTATAGCTGAATCTGCTCCGCTGAAGGAAATAGGGACACAGATAAATCCCTGGCCCCCAAATCATGTGAATTGACTGGACCATGTCTGCAGAATTTAAAGCTAGCTCTCGCTGTAGTGGATTAGTTTTGGAGGGAGGTGGCTGGAGCAGTTCAGGACAGAGCCAGTGAGTGAGCTAGCAGTAAAGCAGTGCAGACAATTAGGGGCTAGTTCTTAAGTGTGCTCCTTGATCTTCTTTTCAGGATACTTATCAGTATAGTTGTGCCCTATGGCTAAGTCTACACTAAAATAAAATAAAGAATGTTATGTTCCCAGGTACAACTCACTCTTTAGTTGAACTGTAAGAATGGACCTGGTATGATTTCATCCTGGGTCAACTGGTATTTCTCCAAAAAAATCCTGTGCATTCTTTTTGGAGGTCACATGGTCTGGACACCACCCCTAATAAGCAGTCTGTATGTAGGTACCTTATTCTGAAGGTTAAGAAAAGTTTATAGCATGGACCCGAGCCATTTCTTGCTTGTTGGCGTGAATCCCAGTGGACAGTCCAGGGCAAATATTATTTGCTAGTATGTAGCATATAGACTAGCACACATCAAAGTTCATGAAGGTCCTTCTCCAGCAGAAGGCTCTGCCATGCCCAGCTGCTGGTCATTTCCAACTGCTGAGGTGGCACAACCCCATTTTCTATGTTTAAGTGTTTGTGCCAGCACTCCCCTAGTTCACTTCAGGCAAAAGCCCCTGTTTAAACTGGGTAAAGTAACCTTTCTGGCTTTATCAGCAGTGACTTAGGGAGCTAAAGGGGAGGCAACAAACTGCCCTATAGTGCTTTATGATTTCAAATTTAAGTAATTTTTGCCCTAAACTCTTCCCTTGTTTTGTTTTTTTTTTTTCCTCTCTGAGATATCACTAGGCTATGTGTAGACCAACACTGTAATTGTTTCCATAGTAACAGAGACTTCAAAAGATGGAATGAGCTGGAGAATAAAAAGAAATTCAAGTTGTAAACAAAATAAAAATGAGTGGCAGAGACACAATATCTGATGCTAAAGTCTAAAGGTTGTGCGGCTTCTTTGCAATGACCCAGACTAATGTGAAAGTGATGCTATGTGTTCATCTCAAATTCACAAAAATTACTCTTCCTAGCAGTCCATATTACCATATCATTTGTATTCACTGCTGCTTTTCCTCTGGCTCTGTTTCTTTACAACTTAAACACACATGCTGGGTCAGATTCTTAGCTGGAGATGTCAACTTGGGTGTCACCCTTCCAGTACTACCCCTGAAAGCAGTATAATCCAAATGAGGGGTCTGCAGGATGAACTGGTGTTTCTCTTTTCAAGGATACTGATTTACACCAGCTGAGAATTACTTAGTCTGATCTCTAACCAGATACACGCCCTTGGGTTTGGGTTTTTTGTGTGGTTTGTTTTTTTTTAAATGCTAAATATCACAGGAATGTTTATCAGCAAACCTGCATTCTGTTTTTGAATCTGCTACTGGCATATATCATATATTTTATGTTGCATACCTGTTCGTGCCTTGGCTTCCCTACAACATGTACAAAGGGAAATGTAATGCTTCTCCATTGTATACTGGTTTTGAGAGGAGGATGTTTCAAGATGAACAGTGTTGGCAATCTTTCATCTCGTTCAAGTCTGGTTTACATCAAAAATATATATAGTTAGCTGCAATATGCCTAATGCCTAAATATTGTAACATTATGCAGCAGGTTATTTTTGAGTTCTGTGAACTCTCTTACTTGTTTTGAAATATTTCAGAAGAAATGCTTAGCATTTTCCCTAAACTTGGTGCTAGAAATATCTAAACTAAGAAGCATTCTGTCTACATAATACATGTCAGAATGTTAGTACAAATGATTTTTGGCTGTGTAGAGTGCGATACTGTCTAAAGTTAGTAGAGGTTCTCTAAAATATAATGCACTACGTGTCAGTGACCAGTTGTGAAGATGAAAATGTTTTCTATTTGTGGGCCCAGAACTCCTTGGAGAGTATCACAGCCCCACGCAAGAGGGTGGAAGCTCTTGTGCCAGGAACCCAGACACGTTTCAGAGGAAATGAACTGGGGAAGGTTTGGCCCACTGTTTCTGGTAATTGTTCCTGCAGTCAACCCATCAGTCAGCTTCAGAAGCTGCGGGAACTCCCACATTTGAAAAGCTCGTCGGACTCTCCAGCTGAGACCTCCCAGGCACATGCATTCATATCTCAGAGTTAAAATATAATTTGTTTTGGCTAAACAGCCTCTAATCTTTTCTTCCTCCAGATGGTAGCATTTGTGTAATTAAGCATTTGGCAATGTTGGCATAAGTAACCATGGCCGTTTTGGAATATTTTCAAAACAAATACACAGTAAATGTGGATAGGGTGATCCAAAGTCATTGTTTTTTCGGGAAAGGGTTGTTTGTTTTCTGGGTTTTGTTTTGTTTTCAGGGAACGTGCTCCTTTAATGTGTAAAAACACAGCCCTCTGTGGTAGTTTCCATCAAGCCTGGCATTGGGGTTGATGAAGGATGCTCACATTATCTGTCTTCTATATAGGGATGGTAAACTTTTACAAAGGGGAAGATAATAAAAGAGCATGGGGTGAGAAAGCTGTATCTAAATTTAACATGGCTAATCCAGTTCTGCAGTGATCATTCAGCCAAGGCCAGGAGATTGAGTTAGTTTTGTTGACTTGTCACAGTAAGTAGGCTGTATTTAGGCTATGTACAGGGAGGGTGAAACACAACTGATAATGGGCTTTTCTCATATCCCGAAGGGCCAGCATTTCGTGCTCATTGATATAAATAACAGCAGGAGTGACTGGGAGACCTCCAAGTTATTTTACTTTAGCAAAAAAAGTGCTGTGAAGACCTGACTCCAATTTCATGTTGTTAAAAATTTAGCAAAGTTGGCTAAAGATTTATCAATATAACGCTGGAATCAGGTCTTCATAGATGCCAGTGGAAAGAGTAGTCAGATAATAGGTACCTTACAGATTTCATGAATTCTGAAGCATAAGTAAAGTTGTTGACACTAGATGTCCAACATATCTCAGCCCACACTAGACAGAGCCAGTTATTTCCTATGTCTCTTAAAATGAGAAAACTGTACAATATCAAGGTCTTCTGTGTAATGGCTGTTGGCATGTTGCGACTTCCAAATGACTATTACTGTAATATAGTTATTAGATTATTTTAAATATATTCTGAGATGGGCTGTCTGGTTAGGATAAAGTTAGATGTCTTACAGACCAGAATCCACACTGGCTTTAAATATATTTTGTAGGAAGGCAGGGAGGCCCAGGAGAAAATTGTCAGCATGAAGAGCAGGAGGGAGAAATTTGATAACTGAGTTTCACAGAACATTCAGCTTCATGTGGTTTTAAGTATTGGTGATCTCTCTCAGGAATGGTGTTCACCATCTTTTAATCAGGAATGCATAGAGTTTGTTTGAGGAAAAAATTGTTGTGCTCTAGTTTTCTGTGCTTTGTCTGAATAGAGCCCAGATTCCTGATGTCCAGTTCAGATTAAAAAGCTCATTTTTTCTTCACACCACTAACTAGTTCTGAATATTTTACAAAGCAGTGCTTTGGGGTTTTTATATGCATTTTTGTTTTGCCACTGGTGATAATTTTTTTCAGTCACCTCACTGCCTAGTGAGCCTCTGTAAGATCTGAAGGCCTCCAACCTGCCCTCACAGAAATATGAAGTTCAGAGACTTGTATGGAAGCTGAGCCTGCTTAATCTGACTCTATAAACACTCAAACTTTAGTGTGTTTGGTATTTTACTCCAGCTTTGAGGGCTGTAGTTTTATCCTGCTTTAACATGAACCAGCTTTGAAGTTGCATGAAACTTTAGACTTTTAGGTTCAAAAAATATTGACTCAATTTTGGTTTGATTTTTACTGTTCCAGAGTCATAAGTCTCTATTCAGCCCTAAGTGAATAGAGGGGAAGAAGGGGAACAATAAAACCGTAATTGCTGTGTCTTTTGACCCAAACAGCAAAGTAACTGATCCCAGGAAAATCTTAGTTCAGCTCCTTGGACAAAGATGGTTAGATAAACTGAAGACAGAAAGACAGTCTGAACTGAGTCTGCAAAGCTTTTCAGTCTTATTTTTCATCTTAATTAACTTATTATTAAAGTCTCACGAGCCTCATGAATTTTCCCTCACATAAAATAGAAAAAGGATAGATGAGAGAAAACCTCTGGCTTTGAAGTCTATGAAGGAGACAGCATAGCTGAAAAATTGGAGAAATTAGTTTAGTTTTGGCCAATCTTTTTTCTATTAGCCCACAACCTCAATCATTTTTTGGTAAGCGTTGTTACCTGTAAGGCGCTCTGTCAAGGGCGGGAAGGCAGCTGTACACATCCTTTCTAGTTGCTTTCTCCTCCTGCCTGAGGGTTTTATTTTGTGGGAGGGGAGCGCTGAGGTGAATGTACTGTGTGTCTGATATAAATCATAGTCTATTTGACACTGAGTTTGATATGTGAAGTATAAAAGCCTTTTGCGGGAAATAATGGCAGTTTCTGGATTTCTGGTTAGTGGAAACAATTAACTTCATGCCTCTGAACATATCATTAGCTGGATCTCATTTTAAAGGGCCAAATATTGTGAATATTTACAGGTTCTATTTACAGATCAACCATTAACCTCAGTGCTTGTGTCTTCTGCTTTGAAAAAAAAAAAAAAATCCCATTATGTCATTCCTAGAGTGGAATAAACAAGAGTGCACCAAATCTTTGGTGCATTATGTAGCATGAGAAGCACTTTTCCTTGACAGTTAAAATCTCCATGTACTGTCTGAATGCCTGAGAGGATTGCCTCACTGTTAGCACACACGGACAGCTATGCCACTACAGCTCTTAGAAATAAACACATCACTTGATAGAACAAAACAAGGCAAAAATATTTTTTCTTCCTGGCTGTCCCAGCTAGTCTGTGACATTTTACAAAATTCCAATCATTATGGTATTCTGGCATATGGCCTGTCTCTGAGATCCCCTCATCACTGTACATCTGTGGGAAAGGCAGTGGTAAAGTAAGGTGAGATGTTGCTTAGGAGAAGATCCTGCAGATCAAGTTGGTTACACATTTTTTTTTCTGCAAGGGGTCATCTATAAAAGAGTGAAACTGCTCTCTTTTGTACTGTTTAATGGGGGTTGTATGGTGCCCTGGTTTCATCTGGGATAGTGTTAATTTTCTTCCTAGTAGCTGCTATAGTGCTGTGTTTTGCATTTAGTATGGGAATAATATTAATAACACACTAGTGTTTTAGTTGTTGCTAAGTAGTGCTTACACTAAGTCAAGGACTTTTCAGCTTCCCATGCTCTACTGACTGAGAAGGCTGGAGATGCACAAGAAGCTGGGAAGGGTACAGTCAGTACAGCTAACCCCAGCTGGCCAAAGGGTTATTCCATACCATATGATGCCATGCTCAGCATATAAACTAGGGAAAAGCTGGCTGGGGGGCCCACTGCTTGGGGACTGGCTAGGCATCCGTCGGCAGGTGGTGAGCAATTGCGCCGTGTATCACTTGCATCACTTTTCCAAATATTAAACTGTTCTTACCTCATCCTGCGAGTTTGGGTTTTTTCACTTTTACTCTTCTGATTCTCTCCCCCATCCCACTCGTGTGGGGAGTGAGTGGGCGGCTGTGTGGTGCTCAGTTGCCAGCTGGGGTTAGACCACAACAGTCCTTTTTGGTGCCCAAGGCACAGCCATAGAGATAGCGCACCAAGGATCTTGACCAACATAGTCTTAGGGAATGATGCAGTGGGGCAGATCAGGCCCTTGCACTTCAGAGTTCTCCCTGCTGTCATCTTCCTAGAATATATTCCATGCTTGTGCTTGTGATTGCCTAATTTAAAAGAGCTGTTTGTAGCATGTTTATCTTCAGAATAAAGGGTATTTTATAATTCCCCAAATTATAGTGCACTCAGTGCCTGATCCCCCTCCCATTAATGAGGTCCATGAGTACCTTGGCAGGGCTTTCCACCAGGTTGCCTGCCTCAATTCTGCTTTCTGGCATCGAGTGATTCCATTTTGAAGAGCTGCACCAAAAGGGGTTTTAATGCTGTCCTGCTTCCCTTGCTTTATTTTCTCCTGAATTCAGGCCAGTGCTACAACTTTTTCCTTAAATTCATCTTGTCCTAACGTATATTTCGTAACCAGACTACAGACCTTACGATTCTTTCTCACCTGTTTTTTTCTTCAATTAATTTTTATTTGGGAGGCAATAACAGGATTTTGGCAGTTGGAGCTACTTCTTAAATGCCCCTGTGTCACACTAACCAGCTGACATTTGTTTTGTAATCTGTGATGATTTTACGGCATGCATTTCCAAGAAGATCATGTTGTCACAATCAAATTGTGCCATCAGATTTTTTCTTTTCCAGTCTCTAGAATTGGGTAAGGTTGGGATGTGAATGTGGATGAATGTCTTGATGAGCAAGTGCTCAGGCAGTGTTCAGGGAGGAGAAAGATTGATTGTTATCATCAGGTTTGATGCTAAGTCTTGGTTGCCTTAGAGCTACCTTTTTCAAACCTCCCATCCAAGTCAGGAGGACAAAAATACAAACCTTGAGTTTTGTTCTGGGCTCATTTCTGTTACAATATCTGGGTTATGTGCCTTTGAAGAATTTTTCTTTCTCGGTTCAACTCTTTGACGTTGACTATGTTTTCTATTGCTGTTAGTCAGGCTTTTTGTGAGGCTCCTCGCTCTTTTATGTGCACTTTAATGATTGTATATGGCATTTTTCTATTTGGGAAGCATGAAATGTTCAGGCTGACATTGCATTTGTTATCCATGGTTTGTCTATGGAGCAAAAAGCTGAGAATTAAGCAATTCTGTGACCTTCCCTCTTCTTCCTTTGTCATCTACCTTCTGAAATGATAAGCAATTTGGGGGCAAAAAGTGCAGCATGTTCAGGTGGAAGGTCTGAGTTTAAATCAAAGACTTATAATATGTATAGCAACAAAATAACTAAACAAATCTCAGAGAAAAGCTTGGCCCTTAGGCATCTGTCATATCTCAGGCTGTAAACCTCACACAAGATTCCCATATCTTGCAGAAAACGAGATACTACAATGACTCAGGTGTGCTACATTGGTCCAAATATCTGTGCAAGCTGTATTTCACAGTGAATGTGAGAATGCTGGAGAAAAAAAAAACAAAAACAAAAACAAAAAATGTAGCTTTTCTGTAGTTTTGCACACCCATTTTGGCCTTAGATACTTCCTTTTGTCTGATCCCCATTTGGCTTCATCTGAAGCTGGATGAACATGTGTTAGTAAAATTGTGCCTTCTGGTCTATATTTGTCAAACTCAGTTACTAAATCAAAATTCTGTATTTGTATGTTTCTTAAATAAAGAGCCTGCTACTTAAAGATGCTGATAATTCTCTTTCTCCTATTTACTTTCTCAGCTTTTTGGGTTGTTAAAGCTGATTTGTTAAACTACAAGTAAGATCAGGTCATGAGCTAGCAGCAGGGGTGTACAGCAGCCCCAACCCCTCCAAGACTACCATGGTGTTCTCAATGTCTCCCATGAGTAGAATTGCATTTATGGACTTGTCTGAGGTTCAACTTGTGAGGCTACAAATGTTTCCGTTCAGATGTCCCTAGGCTTGCCTGTGGATGTCATCTTCCTCTTTGCAGGGATTCAGTCTATTTCAGTGATATATAACCTGATGGAGGCTATTGCATGGGGGAAGGGAACCACCCCATCCAAGCAAAAGCTGTCAATTGCCTCCTCTCTGGGGAGCTATCTAAAGACTGCTATGATCATTACTCTCCTGCTCTAATTCCTTGCTATTTTATTTTACTTCCTTCCGTTGCTTTCCCACAAAATACTGCAGAGAGACGATGCTACAGCTATCAATTCCTTTTTGCTCATGTTAATGACACAGCTCCTTCCTCAGGTGACTCTGTATTAGGGTCATTAATCAAATGTCATGGCCTATGAGCATATGATCTCTGTTCATTGCCAGGAAGCAGTAATTGGCAGCAAGGTAGCAGTAGTACACCCCAGAGAGAAATTTTTCTTAAAAGTGAAAATGCCGTTCTCCCCTCCCATGATAAGAATCACTGGAGTGCATATGTGCAACTCTATATAGCCTTTCCTTACAGCAGCCATCCCATTTGTAATCCTCTCTTGGCTATAATGCTACAGAAGCTTGGATTGCAATGTACCGTTTTTAGTACTTATGACATAGCAGCAGACAGATGGGTTTTTACATTACAAAATAGCCACCACTAAAGCAGTGGCTTAGACGACAAGTGAGGTACTGCCCATAATGTATGATCTTGAGCAATGTCTTGTAGCCAGCATAAAAATCAATCTGACATCTCAAAAGACTAAATGCAGCTGAATGGGCTTGTTAGAATGAGCTATAACAAGTGAAGCATGCAGCAGAACCAGGAAAAGAGAAAATACATTTGCTCTCAGGCAGGCTTAATTACCTGCGTTACAGATTACTTCTAGGTTTTAGAGGATAACATCACAACTAAAGCTGAGGTAGTACTGCAAAATGGCATGCTTAGGCTGTCTCTCTTTGACAGTTACTATCTAGGTAGCTCCATCAGCTTTATCCCAGGACAGATAATGACCACTTCACATAGTCCCATATTCAATACTTGATCAGTGCACTCTTTGTTGTTCATTTACTATTAGTAGTAGCTTGGGTGAACAATTTATTTTGCATGTATATTTTGGGAATGACTGTTTGCATGAATATGTGGGTTTGCTTATCCAAATTGACGCAAGTGTAGGCTTTGTCCTTAAGGATTACTTGCTTCGTCCCTGTTCAGTGTTAGCTGCCCAGTTAAAGAGACTAAAACAATGTGGCTGGTCATTCTTATTTAAATAAAAAGATGAAATCCTTAGGGCCCAGAAATTCTTGAACAATTCAGATAGCAGAGATTCTGTCTGAATCAGTCACACTATGGGTGAACCTCCTAAACCCAAAATTGTTAGTCAAACACGTTGTATAATCAAGTAATTTTTACCTGTCCAGAGAGATAGGAAGATTATGATCTATTGTCCATGATGGGGGATTGCACTTAGCCTTCCTAGCGTTGGACAGGACTGAGCCTTGAAGCACCATCTCTGAGGGAGTTTCACCTCTACAGGGAGGCCTGATGTTTGCACAAGTAGATCTCATTCACTTAGAAATATGATGGCTCAGGTTTTCTTCTCATGAAGATTGAATCTCAAAACCGTACAACCGTTCAGAAATCAAAAAACTGCCCTCCCCTCAGGCTAACCTCAAAATCAAATTTGCTCAAAGACTTCCCATTTCCTCTAGTAGCTAGCACAACTTGCAAGCATTGCCGCTTCCCTTCTGCAACTTGGCAGCAGTTGCTGGAAGTGGTGAAGAGGAGCTCAGCTGGGTTAGTGCCAACTTGCTGCTCCAGACTCCCCGTTAACGTACACAAACCAAGGGGAAGGCTGCTAAGATGTGAATAAACTCATTTGACTAACTGCAGTGGGAGCTGAGGGAGGAAGGGTTGGTGGGAGGATT
Organism: Egretta garzetta; assembly: GCF_000687185.1. Classification (NCBI taxonomy): domain Eukaryota; kingdom Metazoa; phylum Chordata; class Aves; order Pelecaniformes; family Ardeidae; genus Egretta; species Egretta garzetta. Next base: position 1,149,016 of record NW_009258380.1, read on the forward strand.
TATTGCAGAAGCAGAGTAGGAAGTAGGTTCTGAGAGAAGGGGAAAATTTAGAGGTAGCACAAGTTGAACTGCCTGAATTGAGGTGAAGCTAGGCATATAGAGGAGGGATAAAGGTTCCCAATAACCTTGAAAAATCTAGAATTTGCTTAAAGGAGACAGTGTGTATACACTCAGTGATATGCCAGGCATTTACTACTAATTTTGATATGCTTACCTTATGTGGGGGGACACAGAATGAATTGTCTAATTTAGAGAATGGTTTTCTGGAACCCAAACTGAATTTTTTATTATGTTGAGTTCAGCTTTGCTAAGCTCACAAGTACTGGAAGATGTTTGCTGTGTATTGAATATGATCTAGGATACAGGGTGGGAACTCGGGACAAGGTAAATTTAAACTGGAGATTAATGTAGATTTCTGTAAGACAAAAGTCTGGAGTGTTGCACAGCTGCAGCTACAGACAACTGCAGTGGACTGTGGAGAGGAAAATCCATTCTCTGGAATAGATTCCAATGGGACCTAATTGAAAGCCCATTGCAATGAACATGAGCCTTGTTATCAGTTTCAGTACGCTTTGGATCAAGCTTTTAATTCCTTGACTTATCTCTCAAATCAGAATTTCTAATAGGTTTAAGTTGTGCTGAACTCAGAGTTTGCATTTGGTGCAGGGTGGTAACTGTTTCTAAGTAATGGTTTTTTCATATGTAAATAGGTCTCATTTGTAAGATGTTCATCTCTGGAAGCTTCAGCCAGCTGTCTTCAAATATAGGAATTTCTTCTAAACTTTTCTGCACGTGTAGCTAGAGAATATAAATCTGGAGAATGAAAAAGGGACATCTTAAGATGTATTTTCTCACTCTCATAAGGCTGCAGAATTCTTCTTTGCAGACCAACCTCATGCATAAGTACAACCTCTGTGACCATATTAATGCACTCAGTACGGGATTTCTTTTTTTTCTTCTTTGTTTTTGTTGGTGTTTTGCATATTTTGTGTTGCACTTGCAGGATCAGGGAAATATGCAACAACAAAAATATACGATGAGAGAAAGAAGAAAAGAAAGCAAAAAAATTAGAGAATAAACAAAGGAGACTCTAAGTTACAGTTTTAATACATCTTGTCCATCCTTTGTTCATTGGGAAGAGCAAAAGGACCGAAAAGGGTACTGCTGGCATGCACAATACCCCCTTAATTTTCTGGCTTAGGTTTCTCCTGCCCTGGCTCCCTGCTCCCTTGGAGGTGGTCTGTGCAGCAAAGTCTGCACAGGGGCCTGTGACCAGCCCTCAGCTCCTAGCAGCAATGGAGGAAGCATGGATGTTTGGTCTGAGGGGAGCACTTTCCTGGCTTATCAAGACCAAGTGCTGCAGATGGAAACTGAAAGAGCAAGACATCTATCTGCTTGTCTGTCTTTGGGTTGAGAGGAAGGAACAAGTAGTCAGATGACTGTAAGCTTCACACCTTCCTCCTTTTCGCCATCAGTAAAGCAGAAATGGTCTTGAGTGGGTTTTTCCAGTGAGAAATATATATGAGACTGTGTCATATATGATCCACAGTAAAGCTGGTGGTTTCGGGGCGCATTGTACCATTGATTGCATGCTCGAATGGCAAATCCAGGCAACACTTCATGATGCCTGTACGCTGGAGGACAAGCAACTGTTCAGGGTGTACACAGTAAGTCTGTTATTTTCCTCAGGCACCTGGCTGATTGTATGTGTCATGGACAGCTGATCTCCAAAGGTGCCTTAGAAACCTTGAGGGGTCGCCAGTGAACAGCAGCTCCTTCAGATTTATAAAGCTAGGACCTTTTGGACTGCTGATCATAATGGAAAAATCTACATCATCACATACTTCCTTCACAAAACATGAGTGAACTGGGAGAAACCTAGGTGAGCAACCACATGGCTAGGTGGGAAGAGCAGGGATGGTGGTGCTGGTTAAGATGGGTCCAAAGCCCCAGGTACGGATGGTGTAGGGCTGAGCAGCTAGGTGGTGGGTGAGGTGATGCCTGGGAAGCTGGCGCCCAAGGTACATTTGTTCATGTCCATTAACTGCAACTCCATCAAAGGAAAGGACAAACCCCAAATGCTTATCTCTGTTGGGGAAAAAAAGCTATAAAATATTCAGGTAGTCCTGTCAATATGGCCATAAGTTTGCCTGTTTGTTTGTTTGTTTGTTTATTACATAAAATTAAGAGTCCTGTAAGTTTACCAGGAGACACAGTTTCACTAATCTGAAGTGCAGAAGGACTCAGATACTTGTCAAGGTATCTCAGTGGTAGGAATTTCTTTTAAACTTAACAGTGTAAATGCTTTAGTCTCCTCTACCATGATTGCCCCAGATGATAGACTGAAGATATATATATAGCTCACTAACAAGGATTGCTACAAGCAAGGCAGTAAATTTGCATGTTAGGCTACATTGCTGAAAGGACTTTTTTTTTCATGTACAGAAAGGTATTGCAGAGTAGAATAAGGAAAATCAGAAAAAAAAAATTAATGACCGTGCAGTTTTTACCTGGAGGTCTGAAGAGAGGTCTTCTGAAATTTCCTTCAAGAGTTTTGTTTTCAGAAAAGACAGTCTTAACCAAATAGGTGCAAATTTTATTTTGATAGGTTATAGACCATTGGATTTTGTATTTATTTTTCAGTATTCTACACTGTATTTTCATTGTAATGGATGTCAGTTGCTACTTAAAACCTCTTTATGTTTCCAATTTGATCTGCAAAGCAGTACTTTGATGCTAAGGTCAAAATATTCTATTTAGTGTTGGCTGTAGAACACAATAAGCTGACCTGATATTGGTATCTTGAAATAGAATAGAATGAAATGGTGACACAGAGAGAGGCCAAAGAGAGAGTTCTCCAACATTACATTTTAGAGAATTGAATTTTATGGAAAATTTGGGGGGTGGTGTGCGTGTGGAGAGAGAAACCCAAAACCTCAGCACTTTTGCTTTTGTTTAGAACAAAATGAAATTCTGCAACACGAGAATTTCACGTTTTAAGGGCTATGGTGCTATGCTTTCATGCTACTTGTGCCACGCTGCCACATCTTTACAGAGCAATAGGAATACATTCATAACATAAACTTGAAGTATTATAACTCTCCTGTGCTTATAATCAGCAGCACATGAACTACTTCTGTAGGACTTGCATCGTGGGAAGGATACTAAATGAAACCTGGTTTTGTGCCAGGGAATTTTGGTGAGAATTAAGTAGAGGAGACATTTGAGCCTGGTCTTATATGGGTTGTTGCCTCTCACTTTACCTAACAAAAATAAAACAAAATCACAAACACTCAAACTTCATGATGCGGTAGTATGTGGTTAAGTTTTAAGTACTCCCCCCTCAGCTCTCTGTACTTGATAACAATTATCATATAATAATATGCCATGTAAATTTATTTAGCAATTGTTATTAAAAATGCTGTAATAATTCTAACAGTACTGTGATTATATTGCTATTAGCAGTAGTAACTGTAGTCACGATACATCTCTAATAGATCATGACTGACTTGGCTGGCATATCAGTAGGCTGGAGCTGATCAGCTGCTGGTATTTACTTGCATCATGCTCACCAAATGCTGTATCGCTTAGAAGGTGGAGATGCCACAGTTGTTTACACATACAGATGAAATCACTTACTAATAAGCAGTAGATATTATTGCCTGGGTTTGGGGGACAAACCAGGCAGCCAGCAGCGTTTTGCCCTCTGCACTCTTGCCTGGTGATCCGGGGCTGACCTGACCAGGGCTGGTTTTGAGCCACGCGTGAAACCAGATGTTACATGACCAAACACAAGCCAAAACACTTACCTGTTTCTGCGTTAACTAGAAGTTTCCACAGCGGCTGTGTGTGCAGCGTTAGCCCGCACCAGCAGATGGGGCGGTTACAGTGCATTTTCAGCCGGCTCTGCAATAGCTCGTTATTCATGGAGTGTCTTTTCCCCTGCAGAGCTCTGAAGCTTATTTTTCATTAAGAATCGGCTTTTTGTCGTTAATGGTATTATTGGCTATTGCCTAGCTTGATTCCGCAATCGCTGCTGATGTATGAGTGTTTGAGGCACTGTTTTTCAGGGCAGTGTCCCAAGGGCTACATCCTAATGGGATTTTGTGAAACAACGCAGAGGAGTGGCCCATAACAATAGTGGTGAAAAAATACTTCATTTCTGTTTAGTGAGCCAGGTAATGTTCATAACAGGCTCCCCACCATTATTCCTGTTTTCAAGCCTGAGATATGTACCAGATTTAAACCTTCAATAGTTTTTGTGTGAGATTTCAGTGAGAAGGCACAGATTCTAGGTAAACTGTAGCCGTATCATTTTTATATGCAAAGTAGTGCAGTCCTTTATTACTTGGCCTTGCAAAAAAAGGTGGTCTCTACGCACACATACACAAACACACACATTTTTTTCCTCCCAGTTAGGTCATAAATTAAGGATTTGGGGTTTTATATAATAAGAAATCACATGTGTCAATCTGTTGTTGCAAGTACACAATGTATTCTAAGTATCCTGTTATTTAGCATAACAGAAGAAAGTCTCTAGAATCCAATTAGACTGGTTTTCTAAGGTTAGCTATGAATTCTTCTCTTTGGAAAAAGGTAGTTTCTCAAAGTTCAAACCTCTTGTAGGAAGGAATGTGCTTTCACTTTTACATTTATTTTATGAGGGGAAGGGAAAGTTTCTTCAGACCAGATGATACTACCAGTGTGAAAGTCAACAGCCAGAGCAGTGACCTGGTATACTGGAAATTTAAGTTCAAGTTCATTCTGTTTGATTGAGGACTTGGACCTGAAACTCCAATATCTTTTACCTATTCAAGGCAGGGGTTCTTATGTCCTGACTAACAATCCTATGGCATATATAAAAATGTGTAAGCTAACCTCAGTGATGTACCCACTTCTGATGTAAGTATTCTTGCCTATTTACATTTGACTTGGCATTGAAAAATGTCTGCAAAATAACATTGTGAGGTGTCAATTTATCAACATGCAAGTGAGCAAGAAGGGTTCCCCTCTCCAGCATGAGCTGTTCTTCATACAAGCTTGCTACGTCATTCATCTTCCCTCAAATGTCCCATACCTGAAAACTTGCAAATTGGCTATTTTTTTAGGAGAAAAATGCAGAAACTGTGATTCAGTTCCCTCAGTTTCTTCATGTGGCAGTTTTCTATTAAAGATTCTTGGCTGAACTTTCATTTAATGTTCCTGCCAAGATTTCCTAAAATATACTTGGCCTTTTACCATAAGAGTGGGACAGGGATACAAGACAGGGAAATTCAGTCCAACTGTTAAGCTGGACCTGTAGAAAATAATATATTCATGAAGCACTTGAAGAACCCTGCAGAAAGAGAAGAATAACCACTTTGAGAACATTTCTTTGTTAAGTGATGTGACAGCTTCTCTCTCCTTCAATGCAGTGGGAGCTACAGCTGGTCAATACAAATGGAAGAGAAGCTCAAAGTAACTTAAATAGGATCCCCATAGAAAGCATAAGTAAAAATCACATCCACTTCAAAGGAAAAATGAATTCTGTAACCCAGTTTAGCTTTTGAATCTTCAGACTCTGTTTCAGACACAAGGAAGTGTTTGTACAACTTCCAGCTTTTCTAAGTTTAAAAAAAAAAAAAAAAGCATTGCCTGTAATACTTGTTTCTCCCATGTCTTTAGACCATGACAGCCCCAGCAAAATTCCATTTGTATAATCCTGTAGGGAATAAATAGTTTATTTTAATATTTGATCAGAGGAAGACAATATATGATCCCACCAAGAATATCAGAATACCTTTAAAAATTCGTGTCATTTCTTAATGATGGTCTCCAAAGACTAGAGAATACTTTTGTCTGATGATGTGATCAAAATTAAGACTGTGTTACAGACACAAATCTAAAATATGTAAGAAACCTTTCTACTAAGACCTCAGATGTTCATGTTCATGGTCTAGGATTAATGTTCTATACGAAAACAGTACAAAAATCTATTTAGAAACATGAAACAGCTTAAACCACTGAGCAAAGCAGCGCTGTATGATGGGGATAAAGAACTGGGAATCAATTTGCCATACAAAGTGGTTTTTCACCATTCATTTCATTTGGTAGCTCTGAAAGGCAAACAGTTGTCATAGAAACAGTAAAATAAGAAATCCATTTGTTGGGACTGGATGATGTGCTTCCTTTGAAAATGCAAATAAAGGTTCACTAGATAGATTTTTGTGTGTATCCCGCCAGAACTTTTAGTTTGGAATAATATGCCTCTGGTTGTGTTTATTTCATTTAAATAGCTAATCCTTTCCATGCTGGTTGGACTTTCTCAGCGTGCTGTCCTAGTCCCTGTGATTTCATGTTGCAACTTGTAATCTTAGACATTTCAGACCAGATCTCCCATCCTACATCCCCACACAGGAGCTTTTGAAAATTTGCCTGGAAACAAACTTGTCAGGAACTCTCAGGATTCATTTTCCTGCTATGTTCTCATCTCCTTTATTAGAGCCGTTGTGCAAATCAAAGGCACAGACTGCAATCGGGCTTTGCAAGCTTTTAAGCTTTTAGTCCTCTGTCTGTTTAAAGGGCTAACGGTTGCAAAAACTGCTGTTTCAAGCATCCTGTTCTTTGGCCCCTTCTACTATGCTATGAAATAAATGGCTTAAGGATGAATGGGAAGGACACAAAAGTGTAAACTGCATCACTTTAACACAAGGCAAAAGCTGGGAGTGAGCCTGCAATCTGAGTTTAGAAGTGAAATATTTTCTAGCCTCTGGAAGGAGCAGAGCTAAAGGTACAGACTCACTGCAATGATAGCAGTAGTGTACACACCTCCAGCCTTTCTTTAAACTGTCTCAGTTTTCAATACCAGCGTCATGTTTGATGCTCAGTGGAGTCTGATTTACTTTGTCTTTTTGACAAGAGTGCTTTACTTTCCTTGTCAGACTCTTAGTGGTACTCAGGCCAGCTAGTATAAAGCAAATCAGGCCTTCACAAGATACACGGAAGAAACTAGCTCCGGCCCACCAGAACACCTCCAAATATATTTGAGCCAGCACATGTTGTGGTTACACATTGACTGTCAAAAAAAATCACATTGTGAAATATTATAGGTACTTTCTGGGAACATGTTAACATGATAGTGGCACCCTGAAAAACTGGGAACACCAGAAATGGTCATTTTTAAAAAGGACACTAGACTGTGACCTATGGTTCTAGAAACAGGGCTAAACTGGGATTAAATACATAAATGTCTGCATCTCTTTTTCTGAACTGAAGTAGAAGTCAAGAAGCAGACTTCAGACACAAGCTCCCAGCACACATTATGCATGCACAGCATGCATCTTGCCCTTCAGGTTCACTGAGCTCCCATGACCTCCAATCTTCTCACTGTCCATGGCTAATACATTGACATACGTCACAGTGCATCAGTGTAGTTGTAATACTACTTGTTGGAAAATGAAATGTTCAGAAAATGTCTAGTTGTGTTTTCCACAAGTTTCAAGCAATGGAAAAGAACCAAATTAAGACTATGAAAGTACATGGCTGGTTTAGGAATTTTGGTTGTTTCACCACTTCCAAATACAGACAAAAAGTTTGTTCGTCCTTGCTGAAAAGTCAAAATTGAGTCTATATTCACCTTTGAAAAATCAAATTCCTGGCTCCCGCCTGTATGTATGTTGCTTGGATGAATGCTGGGATGTGAGAAAAGCCTTACCTGACTGAACAAGTGGTTTTGAATTGGTGAATTTTGAACCACTTCTAAGACATTGAAGGTAAAGTGTTTGACAGAGGTCTTGAAGAGAAAAGAGCATCTGACTGAAAGAAGTCAATCAGGCTTTTACCACTGATTTTAAGGACTCAAAATTTCACACTGAAATGTTCCTCAAACTATGGGAGCTGCATTTTGAAAAAAAAATAACATAAGCCTGTCATTTGAAAAGTAAAATATTTTACCTTCCTGCCAAGCTCTATTTCTGACAGTCTTGCAGCATTTTATATATATATCACATAGACAGGAAAAGATAAGTAAATTTAGTAAGTCTGCTTAAAAAGCTATAATTCCTTGATATGTAGAGTAATAATAAAACCTTGAGAGAATTTCATATTGCTATTTTATGCCCAGTGACTAACATAAAGGAAATGATTAGCATTCCTTTAACTTCAAATGAAGAACCTCAGAAAAAATATTCATTCATCCAGTTTTACAAACGCAGATGTCATGAAATGTATCTGAAGTGTGTCTTGAAGCAAATATTTGCATCATTTTTTCATTAGTTTTCCTAAAACTTTCAATTTTAGAGGCAAGTTATAGCTATACGGCTTCTTCGCTTCAGAGTGAAATGTGAAAATAGGCAGATAGAGAGGAACGGATGGGTTTGAAGTGGATAAACAAAAAAATTGTGTGGTCTTTCATAGTATCTAACTGCAAATCTTGTCAAGTTTAAAAATGTTCAAAATGTTCTTTTTTTCCTCTGCTGTTGGTCTCTACATGGCTGTGGTTCGTGGTATGGTCTGGCCAAGACTAGAGGCAGTACTGGCACAGTATTGTAAAAGCCATCCTCCTGAGACTTCTTACCCAAGCAGAACCACAACATTCTCAAAGACTTTTTAAGAAACTTGCTATTGAGAGGATTTCATTCCAGCATTTTAGATGAAGAAAATTTGAATACAAGTTGGAGAACCCTCTGCATTTCAAGGTTTTCTTTTTAATATTTTAAACCACAAATCTTCTAAAGTTCACCTCTTACCGGTATACCAACACACTTTCATGAGAACTACCCTGAGTTACACAGTGAAAATATTCCTGTTACTAGGGGGACAATGCAAATGGTAATTTTCCCTTTGAAAATATCTTGTTTCAGGAATACCTAAGGATTAAAAATGCATACATATATATAAAAGCTGGAAAATAAAGATAGCTCAATTATCTACTATGCTAACAACAGAGAACAGGCAGGTGTAGAGAGAGAGAGAGGGGACAGTGAGCCAGGGGACAGCGAAACCATATCGCTCCAGGTAAGCATCTGGCCTTTGGCATATTACTGATAAACTCTACATCTGTCTTGTGGGAGAACATAGAGACAAAAATGCATGTTTCCATTCTCCAGTTAATATTTTTGGTGAGTGACTGTCTGGGAGGGGGTTTGTGTTTGGTTTTTTTTTTTTTTTTACTTTTAACAACTGCAAATATTATTTGAATTTGGAGAATGCTTAGGGGAAGGGCAGTTGACAAATTTTAATCAAGAAACCACTTGCATAACGAAGGAAACAATGGAGCAACTGAAGGGAGGCAACACCATCTGGAGGAAAAGATTGATAGCTTATTGAGAAGCCAATGGTCTGTGAAAAAGAGATGTCTCTGGGCTACATAATTAACTTGGTATTTTATTTCTTTATGGTGTGTGGGTTGTGGGTTAGTTCAGAGACCAATGAAACTCATGCAATACTCTCTGAAGGCTGGGAGGAGAGATGCACACAGCTTAAAACAAAGCTGGGCCATTTTCTTTCTTTCCATTTCCTGAAAACAAATTTCTTCATTTGAATTTCCTGGAAACAGAGTCAACTGAAGTAACTCACTTTGTTTAAAGTTTTCATCATCTGCATAATTTCACATCTCTCCTGGTTTTGCTGGTTCCAAACTACCCCATGATTTGGCAGATGTCACAGCTGCTCTTCAGATTTGTCATAGCCTAGTGACATGTAACAACAAGAGGAGACCAAAAAGTAATAATTAAGCTATTCCAAAACATTTAGTTCTTCAATATAAGTCAAGATTACTATTCTTCATGTCCCTACTCAAGTAGTTTTCCCATATTGATCATCACTTTAATGGGCTGCACTACGCTCTGTGAAACATTTGCACGACATAAGAACTTCAATAGTTATAGGGGAGAGAGAAGTAGGTGCCATCCTATTATCATTCTGATGTTTATTTCTCCTTTTCATTAGGCTAGAACAGATATTTGCAAGAAAAAAATGCTATGTGAGAGATATAGATAATTCGCATCAACAGTAATCTAGCCTTTCCATGAACCCAGTAAGGATGTTTTTACGAAATAACATTAATGTTGGCTTTCTGAGTATTTTCTCTCCAGTATTTTTCTGAAGTGACTTTGGTGAACTGTAAGTTAAATAACCACTTTTTCCTTTCATATCTTGATTTCTCCATTGACTTTTTGCTTTTGAGATTTGAAATGATACTTTTGTGACACAACTGCACCTCCCATGGTGAAAGATGGATGAAAAACCTCATTCTGTGGCTGTAGTGCTGGTCAACACAGAAGTATAGGCGGGTCTTAAGCGTATATTCACTGTGCTACTTTAATTCTGTTGAAGTTGATTTGGGGAATATCTTACATTTAAGCACTTCCCTCAGGTTTCTAGCAGTGTTACAGCCTTTAAGCTACATATAAAGCTGGAAAAACAAAAGCGCACTGGGTGATTGAGGGAAATAGAAGAATAATACATTCTGACAACTACAGTGGGAACTATTTAGCCATATAAAAATGTGGGAGAATCTGCACTAGGTAACAACTGTTGTGTACATTTCTGGGTATGAGAATATAGATTAAATTGGTTTTGGAGAGAAAAGCTTTTCACCTAAATGGGATCACCAGAGTTACAAGCCTGTATAATAGTAAAAATTAGAAGCTTTCGCTGAGTTAAATGGAGAGGACCTAATTCCCAATTTCTGTGCTGGGTGTGAAATTGCTGTGCTGTGTTAGCATAAAGCTGGTGTAAGATAGTGAAGAATAAGCCTGATGGATTTTACTCAAATTCAATCCATTGCTATATGAGAAATAGATCTAACATAAGCCATCAGCAATAAAATCTCTCAGAAATCCCTGAGGCGGTTCAAGGTAGCAGTTTCTTACTAGAAAACATGCATTTATTTCCTTCCCAAGAAAACACAAACTATTAAAAGAGTTGGTACATTTAACGGTAGATTGTGCTGATGAAGGGTTTACTTGAGGTAAAGCCCAGTTTCATGGGGTACTGCAGGCATTCACATGCTTGTTAACAGCACCTCATCTCCATGAGCTGTCATCCGATCACTGACAATCTGATAAGTATTCCCCTGCACAAGCAAATGTGACTTTTGTGTTATGGACCTAGACTGCGGCTGTAACAGCTAATACATCAAATCTCGGTTTCTCCTCCACCTGGAAACACTGAAAACCATCTGTAGCTAATCATCCACTGCTACCCTACCCCACTCCTGCAAAAACAGTAAGGGGGCTGGGGGGGAGGGTGGAAGTGGTGGTATCTTCTCTTTTTAAAGAGCGGGTACACTGACAGCTTTCCAGTGATAGTAATCATGGAATCAGGGAAAGATGGTAGGAGCTCTGAGTGAGGCCAGTTGGCTAAAAGGGAAAATGGTCTCTGAGTGTGAAGTAAACAGCTGATAGTGCAACTCTAACTTCAGGTAAAGCCAAAGGAAGTAAAATCCAAACATCCAGGGGAGCGTAAGGAGTCCATTTACCTGCATACCTAGTTTGTTTGGGGTTTGGTTTTGTGTTGGTTTTTTTGATAGCTCATATTGCTACCTAATTAACTTGGCTATCAAAATAGCAAAAATAGAGAAAAGCTGTGAGAGTTTATTGTTCTCTGTTTCAGCATAATTACCTCAGTTTAGCCCCAAGCAAAAACCAAAAGTTGAATCAGGCTGCAGGGGGGTGGTGTAAATGAGGACACAGAAAAAACAAATTAAGGTCTGACAAACTGAACAATACAGCACAGCTGGTGCTGGCCTTGAAGGAAAGAATGAAATAGGAGGGAGGAGACACATTAGCTCTTCTTTTCTTCCTGTTGCTAGTAGCATGTCAGCCCCTTTCCATGGTGGAACCTGTCAGCCCAAGGATATCTCTGTAGCTGTGTTACCTGCTTGCTCAGAAGGTACCTTTGCTGAATAATTTTCAATGATCGGTGGTTGTACTTGAAAACGTAAGTGCTTTTGTTGTGGAAAAAGGTCTTTCTGCATAGGTTTTACTTCAAGTTCTAAAAAGGGGGGTACAGATGGTACTTGTTCCTTCATATGAAAACTCCTAAATACCACAATATTTAAGAGTGTCACACAGATATACATCTCTTTCTTTCCTTTCTTCTTCCTCTTTACTCCTCCACACATGTGCTGGAAGTAGAATTACCAAAGGTCCTTACACAGGCCATACAAGGTAAAGGACAACTGGCAGGGTTTCAATACTTGCTCCCTACCTCCTCCTTCCCTGCACACCACCCACCCATGCACATGCTTTGTTTGCTTGCCCACAAGCCTGTTACAATCTGGTTCTTGCTGAAAATTACTCTTATTTTTCACATATGTCTTCAGAAGATCTTGGGCAGGCACATTCTCTTGTAACTTGCCTGATGGGTAATCTTTGGGTATGTTAGCACTGTAGATCAGGAAGGTGCTGGAAATTAGATCTTCTGTTTTATTTTTGTTATTGTGGGGCGAATCATAATAGCTCTTTAAATTTTAAACCATTTCAGCCCTTCTGTTGTAAATGGAACACTGATTTCCCATTAGAGGAAGGCCTGTAGAAAGATGTAATCACACATTCAGTGATTCAAAGATGTTTTGCATGCAGGGTTGCTAGTGACTGAAATGTCAGCTCCCATAAAACCTAAAGAAGAGCCATTTCTAACGCTCAGGTTGTTTTCATATAAAATTGATTCCTAAAAATGTTCAGGTTGGGCTTAGAGGCAGCCAACACCTCTGAAAGGTAAGTGCAAGAAAAATAGCTGGCTCAATTAGGAGAATTGCTCTGTGTTTTTCTTTTGAAAAATCTGACAATTACATCACATTGCTATTTTTAGGCAGCTAATAAAGTGGAACACTGGGTTAATGAAAGCAACCTGCGCAAGCGGAGCGCTATGGAATATTCACCCAGCATATGCATGGTAAGCTATATGTCTGAGGGAAACACACGCAATCCACCTGCTCCTTAATGATGCCTTAGATTTTTGCCTGAGAAGAAAAGCTGGCTCTATTGGCAAAACAGAAAATGTAATTGGAAACAATTTCTCTCTTAATCCACTCTTTACTTCTTAAATTCCTTGAGTTTATTTTAGAGGCGAGAATGTGCTAATGCCATCAGCTGAACACAAACGGTGGTGAGCTGTAGGAAGGGAGGAATTTGATGTATGCGTTGGTATTCACAGTGCTCTTCTGCAAATGGTCTATGTGTTTGTTCTACAGTGCAATTCCCTAAAAGCTTAAAAAAAAATGCCCTGAATTTTGCAGCTCCGTTGAGCATGCTCTAGTAGGCTACACAAAGCTTTTAAGGTTTCTCTGTTTGAAAGTCTTGTGGGTTGCAATACCATTGGCATTGTTGTTTTGAGCAAACAAGAGTTGAAGGAACATCTGTGGTCATAATACTTCTTATGATTGTCGAAGTCTCAGTTTCAGGTATCAGGGACAAGACGTAGGTGCTTCCAGATCCAAATGGCTGCTGCTTTCAAACTGTTGCGGGTTTTGCTAGTGCAGTTAAAAGGGAGCAAACTCAGCCCAAATTAAAATATGTGTTTAATAGTAAAATGGCATGCTGAATTAGAGAACGTAGTGTTTATTATTGTGATCTGTACATGAGGAGACCTGCAGGGTTGTTCACATCCTTACCAGTTGCTGTTAAACATGGTGGTCTGGATGCGGCCTCTGTTTTAGGAAACCCCTAAATTCCTGATTGCCGGAGGCTTGGAGATCACGTGAGGGAGAGAAGTGCTCTACACTTATTTTTTTTTCCCTCCTCCCTGAATATCCTCTGTCCCAGCTGTGGCCAGGGACTTCCTTGCCTAAATCAGGGTGTTATGATTTCTGGGTGATGAGGGAAAAAACCCAAGTGGGGATTCTCTCAGTCTCTGAGATTACGGTGAAGCATTGACTTTAATGAGACAGTTCATATGCTGAAAGTGAAGCATATACCGAGGACCTTGCTGAACTTGACTGTATGTGGCACAGCAAGCGGCTGTTGGTTAGGGAAGGATTTGCGTGAGTGGGAGAAGAGAGCTTTCTGTGCAGCTCCCCCATTTCTCAAGGGCTAACATGGATGAATTGGAGACTCTAGAGAAAACAGAAAATCTTTTGTATGAAATATTTTTTTCTCCTAGAATGAACAGATTAAGGGTTGATTAATTCATGCTGATTGTCAGCTTAATCAAGAATATAAAGATCACAGGGAAAAATTGAGCTCTTTCTGACTTACAGGGTCTGATTAGAGCAGTCATCTGGAAAGCATAAGCTATGATGGTACTTCTCTATTTCCAAGAATAGATTAATAACTAAATTGGTTGTTCTGTTATAGCCTTTTTAAACAGCTACACTTTGTCTCCAGTTATTACACTCTAGGTATTGTATGAGTGTGTTTTCAAAGGCTGCCGCTCAGTTTAAAGATCAGCATGTATTCAGACCTTTTTCTGGCTGAAAAAGGCACTTATTAGCCACTGGGTAAAGGATACATCAGAGGCAGCTGCAGCCTCTCGGTAGTGTGGGGTAGGAGTAGGGGTGGTAAAAGGGGTACCTAGATGGAGCTGGGGTTGCTCTTCCTGCCCCATAGCAGGGCCAGAGATCCTTATCCCTACCGAGGTCTCCTGTCTCCCATACCTGGAACGACCACCTAATATTTCCCATTATTTCTCATCAGCTTCTGGCAGTCTCCTCCCTCAGGAAGCTGATATCAAAATTTGCCTGTGCCTGAGAGATAGCCATAGAGTAAATGTAGGATGATGACATTTGCTTCCCCTCCGCCTTTCCCCTGGAGACATTTGTTTTCTTCTAAATCTGCTTTATAACATTAGAGCTCCATTTGTGTGTTATGTCTGAGCCCAGCTGAAAGGTATTGATGATTTCTACTTTCAACCTTGTTGTAACTGTGTTTTAGTGATATCGACAGGCAGAGGCAAACCAGAAATACACTGGCCAGTTCTGTTGTTCAGTGCAGATCCAGCTCTAGCCTATATGTATATTTGCCAGAATGAAAAGTTTCTGTAGCAAATAGTTATCCTTGTTGTGCTACCTAAGTAATATAATATACATGCTGCTCATGCTTGAAATAATTTTTTACTAAACGTGTTTTGATTAAACAGGTAACTTTTAAGGGTATTTCTGATTCTTTTAACTGGCAGTCAGAAATAATCTTGTCTTTGCCTACTCATTTCTCTGTGCTTTTGAAGTTTGTTAGAAATTCTGTGGCTTCCCATCTATGCCCCCATTTAGCTGCCAATGAAGTTGGCAGGAGTTTTTCCACTGGCTTCATCCAGAACCAGATCGGGCCACTGGAGAACAAATGATAAATTACATTCATAAACTGGAAGTTACCACAGGCGTTGATCAATACTCACACAGATTTCTGCCCAGGCAGGGTTTGCAATTTGGCATCCTTCCTTCTTCGGTAATATCAGTATGCCCTCTAGGGTATCTAAAGCAACACTGGGGTTTGCTGTCCCTCTGGGGCTTTTTTGGGGGCAAGTGTTGAAATGTTGTCAAGGGAGTTGCTGGGGAAGGTATGGTGCTTCAGAAGTTCCTGGCCATGAACAGCAGCACTTCTTACTAGAGTTCCTTATCCTTATATTTTGAGGCCACCAAGTTCACTGAAATGCCCCGTGTCCTTTTTTTTTCTCCATTTTATTGCTACCAGTAACAAAAGCTGAAAATTTTGGCATGAGGCTATTACATTTTTTTCATCAAAAATCATTAGCTCTTGAGTAAAATGGTGTCCTTGGTTTTGCAAAAGCACATAATTTCAGAATTCTTTACCAAAACAGAACATTCCTCTGTTTAAATACACCTTTTGAGATCTTTCAGTCTTTTAAGTGTTCTTTAACCTATTAAGACCATCTGTTAAATGTTTTCAACTTCAAAGAGTGAAAATATTGAATATATAAAGCAAGATTCTTTTTTAGACTAAAAGCATGACTATTATCTTTCTTTTCCCAGGGAACATTTTCCCCATTATCTGCCTTGACAAACAACTAGTCTCACTAATAAGTAATTCAGCAGCAAGAGACTCCAGGGCTGTCTGTATAAAATTATGGCATGCATTAGCTGATGCCCTCGCTAGGTTCTGAGAGATTTAGCCTTGACAAAATGGCATTGCTAAATTCCTGGATGTCTCCTTAAAAACTGTCCCTTAAATTTTTGGATCTCTGCAGTTAGAAACTGACTGCTCTACTGGAAAAACAAGGACTAAAATAAGTTTTACTTCCCCCCCCCAGCTGTGTTCTTTCGGAACTCATTAAGGCTGTCTGAATATCATATTTTACAGAATTCTTAATCTGATTCAAGATTAATTGAGCTGTTTTTCTTAAATTGTGTGTGTGGTTTTCCTTTTGCCTTATGAAAAGGAACATTTTAAGTGCCTGGCAGGTTAAAAGGGGAAATAATAAACAGCCTCATCACTGAAAGAGAAACTGTACTCTGTGCCCAAATGAGCCATGTAAAACTCTGTGTGAGTAAGGCACATTCAACATAAATTCTTGAAAGCTCCAGGGTCATACTAATTTCAAGTGCAGTCTTTATCTCAAGGATCTTTCTTTCAGTTGTGAATACTCCATTTAGGGAACAGAAAGGTTGAGAATAATTAGTATTGTACTTTCACATGCATTACGCCTGGGTTAGCTATTAAAAGAGCCCATTTGGCAGCAGCAGCAGTGTGCCAGTGCAGGTAACCTCAGTGGAAGCCAAACCCCGGGAGCTTCCCTGCCCAGCAGGACCTCCTGGTCCTCCTCCCCCTCTTGGCTGCCTCTGGCTTTGACTCCTCACTGCTTCTGTCTCCAGCACTGTGCGGTCTCCTGGAAGGTTTGGACTAAGTGAAATTACTACACGGTAATTTTGAAGTGATGAAAGTTGTACATACAAAAATGCTGCCAGTTAGAGAAGACCCTGGTTTTAATAGTAATCTTATCTTTAAAAGATGAAGCATCAGCAAAGTTATGAGGTTTTTTTTGCTGCAGGTAGGCTCTCAAGCTTTGTGGAACTGTGAAGTCAAAGCAGAAATTGGTGGATATATATTTTCTGGCTTCCGTGTACAGTTAGATTTTAATATGATACAGTTTTATTCTGGATTGGGGGAGGGGATGTTTGCAGTATCACATAGAAAACTTAATGATAGCCAAGACCATACTTGTTCATGCACCTGAAACTACAATATCATACAGGTGAGATACAGAGAGTGGGTAGGGAAAAACTTCATTGTCTTTTTTTTTTTTTTTAAGATGATGGAAAATTGAAGCAAATAAAGTCATTTAAATAAGGTCACACAGGAAAATTGGGGAGGGCTCAAATATTAACCTGCACTCTCTGAACGTAAACATCTTCTAGGTCAGCCAGTCTCTTCCACTTTGCTCGTTCTGTAAAAGACTGCATTTTAACAACTATGGTGCTTCACTGTTACAGGAGGGCACCAGGGGAAGAGACCAGTTTAGGCGTAGGGGTTCGTTGCCCAGCCTCTTAGTAGAATTTTTCATTTTGAGAGATAGATGTTAGGGAAGCAACTGCAGTCATGTGGGAGCTCTGCAGTATCTCAACGGAGCCAAAACTATTCATTACTGTTTGCTGTAGACAACTGAAGTTTCCATCAGTCTTGCCACTTTTACAGGCATCAGAATAATTAATGCAAAGACAAATCTCATGATGGAAGGTCCCTTGTTCTGATAAAAAAGGGCTGTAGGTAGTGAGGTTTCCACATATGCATTGCCTCTTCGCACTTATTTCACTTTGATTTTATTTTTTTTGAGACTATATGTCAGTCACTTAATTCTCAGTGTCAACTGCAAAATGTTGAAAGCCCTCATCATATAGACTTTGAGCAGTAGCCCAAAGAACTCACGAGGTGCTCCTGTTCAGTTCTCAAATGAGTATATTTTTTGCAACTAGCAGTTGGAAAGAAGATGATCAAGCACGTAATCACTCGGGGAGACCCAGTGGTAAAAAGGGGTTAGAAAACCTTAGAACTTGTTCAGATTTTGATTTCCTAGGGCATGCAGACCTTGCCAGAAGCATTCCTTCAACCCCAAAAAGTACTAATCATATGGAAGACTAAAGCAAAATGAACTGGAACAGTACCTACTTTCAGTTTAAACTTTCTCTTGACACAGAAGTGTGGCATATTCCTTTTGTTGTCCTATATCCAAAAGATGGTGTTAGTTTTATCTGTTCTGGTTACTGTGAAAGGATTTGGGGAGTTCTGTGCTGTTTCTGCAAAGAGACCTTGACGTAGAGAATACACTGTTCCTTCCACAAATATTCACATATATAAGTGTGATGTCTTGTGTTACAGAAATCAGTAAAACCATCTTGTACTAATGCTTGTTGAAAGGGAGTAGAAAGAGGACTAAGAAAGGATAAGGAAAAGCTTCTACGTAGCATAAAAATATTTTTCAGAATCCAAGTTTGAAATTTGCCCTGACTAAAATGATGAAAATTATGAGAAAAATTATGAGACAACGTTCCATAACAAAGTCTAACAATTTGCCTTTTTTAATGGGAAAGCTATATTCTTTCCAAAGTCATAAAAATAGAACCTTAAAACATCATCTGTTTTCCTAGCTGGGACAAGGTCCCATATATGTGCAATCTTCAGCTGTGATTCTGCACAAAACATTCAATATTTATTATTTATTTCCTCTTACATTTTATTATTGTTAATGGAAGAGTCCAAAAATATAATCAGGACTCAGACCTGATAGTATAGAAATAATCAAGACTCATGCCTGATAGTGCAGAAATAGCATAGGATATCTGTCTTGCACCAGGAGGCTTATAATAAAAGACATGAATGTATGTAGTTATGCACATGTATCTAGTTGCCACCTTGAAACCTTTATGCTATTTATCTAAAAAAATAATGAAGCCAGTTACCTCTAAGATTACACAGTATATCTAAACTGCTGGATCTGAAAGCAACACTGAGTTTTTGGATTCAGGAGCTTGCCCTTGCCTCTACCCTGACCACTATCAGGGCAGGACCAAAAGCCTGCCATCCAGCCTTTGTAAGAGCTTGGCATGCAGACCAAAAGGGAGCCCAGATATTTTTTTGGCCGGATTCTAGATCTGAACCCATTTTCATATGAAACCCTAAACTGAGCCCCAAATGATTTCACAGAAATATTCTGAAACATAGTGTCCTGAGGAGTTTGGAATACCATGCCACTCGTTTCTAGTTTTCCAGAATAAGTGTCAAAAGTTTTCATTTAGAAACAATCCAATTTTCAGTTTTGTGGGGTTTTTTAAATGGCAAAACAAACCCTGGAATTTCATTTAAATAATCACTAACATTTTCAGCCTGGCTATAAGGTTTGTTGTGAAAGAAAAAAGCATTAAACTTGAAAGGTTTTGGAAGAAACATAGGAGTGTTTTCTTTAAAGTACTATGTAAACTCTGTCCAACTTCATCATGTTCTTATACGATTTTTCAGATTTCATTTGTTTTTTCTCAGTCCTATTTGCCTTTCCTTAATTATTCCTCCACTTTGCTGCATTTGCTTCTCTTTAAAATATAGAGAAATAGGTGCTCTCAAAGGGATAAAAACTAAGATCGTCATCCCTTTTCCTTTCTCTGTGTTGGTCAGTAATGTGTGGATGGTTCTTGTCACCCTCCAGTCTTGGAACTCTCGTCTGGTTGTCAAGTGGCAAAAAGCATGACTCTGGGAAGTGAGCCATCACACAGCCCATGTAGCCAGAGCCTGCTGCAACCTTCAGCAAGAAGGCAAGGAAATTGGAAGAGTAACAGAAAAAGTTAATGCTTTCCTTTTCTGAAAACTCTCTGCCATACCCTGGATTCTCAGTGGAAAGAATAAATGGCATAGAAATGAAATTAGCTCTTTGCAAACATGAAAGGTTGAGATGACCTCTGCAGGAGAACTTCTGCAACCTGTAAGACCCCGGAGGACCAGCTGGCCCTGCTTTGTTAACTGTAAAGGTAGAGCATTGTTGAAAATCATCCCTGGCTGTGATTTACAGCTGGAAAACTTATATTGAGCCATATGTTGGAAGGAGCGGGACAGGGATGAAAATGCAGTTCTTGAAGAGAAAGGGTCGAGTCTCAGACAGTGATACCAGGGGAAGATAACTTTCTCCCCTTCAGATTAATTTCAAAATGCATTAAGAAAAGAAAGTGTGAGGTTTGAAGAAATTTTTTTTTTTTTTGATTGCTGAGTACTGGTTGATTATGGAGGGAAGCCTGGTAGAGAGACTGGTTTACAGATGCTAGGATGTTTGTTGTCTGGCTTAGTGAGGGAGGCAAGACTAGCCTCTTAGTCTCTTCTGGGAACCAAGATACTAAAAAAACTATTTTTAAAATGCTGAAGCTTAATAGAAAATATCAAAGGGGGTGTTTGAACACTGTTTTGGAAGATACAGTTGTGACCCTTCACAAAGGCAAGATAGGGATATAAGAGGGATTGTCTTACAAGTAATTAATTAGGAATTCAGATCTAACTTTAGTCTGTATATGAAGCTTCCAGGAAGGTGTACAAAGGTCTTTGCTGAGAGAGGCTTAAAACAGGTACACAGCTCCCTAGAGGTTTTTTAACAAAGAAGATGGGGCAAAAAATGCATGAAATTTCCATTACAGTAATGACTAATAAGTGACCTAGACTCTATTATTCAGAAAATAAATGTGTAGTGCAGTTCTTTCAGACACTAATTGTCATGTTATTGCTGTTGTTCTAGCAAACACAAATAAGCAAAATAATACTGCAAAATGAAATTAGCCTCAATGAATATATGGTGCAATCTGTGGCAGTGGAAAAAGTCTTCTGGATGAGAGTACATCTCCAAATCTGTCTTTAGGATTTGGGGTTGACATATATTCTCTAAGCCTTTTCTCAATTACGGCAATTAAAAAAAGCCTTGCCATTCTGGCAAAGCCTCTATGTAAGATCCAGATCACCTGAAGTTGGGCATCTCCACTCAGTCAAAATGGACAGAAGAGAGAAGGTACTTGATTTTGTTAAATCATTCACCCAATGCCATTTCTTAAGAGATGGAAATGTCCTGTTTACTCTTTCTTTTTGAGGACTGCTTCTTCCAAAAGCGGGAACTATGCTCAAAAGTTACTAGCCTTGTATCAAACTTTTTAAAGGCTAACTGAACATCTGCATTACATTCCCTGAAAGACTAGTTCCAATTCTAGTTCCTCCTGTGATGCAGAAGGACTGAAGCTCTTGCAACCACCATCAGGCACTTTGATTTGTGCTTCCACAAATCCTACTTAAATCTTCAAGGTTAATCCTGAGGATCCCCTGATCCCCTCTCAATTTCAAGCTCAATCTGGAGGTATCAAAACTCATACTTTTCTAAAGAAAGGTAGTTAAAGTTGTGCCACTAGGAGGGTGTATCTCTGGCAGTTAAGCTCCAGGCTCGCTTTCCTCTTGCATCTCGGGCACAGCTGCGTGGACTGCGTGCCTTCTGAGTGCACCCACTGAGATGTCCTATGCAGAGCAGAGCACCAGGCAATGTTGTTGTTGTCCTCTGCCTGGGCACTCATTTGGAGCTGTTTTCTCCCTGTCAGAGGGGATGTGCATCAGCATCTCCCATCTGGCTGCTCTGGGGGGCCGGGCATGGGCACATATGGGGCAAAGCTGCTGAGCCACACCACTTCTAGAGCATGAGTGAGACCTTACCAGGATGATGTGCCCATTTCTTAAGGTGTTTAAGTCTCCTCAGGTGTTGCCTATAGAAACTGAGCACAACTCAGTGCTGTAAATTCTGTACTTTGTTTCAGGTGGCCTGATACCTCAGAGTAATACTAGCCAAAATACCCTATAGCTGATTTGTTTGGCAACAGAGCAAGTATTTGTGCCCAGTGATAACAAACTGGAGAATTGTTAGGATTTGGTTGGAAGAGCCAAAGCATCCAAGATATTTTTTCCCTTCCCCCACAGATTATGTTTGATCCACCTTCATTCCTTCATGTGGGACCCAGGATAGATATTTTGGGTTTGCCAGGCACTCAACTATCCCTATGAACACAATACCTTTTTTTCTTTCTCTTTTCCTTTTGGTGGGGGAAGTGTATCAAACATGGAAGCTTTAGGAAATGTGGGACGTAAGTGTGAGGCTTGTGAAATGTTTCCTTTCAGAAGAAGCAGCGGGTGCAAGATACAGACATAGACACTGATACATGGCTGAGGAAGAGCTAGGGTTTGGAGAAATGGTGAGGGTTTATGTAGCAGTGTTCCTTCTGGAGTTCTCTGCTGTCTTGGAGATGGTAACAACCTCTGGGGAAGAATTTAGGTACAAAGGAATTATTCTGAAGGGGAAACCAAACAAAAACAACCCAGAAAGTTGTAAGTATATGTCAGAAACAATAAAAACTGGAGGATGTTGATCAGAAGCCATCAAGGAACTCGGTACAAGCAAGACATCAGGAACTTCTTTGCTTGATCATTGCTGTCTACAGTGTTGATGTGATTAGCAACACAAATGTTTTGGTGTATGCAGAGCTTCGTTAACTGACTCAGTTGTGGGGGTGAGCGAAGATATCTGACAATGTGTCATCAGTGTCATGTATAGCAAGTTGGACTTGCCACTTTTGGGCAGGTCAGGTCTGCCCTGAACACACACTGAGAGTAACTTGCCACATGCACATTGCGATATGTGAGGTTTGCTTGCTGCTCGTTGATGTTGCTGACCATGCAGGCGGCAGCTAAGGGTCTCCCTGGCACCGTGGGAGAATGCTGCGCTGATGATGGGTACCATTCTGAGCAAAGCAAATTATGTCTTTGTAGTACCTACAACTGACTGCACTGAGGACATGAGTCTTATTGCAGTTTGGTTTATCTTTGAGTCCAGCAGTACAGTCTTTTGTATTGCAGGTAGATGAGGAATTGTTGCCATTGACTGGAAAGCATGCTTTCTAGGAAACTGCCACTGTGATTTATTAAATGGGGCTTTGGAGTTTGGGGTTTGTGATAAAGGGGGAACCCACGTGAGGGGTCTCCCTTACTAAGGAAGGATCCTTTTCTGCTGTTGTTTATGACATTAAGTCTGGAGAAGCCGGGATCTGCTCGCTAAGATATTATAGGCCTGCGTAGCACAGCATCCTGCTGCAAACAGGCTGCAGCACATAATGGAATATATTACATCCTGATGTTGTGAAGATGTGTCTACTGTTGTTGAAGATTATAGTTAGACAAGTTGGTGTCCTTCACTTATCACTGTGATGGCCAAATCAGTGGCATTCACATACATGCAAAAGTCTTGGGAGGCTGAGAGTGACCCTAACTGTCAGAGGCAAGCAAGACACAGGAAGCAGCAAATCACCCAGGGTTTTTTTGAATGGAGAATTGAAAGAAAAATTGGGAGAGCTATGGGTGAAGAGTGAACAGGAAAGTGACCTCTGGTTTAGGTTACGGCAAAAGAAAGATTTCTGGTTGAATTAAGAATTGTGTCTGCATTTAGTATGTATCTACCTTCCTGGTTTGTGTGCTCGCTTTCTTCTTTGTTGCTCTATGTTCTGTATTTGATTCAAGCCACTTACTGCTGCCATCATTTTTTTTTAATATGTCAACCCACTGAGCAAGCATAATGGAAATCCATCAACGTGCGTTAATTGTAAGTCTCTCCACATGAGCCACAGGTATGGTTCACACATGTAAACAAAATGAGTGGCAGGTTTCTGGAAATAGCACTCCCACCGTAACCGTCATGCAGTGTGTTGCTTTTTATAGTTTTTTAAAAAAGGTTTCAAAATTGACTCACTTGATTAAAAGAACATTCGCTAATAGCTTGTCAGGTCTGTTGTAATTTTCAAGCAAATTAAGACAATTTTTTTTTTAAAGTAGTAAAAATCTGGAGTATGACAGGTTGAAATATTAGTAAGACTGTTGGGAAGTTTTGATAGTCTGTGCTTGTGAATTTTAATGTCTAGCAGCAAACAGCTATTAAGCAGAGTTCTAACGCATCTTTTACGTTCAACTTTATGATGTGTGCCAGGCACTGCCAAAACACATATATGAGTGCAGATGTGCTGAGCAGGGCTAAAGAGTTGTGATAAATATGTTTAACATACTTGAAAATATAAGAACATTTTTGAAGCATGATAAAAATAAGAGATTTGCCCCATGATGCTTAACTGAGTACAAATGAGAAGTTACAAATGCAAAATGTATTCATTACTTTATCACAGAATTAAAAAAGGAAAGAAGTATATGGTCTCTATTCTTCTGTCCTTAAACCACATCCTTTTTACTACAGCCATGTTGTCATTGTGATTATGCAGCCTCGGTGCTGGCTTTCTGAGTACAGAGAACATCCTTATAAATAATTGTGGTGGTGTTCCAGCTTGAGTGTTTTTAGAATTTGACACAAACATGTATTCCTTGAAAGATATATCCAGATCACAGGAAGAAGAGAGGTGAAAACCTATGTTTGGGAAATATCATTTCTGAAAGATAGGAACAGCCTCTGCTAAATCCCATTTCTCAGGTGTGTAAAAACTGCACTCTTCTTATTTTGTAATTTGCATCATAAGAGCTGAAAATTGCTATCTGTCTGTTAAAGGGATAGATTATTTTAAGCTCTGTGGCATTAAATTCAGTCATTCTTTTTCAAGTTATCTGCTGTGTAATTTAATTGAGAAATTCAGAAGTACCTTGACATTCTCAAAGTCAGCCTAAACCTTGGCAGCCTAGATAACATGTATTAGGCCATATGTGCTCCCATAAGCCTGCTCCCATAAATACCTGCTATTCCAAATTAACTTGTTTGCTTGTCTGTTTTTCTCTAGCTTGAGCACTGGGAGCAACATGGGAGCACAAAGTAGGTACAAATACTCCATACTATGTAAAACTAGTTTCTAGACCAAGTCTTAGGCACTGTTTCTGGACCTTATTAGCTTCAATGGGAACTGTATAGACAAACCGAGGCTTATAAGGGCTGGAAACATCAGAAGACATTTGTTACAAAAATTACCTGAAAACATTTAATCAGATACTAACTGCTTTTTTTTATTTAGTCATTAAATAGGCCATTAATCTCTTAATAGTTAAATTGCTCAGTTTTCCCCCTGCACACAGACCCACCAACTCCTCCTATACCCTTAACAATGATGTAGATCAAAAATTGATACGAATAGAAGAAAAACTGCGCAATTCTATTAGCTAACATTTAAAACACAAAATTTCTTCAGCGGCTGTACTGTTCATGCTGGGAATCAGTATACTGGCAGTGACTGAGGAAACAACTTCTCAATATTTACCTTGTAGTTGTAGACTGTCTCATTAATTTTTAAGATCTGTGATGGCGGTGTTCAAGGCTCTTGTTTTTTGGTTATTAGCATGGCTGGCTTTAGAAATCACTAAATAATAAGCCAAGTGCTTGTTGCTGCTTTAATCTTTTCTCCAGCTGAAAAACCTCTGATTTTAATGTATAATGAAGACGGCTTAGAGCTCCATTTCTTTCTTCCTCTGAGGAGGTGCCCTTAATAGTTTTTGTGGTTCATGTTTGATATCCTAGTCACTTCCTGGCAGTAATGGTGGTATGAAATGTCTTTGGAATTGTCTGAGACAAGCTTGTGATACTCACTGGTGTGTTTTGCCTGCTGGAGACCATGTCTCTTTAACACCACCACTGATCCCGAGATTTTTTTTTTTTTGGCCAGTGTCAGCAGTAATATGCGTAGTCATTGAAGCAATAACATGGTATCTCCTGTAAAACCTAGGCAAGATGTGTGAAATGCATTGTAATTTAAAAAAAAATAAAAATCTTAGAAATCTGTTTTCAAATTTCACTCTTGGTATGACTCATTGCAAACCTAGTGGCTCGTTGCTGCTTGGTGCATTGCTCCAGCTATGAAGCCTCGTGATGTATTAGCTGTGCCTGAGTGATGCATTCCTTCAATCTGTGAGCCCTTAGGCAGAAGGGAGAGGAATCTCCTAGTTTTCTTCTTTATTTCTTTGTGGCATGCAAACCACAGACTGCCTCAACTCTCATGCTGCTGTCTATACTGCTTGCTTTGGCCAGTAGTATTGCCTGACCACTATGCACAACATGGAAATAATACATGCTGTGTTTCTGAAGGATGAACTGAAAGCTTTTTCTACAGCTACTGTGTTGTGGTATAATATACTCATGAATGAGTAACTAAAAGTTGTTGGAAAGCAATACTATGTAACAAAAAAAAATCTCCTTTACAAATACATTTGTAAAACAAAAGAACAAGAAAGTAAATTGATTCAACTATTTGCAATGTAAAACATCTTCATGTTATCTGTGGGGTTACAGAATATATAGTGGGTTGTTAGGCAAATTGAATGTCTGGGCAATTGTTTCTTTCCATCGTTCCTACTCTTAATTAGTTGGCAATCTTTTACATGAGTCCCATGTTAAACAATTACTTTGCCGCTTCCCTTTTCTTTCACGGTCTTGGTTATTTCAATTCCAAGTAACTACAATAATTTAGAAAGTACAGTAATGGATTTATACCAACTAAAATGGTGACAATAATTCAATTGTAGAAATGGGAATATCTTGGAATGAGAGAAGAGAAAGTTCATATTCTTCCCCTGTTTTAACTTACCTCAGATAACCACCCCTTCCTTTATTCCTATTTTAAATTGATACATATGTAGGTAAGATGCTTCAACAACTAAGTGATCCTGATACCAAAAACCAAATAAGTCAATGCAGAGTTCCTCTTTGCAGAAATACCCATCAAACTCTTTTGTGTAAGGATGAGAAAAGTATTGCAAAAATTCTCTGCACAGTTAAAACGGTCTTTAATGTTCTAATATGTTTATAAGCTCCAATCCTTGTCTTGATTTTCAGAAGAGAATTTAAGCCTGCATTTTTCTTTAATAAGGTGTGGGGGAAACGGGACCATAGGGCTGTTGCAAGTCTGGAAAGAGGGGTAGGGAAACTTTGGTTGTGCCTGGGAACAAGCCCCTTGAAATTGTGAACCAAGGGGTCTCCAGAGGCCTGTAAAGGTAGTTAGTCCAAAGTTTTTTCTTCTGTGCTGTGGCAGTGTGGCCCAGATTGTTCCCTTCCCCAAGTTAAGACAGAAATGAGGATGAGTTCCTTGGCCGAAGCTGTGGCAATTTGTTTTTTGTTTGGGTTCATCCCTGGCTACATTGGCCAAAGGATGGGGATCTTCATGCGACTGAGGCTCCTATGGTTGTGGGATAGCTGCTGCTATTTTGTGTAACACCACAACAGTTGTGATAAAAGCATGCACAGTGTTATGGATGGCTGAAGCATGTAACCTCTTGTGAGCATGCTTTGTAGCTGTGTTACTTCTCCAAGGTCATCAAGAGAGAGCCTCACAGCAAACCTGTGGCAATAGGCACACACTCTTCCTCTGTATCCTTTCTACCTACTTCTATGAGCAAGCCGAAGGGGTTTCCAATGGCCGGGGGGTAGGGGGGGTAGGATCAGCGTGAAGATACAGCCCTGCCTCTGACAGGCAGACGACCAAGCTGGCCTAGCACAGAGCAGGAGCAGGGCATGCCCATCTCTCTGGCTGCACACCATGTCTGGCTTGCATAGTGTTTTTACAGGAGACTTGTGAGGACTTCTGAGGTCCCTGGTTCAAGTGCCTGACTTCACCCATGCCTGTATCCACAGTAGGCTGAGATGTGAGTGTGCAGCATCCCCTTTCTCTTGCAAGGTGTTGATTTTGTAACATGGACGGCTTGGTACATCAGCTAGGAGGGAAGTATAGCAGGCTCAATGTAGCCCTGGCATGTGCAGAGAGCACCTGAGCAAGCCTCGTGCCCCTTTATGTAGGGAAGTAGTCTCCAGAAAGCTGGCACTGTGAATGTTTTTTCTGTCTCTGGAAGCAGAGAGAGTGCTGGCACTGGGAAGAGGTGCTGTCAGACCCCCCTACAGGAACAAACAGATGTGAAGTAATATTTTCCAACTGATTTTGGAGTCCAAGTTACACAGAATTACCTTCTGAAGTCACTTTTGAAACTGTTCCCTCATAGTTCTTCTGGTAATAGGACTCCTGCCTGCATCTTTATTTTGGAAACACTGCCTACTCCTGCCAATTTATGAGGTTGTGTCACAGCACTGTGCCTGCTTCATCTCTTGTCTCGTGGGACCGTGATCCATGTGTGGCCAGAGGCAGTGGCTGAAACTTCAGCTTTGACCTTTATTTATATATTTGCAAAATCAGTCTGAAGTTTACTGTGGCCTTTGGATGTGCTTCAGCTGCTTAACCATAAGTGTGCTGATGCAAAGCTTTCCTACCTAGGACAGAAGCAGTCCTGGGAGAGGATTCTGTTGTGATTGCTTTGACTGCCGTTAACATTCCCACATTTAGAGGGGCTGGATAGAGTTTAATGGATTTTTTTGTTGTTGTTGTTTTATTTTTTTCCCCGATTTTGCAAGTCCTCTTTCTCACTTGGCCTTCTTGTGGGTGGCTCTTTAAATTTAGACAAGGCAGAAAGCTGCTGGTTCAAAGTGGCTGTTTTTTAACTGCCTGCTTGTTATTGCATCTCCTGTTCTTCCTTCTGGTGGGTATTTTTAACTTCTCTCATGTTGTCAGTAAGTGTATTCCTGAAAGTTCAGACTGTATAGTTTGAATCCAGCAGGAGAAGCAGCCGAGTTGTGTGAGTGCCTCTTCCCATGATATTCTGATCCCTGTGTTAAACCACTAGTGTTGCAAGTGTTTTGAAAGTTCAGGTCATTTCCAGCGCAGTTGTATACAATCTAGGAAATGAAAGAAAAGTGAAAAGCAGAGTTTCACAGGTAAAAACCCTAAAATTTATGTTTTGCGTTGTTTGGTAACCATTCTGAGCCAAACGCTCTGGCAGAGGTCAGCTTTGTTCAAGATCTACACATTGTAATATCTGTCTCTGGTTTTGTGTAGCTACAGCCTCTGCACAGCACAACAGCCATTTCCAAATTGCTGTGGTGAGACTGCCCAAAAGGTACTGTTCCCCTTTCCATCATCTGTCAGAAGTATTAGTAATAAAAATAATAAGGCATAATTATGATACATAAATAATTATTGCTAAAGCCACAGTTGTGATAGAGCCTTTAAAAGTGTATGAACAACCTGCTACCTAGCAGTTTTCTGAGGCTTTCTGCATAGTTATTCTGTGTAGTTTTATGCAGCTTCGCTGTTAAATAAGTCTTTGTGTTCTGGTTGTATTTTGTCTTGGAGGGTCGATGTGGTCCCAGAGCCCAGCAGCCAGGTCCTTGTTTCTTACTTCCCTTCTCTTAAGGAGTTCTGAAAGGTGTTGCTTTTCTTCCCCAAAATATCTATTTGACTGGTACAGTCTCCCATGATACTGCTGTTTGTTTCTGTTTGTGAATATTCATTGTCAGGAAATGATTAGCAGACCCTGGGCCCCCAAATGAGAAGTTTTACGGTTTTTCTCTCTTTTCATAGGACTATGAGGTCTGAGGTACTATGAACTCAGTTGCTGATAACATTTTGTGCTCTGTTTTCTGTTGAATGAGATTGTCAGCAGGTAACCAACTGTACTTCCCTGGGTAACCATATTAAATTTGTGTAAATAATCCCATACGTGGCTGATAGCTGCTTAAATGCATGATGGACAAACTGAGGCCCATTAGGTATATGATGTCTAGTGAGAATGAGTAAGTAATAAATTCAGTGACTTCTTAAATCATACTATCTATTGTTAATGATAGCTGAACACGGTGAATATATTTGCTTGCACCCTCTGCAAAAAGGTCTTCTGCATTATTTTTTTTTCCCCCTCTGGAGCCAGTTTTTCCTGTGGTATTGAAATGGACTCACTTGCTTGACTTGGCCTGTGTTTTTGTCATACGTGACAGTGTTAACAGTTTCCTCAATATTTCATTTCATCTGAGGACTCATATAAAATATGTTTCGTCCTTTTCCTAGGTCTATAAATAACCTCTGTATCCTTCAGAACATGCTCCTCTAACATCTAAGGAGTCAACATTCCTTTGGCATTAAACAAAATCCTCTCTAGTCCCTAGAACTGTTTTTTAAACTGATAAAGCTGCTGAGGCATTTGCTTCCCTGACCACCCTATGCTTACAGAAGGAATTAAATTCCTCAGATGCTGCTCCTCAGCTGAGACTCTGGCAATCGTAATTCATGTAGTCTTGAGACCAGACTTCTATTTGTTGGTTTCTTTTAATGCAACAGAAGGTGTATTGATTGTGTTTATCAAATGCTCCAGAGACTGTGCATGTAATCACTGAAACTCCCTTGGTTTGGATTTTCCTGCTACGTATTTGGAACTGAAAAGGCAATATGTTTTTTCTCAAGGGTGGGGGTTTTTTGCTATGCCCTTGTATCTCTGAGCACTTTCACGTGTCTGGTGGGGCACTTAACTGCTTTGTCCTTGCTCTAAGGATATTCTAGTTTCTTTGACTCCAAGACTCCAGCATTCTTCAATAATCACTTGGAGCCAAGCTGCCTGGAAGAGTTTGGGTTTGTTGGGTGCCTGACTCTCCAGTACTGCGTGGTGCAAACCGTCACATAACACGGTGTCCGATTACAAACAGTTTTCATCCTGGAGAGTCTTAGTTGCCCATATCATGACTTCTTTTCTGAAGATTATATATTTTAGCTTAACATTTCTGCTGTCAAAGCACAGAGGACCAGGGATTCGCTATGCCTTTGGAAATGAGGTCAGTCAGCCTTGCTGATAGGAAATCTATTCATATTCCCAGTTCAGGCAAAGACAGACTTAAAACAAGTATCAATAGAGACATCAGAATAGATCTTGGGAGAATAAGAGCCTCTATATAGAATTTTTTTCCCTCCTTTTTTTTTTCCCTTTTTGGTGTATTATTCTATTTAGTGTCCTTAACTAAGTATATTCTTAGTTAAGTGCCTACATTTTAAGTGTTACTTAGCTTTCCTCCTGCTTGTATTGCCAGCACTTCATGCCCTCTCTATTATGCGGACATAGTAGCTTGCTGTGGCTTTGTTAAAGTCTTGAATATTTGAGTATGCATTTCAGTACTTACACTCCACATATTTAACTTTCACATAAGTCAGTAACGTCAACTCATACCCAGGAAAAATACCAAGCTGAAAAATATGTATTACAGCAGTAAGAAAAGGGCTTTGATTATAGTAAGTAGTGCAAAAGGTTGTTGTCTCTAAGGACATAAAACACGTTGATAAGCAGTAATTGCAGAACAATATGTTTTGGTAAAAACCTGAAGGATCTCTGGAATGTTCACTTTCCACATCCTCAATACAGTAAAATGCAATACAACACAATGATAAAGTTCTGAGAGTTTCCCAGTCCAGTTTTTGGTTTGCTGAAGAAGGAAGGTAATGTGCAGAGTATTATTATTATTATTTCCTAATTCTCTACCTACCAGAAACGTGAGATTTAGTGTTGGGAAGCAAATTTGTCTTAAACCAGGTTAATTTTTTTTTTGCCTGTTTTTGTAATGGAGGGCAGGAGACAGAGGAACAACATGATTCACTTTCTGGGGTCAGTGAAGGTGTTGACTCACATTTCCTGCTATGGCAAGGCCTTGAGATGCTGACTGTGATGTCTTTGGCTTTCTGCACATGACATTTTATTAATTGACTTTTTTTAAACTTTGGCTTTCTATTGGAACTGAAAGTTCATAATATGAGGATGTTTGGGGACCAATGGTATAAGGTGGCACTCTCTGGTTTCGCTGCAACAGCAGGAAAGACTGCATTCAGTGACCCATTTGTCCTCCCTAGCACGGCTCTCCAAAACAAGCAGTGGTTTATGTGCCAAATACGTGCAAACCACCCCTGCTCACAGGCCCCCAACTATCTCTAAACAAAGCATCCTACAAGCTAGGTTCTCTGGCATTCATTGTTTTACAAAGTCCTTGGATACTTTGATACTTGGATACTGTGGATGATGATAAAAAATTAAGAAGTGAATAGCTGTGGAATGGAATTACAGGAACTCTCCTAGGAAAAGGCCAGTTAGATTCCCTGCAAACAGGTCACTGCTCCATAGTGTAGTGTTGCTGCCTGATTATGTGTTCTCTAATAAGAATGTGTTTGTTCAGTCTCATTTGTGAGGCATCTGCTAATAAAATACTCGCTCTCCTTTTTGTGCATCCATAGCTTTTAGCGTCATGGAATAAAATGTTTTCTTTCTTTTATGAATAAAAAAAAAAATCTTTTTTTTCCTCCCAATATTTGTAAGGATGACTTATCACTGTTGTTGTTTTTCCTGATATTTGCAATATTTACTTTAATGTATGTTTGATTTCTTTGGTGCTCTAATTCCTTTTTGTGGGCGAAAATGTTAACTGTCACGGGAAACTGAAAAAGGAAGTGGTTTATAAAAACCTACCAAACAAACAAAAACCAAAACCCATTGAGGCGAGTCATTGCTATTGTGATATGGAACTAAAGTCATCAAGCTATTGGAAAAACCTGAGTCACTGCTCATTGGGACAAGGTTCATGTCAGGTACTCCTCAAAGTTGTTTTAGTCTTTGGACATATATTCCTAGAAGTTCCACTTCTGTGAATTTTACAGAGATGCACCTTTAACACGGTGGTCAGCGTTGCCATCAAATCAGTGCTCACAAGAGATAAATACTCTGTATCCAGCACAGAAGACTGGAAATGTGCATATCGGGGAAACCAGTGGCAATATCTGGTCCTAGTGGTATCTCAAGACAGAAGTCAGTAATATATGCTTCAGAGGAAGGTGTTTAAAAGTTTAAATTCTATTATGCAAAATAGCGAAGTAATTTTCTTGGCAGGAGAGAGTGGAGTTTGACATAATTCAGAATGGTTTGGTCTTGATATTTATAAGCCTGCCTACTTTTTTCTCTCAAGAATGCCTTGCCTTATGAAATGATTTGGCTATTAGTTATTAGTATTTTTTTTTAATTTTATGCAGTGCTCCCTTTCTGTATTCTGACAGCAGTAAGTAATGATGCCTGATTGACTTGGCATTTAAAGCAACAAATAGGTCTGAAAGTGTCCTCTCCCTGCCCCCTGCTTCCAGCTTAAATAGGCCTATTCATTTCTGGAAGTCTTCCCATCTTTCTTTCCTTTATCTTTACATATTTTACTGATCTCCTTTTTGAAATAGTCTTGGCAAATTATATGCAGTAATCAGGGCAGGGGCAGAGTTCTGGCTTCTTATTAGCAAGAATGACTGGTAACAGTGCTAATACCCAGTGTTAGTTCAAATTCCATTTTTACAGGCGAACATCTTGCTTTGTTCTTGCTGCCACTTTGTGTTGACAACATGGTCTTGTTTAACTACCTACTGTGATACTTGGGTCTTTTCCTTGAGTGGTTACAGATGACAGATGAATCACATGTGAGCAATACAAATTGCTTTTTTCCCCCCTGTGTTTCAATCTGAGTTCTTAAAGCAGAAATTCATCTTCTGTCTTTCTCCAGATGCTTGCTGTTCTGTATAAGTCACACATATATGAAGTTGAACATCCCTGTGCAAATCACAAGCTTTACCACCTTATTATTGCTCCAGATGGTTTAAGCCTTTGATACAGTCCAGCCTGTTGTTCTGTACTCGTGCCCTGAAAAATTTTGTTTAGATACTACCTTGTCCTATCATTTCCCTTGGCAATGAATCTGGCCAAAATGTGAAACAAAAATAAAATAAGCAAACATCTGGGTTAAGCTTAGTTTAATCTCTGCTCTCCAAGTTTCAAGTTAGTTTTCCAAATAAAGTTTTTAATTCAAGTAGTGAAAGGAAGAAAATTTCTCAGACATTGAGATCATGAGGATAGAAATTTATCTGCAGATAACATTTATGGGAAAGAGGAGGAGGTAATGCAAAACAAAATTAAATATCAGAGAAAAACAGATGTACATCAGGCAAAAAAAATCTGTGGAAAATGATCACAAATTAGAGATTTCATACTACACCATCCTGATTCTCAAGGGGGTGCGTATACCCAAAGGGTGAAAGATTTAATTTGTCATTTTTCAAGCATCTAATACTATTTCTAATGGTTTTAAGCAGAATATTACTTTCAAATGCTCTATGCCATGTACTTTGTCTAAAACTGTACTGTAAATAGAGATACTTCAAAATATTCGAGTAACGTTCCAAGACATTATGACACCTGGATGGTTTCAAAAACTATGAGTATTTTGTAACTAGCATCTCTTATCACTTCCTTCGGGTTTTCATGTTTAAGACTGATAGTCTAAGAAATCATTTATAATTGTCTCATTACATTTTTTTGAGCTATAATGCTGGCATACAGATATTTGGCATAGCACAGAAATGGGTTGTTTAAGCTTCATCAGCTTGTGTGAGACAAACATGAAGTTAGGTGTACTTCTGGATTAAAGAAGCAGCTTCAGTTGTCATTTCTACAGATGGTCCGCTATTACTCTGAATGGGGCTTGTTACTGTCCTGTTGCATGAACTGATTTGTGCTCTCTTGAGTCACTTTTTTTGCATATGCAGAGACTGCAGTGCAGTAGAACCCAAATCCGCTTTTCCTGGTGGAAGTGAGACTTCACGTTCTGTGATCGCTGCAACACTTGGGTCAGAGGTGCCTCTGTACCGTGAATAACACATTGCAAAGTAACAGACAGAAAGGAGGGTAATCCAGTTAAGACTACAGGACAGACTTGGTCACTGTGGGGTTTTTTTTTTTTGAAAGTCTTCCCTAGAAAATCTAGCAGTTCATGCCACTGAGTGAACACATGGCACCATCACTTACCTTTTTGTTCTGGGGTATGTTTGCAATGTCATGGTGAATCCTCTGTGTCTCAAATCTCTACTATTAAGATACAGGATAATTTCTGAGGTACATAAAAGCCATAATCATTGTTTCCTATCTCATGTTCATATTAACACAAAGTTGGCAGGTGCTGCAGGTGCGCGTCCAGCCCAGAAAGGTAGGGACATGCCCGATGGATGTGGTAATACATAGTTCCAGTAGCCTGACCACTGCTTGCTAAAGGGTAAGCAGAGATCTCAGGCGGAGTGGGGAAAAACCAAAGAAACCTGAAAACCCCTAAAATTTCATGCAAACTGGGCAAAATATTCATTGCAGTAGTTCCAGTTAAAATGGTTCAAATTCATGATATTTTGTACTTTCCTAAAACTCCAGAATTCTAATGAAATATTTGGGATGTGGTTTATTTACTTAGTAAGCTAATTTCTACAAATTAATAGACTTCATAGAAAATAAAGTAATAAAAAGATTATACATACCCTTAAGTAGCCAGAGTACTTGAGAGAGGATTAAAACTGGTACAGCTCATACATCTAGTAGTAAGTACAGTTAAGAAAACTCCATAAATCTAGTGTATTAGTGTATTATTCCATCGGTGATTTAGTGTGACAGCAAAACTACAATGAAACTCCTCTGAAAATAAGCTATTTCTTTGATGAAGGTCCAAGTCTTTGAAAAAGGAGAAGGTGAATAATTTTTTTTGTTCCCCTTCTCAGATCTATTGATCTGCATCACTTTAACATGAAGTGGTTACTACTGAAAAGATTAAGAGTATGAGTTAAATGAGCACTGTTTGTCTTTAATCCAAGGAAAATATACACTTCAGAGGTGTTTGCTTTCTTTTCTTCTTTTTAGAGTCTAGTTCAAACAACCTATCGAGGGACGACTGAGTGCCAGCCACTGAGAAATGTGCCTTTTTTAAATCAGACCCCATAGGAGGCTGCTGGGGACTGTGCCATGTGTGGATAAAAGCCTCTGACACAGAGTGCTTAGTGCAGACATCCAGGATGGTTCAGTGAGAATCTGAAGGCAGTGGGTTACACAGGAGCCTGATCTGGCAGATTTCACTTCCATTACAAGAAATTAATCCCCTGTTCAACAGACCCAAAATAGAAGCACTTTTGCCTGCCTTGTAATTAGTTGCTTGCATATTTGCATCTCATTGGCTTTTTCTCTACACTTAATGGCGCAGCTGCTTTTTGCTCATGATAAATTAGAATGGGGATCAGGAAAACATATCCATTTGGTAGTAACAGTGTGTCTAATAAACTTGTTGCCTCTTGAGTTTCTCGGTCATAATGGTAATCTCCTATTAGTTCCAGGAATGCTTTGCTGCTTTTTTACCTCCTTCTCTGTTCCCTATTAGTTAAAGTACAGGTTTAGTGAAACAAACTTTCACATCAGCCATCTTCTACTGACATCTCAGCTGCCATTGAAAAGTTCATACATGCTATCAGCTGTTCTGAATTGGTGCCTGCACAAATAATAAGGGGAAAAAAGAGCAGCGTACGGAGCAAATGGCTAGTGCAATTTAAGCAAGGAACATATTTTTGTCCCATTGCCCTTCACCTACACAAATTGCTGTTGCTTCCATGTTAGGACTGAAAACCTTCCTTTCACGTCATGATTTGTATGCACCCTGCTTTAGCCAACAGGAAGACCAGGCAGGCCCTAGTGCTTAAAAAACCTGCTGGTTCTCTCAGCCTTCAATGGTAATCATGAGTACAGTGGGGAAATGAATATAAACAAATTACTAACTCTTTAATTTGAATAGCTGGTGAGAATTTAGCATCCTGATTAGGAAGAAACATAAATGATAATGTTATGAATCATGGCAGAACGCCAGATATAAGTCAGAAGATTCTTTGTTGAGAGCAGGGGGAGTCAAATAGCCAGAGACAGCTTTGTTGGTCATAAAAAGAAGGAAAATTAAGCCAACATAGGCTGTATGAAATTAGAATTAAAAGTTGGAATTGGAACTTGTTCTGCACTGGGTTGTGTTGTGTGAAATGGCTGCAAGAGAGCAGAGGCCACAAGAATAGCTCTGTCACTAAAATGTTACCAAGGAATTCCACGGTTGCCTTACTTCTCTAATACAGGAACTGCTCTTCTACAACAGCAGATTCGGTCTCAATGCTGGACTCACTGAAAGTAACAGTAAGTTGAGGACCCTTTCTGGATAACAAGGCAAAGGAAAGGGATGGTTCTAAAAAAAAAAAAAAAGCCCTGGCTAATCTGCAGACTCCACAGAACTTAAAAAATGCAAGACATGTAGAAAAGCCCTAGAATAATTGTTTAAATTCTCTTTTTTTCCTAGCCAACAGCTGTTTGCCCTTATTTGAATGTAGACAGAGATATCCACTGGGATTTAGCTGAAGAGCATCATGCAGTTCAGAAACAGCGAGAGAGGTGAAATGTGGAGGATGCCCTGGGCTTTCTCTAGCAGGCACTTGTAATATTTGCCGATGGTGTGAAAAGGATGAGAGTTAGTTGCTTTCTTCTAAATTATAAAGATGAGTGTTTGACTGTTGATGAACAGCAGTTTGAAATAATAGGAGTTGCACACTAAAAACCTTATTTCCCTACTGAAAGGGAGGAAGTTTCTTCTATCAGAGGAGATAAGAGAGCACAGCAGGTCTGTCCCTCCTCACTTGCTAATTGCCCAGCGAGGAAGAGCTTCACTCCTGCTGCCTTCACCTCAAGCAACCCTGTGCTGTGGGCTCTACCAGTGCCACATCACAGACATATGGATCTATTGCAAAGTCCTGACTTTAGAAAAATGTGGTAACAAAGTCTCTGGTGGACATATAAGTAGTATTTTGTTATTTTGGGGTTGTGCCTTCATTAATTTTCAGGTGTCTGTTTATGGACAGGAATAAGGGAATTCTTTTTCTCATTGCACACTGAGATCTTAAAGGAGGATGATTTTTTTTTTTAAAAAAAAACAGGTACCAAATTAAGATTATAAAGAGAAGAGGGATGCAAAGTATGATAGTGCACAGTGGGTGAGATAAATGTTTCTTCAAATACATAAATTCATCTGCCTCACTAGCTATTAATATAGATTTTGTAGGACTAGAACATCCTCCTACTGTAAACCCTGAACAACCTCTTCTTATCAAAGATCCTAGTTTAATGGAAATTAAGAACTTCTGCTCAAATATTTGGGGTTGGGGGGTCCCTATAAAGCTTGTCATATTGTTTAAAAA
>NW_009258380.1:1186859-1213294 GCF_000687185.1 Egretta garzetta
GTGATGTTGTCCAGTGAGGCTGTGGAGATTCCATCCATGGGTGTTTTAAAAACTCAAGTGGACAAGGCCCTGGGCAGCCTGCTCTCGCAGATGCTGCTTTGAGCAGGGGGGGATGACTATAAACCTCCAGAGGTTCTATTCAACCTCAACTATTCTGTAATTCTGTAATGACATTTGTTACTTTGCCAGTTGTGCAGGATAAAGGGAAGAATGACCCCCAGGCAGCACGGAAAAGCCTGTTCCACGTTAAACCAATAGAGATGATGTCAGCCTTCCTTACTTGCCAGCAGACCTTATCTCTGAGAACTCGTGTAATTTGTTGTAATAAAGTGGCTGGTCTAAATGCATTTGCAACTCCAAAAATAATATTTCATTTCAAAATTAGCATATTTTCAATTAAGGCTCTCCTGCCTATTACAAAACAAGAAACATGCACATTAACTACTAATTGTTCTGTCATGGAAAAAGATATGAATTAAGCTGACAAATGTAGGAATAGAGCGCTCTATAAGTACAAGTGCTGTATGTGTGAAAGCTATGAAACAGAGCAAGAAAAAGATTGAAAATTAGTTAAACATAAGCTTGGCACTGGAGGAAGGATGAAAAATGAAGAAGGCAAGATACAGCCATCAAGGGACAGCGCTGACTTTTTCAAGCATAGATCATGGTGTTGGTTATCTTTCAAAATGTTAAGGTGTTCTGAAGATTTCTGAAGACAACCCTCTGAGAAATCATCTGTGTCACTGTTGCAGTGTTTGAATACCCAGAAGCTACATGGAAAATACATGAAGTTGTGCTGTGCATGCATTTATAATGTAATGTCAGCCTCAACTGTTGTCTAAAGATGACTTTGAATTTATTGTGAGCAGAGTCCTGTGTTCCTTCTCCTTAAAATATGTATTTATATTCTGATCACTTTTCTGAAGCTATAGCAAACCACTTTGGGCTACCCTATGCCATGTAGGTACTGCTCTGTGTTGGGGATGCTCAGTATCAGCCTGTCTAGCTGAGCCCTGTGGGAGTGACAGTGTGCAGACCACTAGACCCCTTCAGGAGGTACCGCTTCCCCAGGCCATGACAGGTTTGGACACCCAATTCTATTACCTCTCTTCAGACACATGGAAAAGTGGTGAGGATCTTGGTAATTCACTAAGCCAAGCTGTCACCTGTAGCTGGGCCTTGAAATGTCTAGTGTAAATCCTATAAATGAATGCTCACAAGACCAGACTTTGAGCTTGTACACGAGTTCTGGCTGTGGAAGGGTGTGAAAAATTAACCTACTAATAAACAAATTATACATCTGATCTGAAAAAATGGAGCCAAGCAAAGAGTAGCAACTACAGAAGAATTTTGGAAATTGGAAAGAACTTTGGGATGAAAAAGGATAACCTGGTAATTAACTGGTATCTTTAGATTTGCACTTGGTCCTGGCTGTTAATTGAGCAGGTCAGATTTTTATTTATTAATTTGTTTTGTTTAATATTCTCTGGACTTTGAGATGATGCCTGTTACTAGTTATTCAACCTGTGACCTTTGTTGCCTGGATCACTCTGTTGTGGGTTGGGGTTTTTTTGTTTGTTTTGGGTTTTGCAGTGCTTAGAACCAAGTTTTCAAAACTAGAGATAAGATTACAGATGCTTCTTTACTGCTTAGGCTTACCAGCACCAAAAACTTTATTTGTTCCAAATTATTTCCTAAGTTGTCATAATGAGAATAACCTTCATGATCTCTTTCAATGCAAATATGATTGAGACAGATGGTGACATCACCAGAAACTTCTCTCTGAAAGGTTAATCAGCTTCCTAACTAGGAAACCTCATTAGCCAAGAGCTGTCATTCTAACTCCAAAGCTCGCACCTGTAGTAGGGGAAATTGCCAAGTGGCACACAGACTTGTAGACATTAATCACCTTTCAGCCAAATTCCTTCTTTCCAATACATTTTCTTGCATTGCTCTCTCCTATCTGTTGCTAAGCATTGGAATTTTAATATTTGCTCTTTGCAACCTAATTTATTTGCTATCTAATTTAACTTCAATACATTTAGGCTGAAGCTTAGTCTGGGTTCTGGAATTTCATCTACCTGTGCAAATACTTATTTTCTCCAACTAAGCTGACACATATACACATACACTATTCCATTGAGAGACTGGCAAATTAAACTGCAGTGGTGTAGAAAGATATGAATGACCCTTACTGTGATCTGTTTCAACTGAGCCACTTCAGTACCATAGACTATTCCATAATATGTTCAGGCTGGGTGACACATTGCATTGATGCTTATGTCAAAACCCCAGATGCACATTTTGCAAGAATTTGGATTTGAATGTTGTTTGTTTCCTTTCCCTAGCTCAAGCTTTAATACTCTGATCAGTAAATCTGAAACGGTTTCACCTTTCTCCTTTAACATTTACACTGCTCAAAAGACAGTACCCTCACCACCATTTCATTTATTAAGAGGCATGTTTACAGGTAGTGTCAAGAAGATAGAAAAGCTAAGGACTAGTCATAGATACCAGGTGGGTGGATGGGCAGTCAGCCAGCCTAATCAAGCTGAGATCATAGGCACAAGATACTGCCCTCCTCCAGTGTTTTCTCACCATGCTACCCCTCGTGAAGAACTTCTGAAAATACACAGTGTTATAGCACTGCACTCCTAGTGTCCAGCTTTAACTGTGTTTGATTATCATGCTAAAATATCTATAAATATTCTTTCTAGGGGTGAAATATCTGCTCTTGAATAGGTTGATGAAATACATATGTTTTTATTTATTTATGCAATTTATATATATTTATATACTTATATAAAGGTAATCCTACTAATCTGTCCCAATTTTATTCTTTAATTTCAATTGGGCATGCAATAGGTTGCATACTGAAGACTAGGAACTTTTTTTTTCTTGGTACACTATGCTCAGGTTCAAGGCAAGGAAGCTTTTCCAACATCTTTTTACACTCTGCCTGACAGATCTGTGTTAGCCCATAATTTTTGTCAACATCAACCTGATACATATTTGAAATATCTGTGCTTTAGAAAGTTTATACAATATTAATGAGGTACTTTGGTTTCCTTTAGCTGTAGACACTTTAGCATCAAATCAGCCCAGTTCTGCAGTAGATTTTTTTAATAGGCATTTAAAAGGTAATTAGAGTATTAGTGGAAGACAATTAATTCCTGTCTGTACTTTAGAAATCCATCCTAAAAATACTCCAGTTTCAAATCTACTTTTCTTACTATAAATCAATTTTAGATGGCCAGCCTAAACTCTATATGAAAAAGTTCCCTGATCTTAACGTGACCTTCAAAGTGAGTCATCATAAAATAGTTATTGCACTTCTAAAGTTGCTGTTGAAAAGACCCTTGATACTACTTTAATTAGTACTTATTTGTTTATTTAATTGCTTATAATGGTTGTATGTTGCAAGGTGAGCTGGCTCTCTAAGCAGTGCTGTGCTTAGCACTGCCAGCACTTTCTAGGTAAGAGGCTGGGCTACAGCTTTGTTGGGTGAGCTATTAAGATAAGAAAAGCAAAGGTCAGGATTGCTTGTGAGGGAAGCAGAAGGCAAGTAAAGATTGGAAGGTTTGTTTGGGTTTTATTTTCCTTCCCTTCTTAAGAGAAAATCCTGAGAAACCTGATGAGAGAACAAAGAGTTGGAAGGACTTGAAGGTGTATAGGGTGAAAGAGAAGTTGGAGAGAAGTTCCCTTTTCCAGGAGAAGCAGGGGCTCATGCCAGCACCTACTGTTCTTCCTAGCAGAGACTGGGAGATTCCATCTTTCACCCAAATACTATTTTCTGTTACTAAATGAAATCATAGAAAGGAAAACCAGAAGAAATTACCTGCTCTGGTGGGCTGATGGGGACAATATGAAGAGCAGATAGTCTGAAAATGTCAGATACTGCTGTTTTAAGCTATTTCAGTTTGAAGAAGTTTGGAAAAAGGTTGAGGGGAATGTTTTCTTTCAAAGAGCACATGAAGGAGGTAAACACAAACATACTTGATGGTAGTAGGAGGACTGTTTGTGAAGGTTAGTAGACTATTATGGGTCAATGTAGGCAAACTTCTGGATTTATCAAGAAGCAACACTTTATTAGATAAATACTTTAAATTTGGCTATTTGGAACAATTTTTTTTAAAAAAGGAGGGCTGGAGGATTTTTTGGGGTGGAATGGAGGGTGGGGTTGTCCTTTTTTGGCTATTTACCACATCTTATTGAATCAAGCTCTTGTATATCTCTTGGCCTCATTTTTCTGCTTATGAAATCTCTTAGAAAACCTTGCTCTGGACTCCAGCTGTCAAGCTGCATCTAAAGCAACATAATTATTAGCAGAACAAATAAACCTCATTCAACTGTGGTAGAATGAAGAATATTTTACCTTCCTAAACATTGCCAGTTTTTTCAAACTTAAGGAGCATTTGTAATAATCAGTGGTTTGTGTACATTCGAGGTTGTTTGTTTTGTTTTTTTTAATGGTTTGCTTGGTTTTTGTTGGTCCTGATCCAATGCCCATGCAGGTAAATAGAGAGCTGTTATTCCTTCTGTGAGTGTTTTTTGCCCTTGCCATTCCTTTCAAAAGACTCATTTAAAACAAAGGGATTTTCCCCCTGTGTCATCAAAAGAAAGTTATTCAGGGATAAGTGTCTCAGTAACATTATTTTGGCAAAATGTCTTGTGCTTTCTTTTGATTAGATTATAAATTTTAATATGCTTAAAATCCCTAATAAAGTTTGGCCACTACCTTGAAAAGTTATGGCAAAAGTGTATCTGCTCACCAGCATGAGCACTGAAGTCAGAAATTCTCATGGGAGCAAACTGGTTGCTGAGAATAATAACAGGTTCACCCTAATAGATCGTTAAGAATAGTGGACTGATTGTTTAACTACTAACACCTAAAAAAACCAGCTTTTCCACACCTTCCCATTCCCCAGATAATAATTGCTGCCTTGAGGGTATGTAATATCTGTTTCACAGTTTTTTCTCAGGGCTCGGGTGCAGACATGTAATCCTCACACACTGTGCTTTCACTAGAATTTTCTTAGTAATATTATTCTTATTGCTATTTATGAAAAGCTTGAAAAACACACTTTGGATTGTTTTAGTTTTGCTTATCACTTAGAATGGTGACTACTAGACCTTGCTCACTTAGGGACCTGTGTTCACATGGTCAAGTGCAGACAGCTTCACCCTAGCTTTGTCCAGGTCAAAATAATTGGGTGCAAATCAATTCTTCAGTCCTAGTTCTAAGTGCTGTTGCTTGCAAGCCTTGCCCATGCTGTTAGCTCCTGCCCCTGGGTGTACTTTGCATAGAACAAGGCTGATGCTTGTAATGTGGTTGCATAGAATCAGGATGCCAAACTGGAGAGACAGATAAGGTTGATATTTTTGCCTTATATCAATTTGTAAAATAACTCAGATTTGTTGCAAACTAAGTTTCTGTCGCTGCAGCCAACATAAATAGTTTGGGCTGGTTATAGGGAATTGGTGATGATGCACAAATATCTGCACTTCCAGCTCAACCATTCAGTGACTGATACCACTTTGCTTTTACTTCTGCATGTCACTAGCAGTCAAAGTGAATAGAAACCTGAGTCTAAATAACTGTGAATGGATAAAGTCAAGTAGAAAGACACAACTACCACCATTTATAGAGCAACAGAGTATGAAAGCTATGGTTACCTATAGACAGGATGTCCTAAAAGCTTTGTTAAGCTGGTAAGAACTTCAGTAGGTAGATAACAGTAGTTCCCTTATAACCTTAAATGCTGGGTGAAGGCAGAAATACTTTCATTAGGATGTTATAGACCACCAGCATAGTGATGCTATCATGTAGTCATGATGCAGTGCAATGGGGAGCATTCAAGGGTTTCTTATACTGCTAGGAAAATAAGCATTAGCAATCTTTAATGCCCCTGATTCATGGAAGTACTTTGAATCTTAACACAATTGCTATAAAGAGACCTTGGAAAGGAGGGTTTGCCTCATACCAACAATTTCTCAGTTTTATTGCCCATTAAAATGATTTTATGCCTTGAAACCTCTGAGTTCATAATGGGAGAATTTAACTTTTCTTTTCTCTGTGTGTGTGTGTTGTGTTCCAAGTCTTTCCTATCCTTGTCCCTCAGAAGGAATTTCACACTTACTGTTGCACATGGTAGAAGTTCACTGTCAGTAAGAATGATGCAGAGTTAAGAAACAGTCACTGAACTTCAGTGTTAGATGCTTCACTTCTGAATAGATGTGACTTAAAATATTTTTTGCACCTAGGAGCTGAATGCCACTGTAGGCATACTT
This sequence comes from Egretta garzetta, assembly GCF_000687185.1. Lineage (NCBI taxonomy): Eukaryota > Metazoa > Chordata > Aves > Pelecaniformes > Ardeidae > Egretta > Egretta garzetta. Next base: position 1,193,151 of record NW_009258380.1, read on the forward strand.
TTTCCCCCATCGTACAAAAACATTTGCTAGAAGATGAAACGTAGTACACAGTATTGAGTAAACTTGGTGATGCTGAAAGAAAAATGAGATGGGTATAAGCAGTTTGACATCTCTGAGTTTACAGATCATCTTTGTCAGAAACATGAACCACAATTATGTGTATGGGTTTTCTAATTTGAAGAAGTAAGGCAATTTGAGCTGTTGCCCAGACAAGAAACTATTCCATGATGCTGGTCATGTATCATGACATCAAGACAGATGATTGAAGGAGTTAGGCTTGACACCAGTGATCAAACTTAGACATGTCCAGAGGGAAATCAATTACATATTACCCAGCAGTCTGATGTGGTGAGAGAAACAGGCAAAGTTGCTCTGTGAGGTCTTGTACAAAATTCAGTAACGACTATGAATATGAAGAAGAGGGTTGCCTGACATATGCTAGGTCCAAATTGAAGTGGGCCTCCTTTGTTGGGAGAAACAATTAACTGGCACAGATCATTCCCAGTCTAAGACCAAAAAGAATTGGTATTTGAGGTGGTATGTGTACAATATCCTAAGTTTGTATACACAAGTTATCATCTCTCTTGAATTCTTGTGGGCTCTGCTAGTGAGTGTTGTGCTGCTGTTGCCTTGGCTTCTCAACTGGTTTTCTCACAAGGTGAAGAATTTGATGCCTTCATGGACAGAAGAGTGCAGAAATTGTGCAAACCATGTGTTTTACAGTATCCTTGCCTTCTTTGTCTGCAGTACTGACTTGATAATAAATCAGTGCATTAAGCTGAGTTGTCCCTTAGCCATCATCTTGGACCTTGCATCATGTCCTCCTCTTAATGTAAGCAAAGAACTTCCCAAGGCAAAGGTGGCATTTTGAGTTCTTGCCAAATGATATTGCGGGTCTGATGGGACCAAGTGAGATGAGCTACTCTGAACCTAAACATGGTTTCCTGCCTTCTCATTTCTTGCTGCACTGAACTCTGTCTAAAGTAATGTGCTTAAAAATGTTTGAATTGCATCCCAGTAAGCCCCCATAAAGTCTGAAAGAATAAAATGCAGTGTGTATCTAACAAGACACACACACACAATACAATTCAGTAATAACTTGGGAGGAGTTCAGCATTCATTTTTTGTGTCATGGAATGACCTCTAGCTTTTCCTACTTTTTACCTTTCTGTGTGTGTGTATACATATTAAGTGCAGGAATTGTGGTTTTGCTTTCCTCTCTTCCTTTCATTTTTTGCTTAGAAACCTGAGGTAGCTGGGGTTACAGCAGCAGGTACAAGTTAGCAGTTCATTTGTATTCTGTCAGTGCCAAGAGAAATATAAACTTGCAATTCATAATTAGCTGTGAGACACTTAGAAAACTGTACTCAAGTTGGTGGAATAACTTTTTGTTTTATTCCTCACAGTGCTTCTACTTTAAATTCCTCCTTGGGCTCTGCTATAGACTGTGCTGTGGATCTCGTACTAGGTTTTCCCAAGAACCACTTGGCAGTTTAGGTTCCTTAGGGTATGATCCAATAAACCCTTGCTCTCCTCTTAGTAGTAGGATTCACAAAAGGCTGTCTTCAGGAGCTGGTTATGGAAACACATCTTTCTCTTCAGTGGCCTGGGCATATACGTACAGTCTGTTGTTATAATAAATTCAAGAGTTTCAATAATTTCTTAACAGCGTAAGTACACACTCCAATGTATTATCCAAATGTGGTCTTTCTACCAGGATGCCTGTGTTAGTTACAGCTGTGGGTTGTTTAGCTGGGGGGTTTTGCCCTTTTTTTTTTTCACTGATTGATGGTACAGTCCCAAGCACACTTGTGACTGCACACACATAAAAATGTTGTAACATTATAACCTAATCTTCTGATGCTAGGCATAACGTAGTGATAAATGTCATCAGATCTATATGTATAGGTGTATAGGCAAGGTTTGTATTATTTTTTTGACTTCTAAAGACAAGGGAAGTAGGTTTTTCTTCAAAATCGTATTATGCTGCACCCAGTTGTATCACCTTATACAACCAACTACACCAACCAAGATTAGCTCCTAGGCTATCTGTTTTTCCCACGTTCAGAGCTCTTGTACTGTGTACCCATGGAAAAACATGAAACGATCTTCTGCTCAGATAACTCTTCTAATTGCAATGTGAAAAAGGAATTGTTGGGTGACTTGGTTTTTCAATGGACCAGGAAGCTTAACATCCTGCTTTGCATTTCCCCGCTTGCTTTCGATTGTACGTGCCAGATGGGTCCAGGTGCCTGTAGGGAGCTTTGGTGAAGCTGACAAACTTAGTGATGCAGAGATATCCAACAGATTAGGACCTCTGTCGAGACTGAAACTCTCCCAATGCCCAGGCCAATTTAAACTGGAAATAATATAATGAACTACTGTAGTTTATATTTATTTATCCTTGTGGATTTTTTCCAGAATTTTCTCTTTGTTTTTAGTATTCAAGCACTTAGGCATTTGCATTGTATTTTTCAGAAGGTGCTCTGAGTCATGTTCTGTGAATGTTGCTGTGTAAATCATGTATTTCAGTTGATTAACAGTTTAAAACCTTCTTTCCTTAGAGCAGTTGCTAAAATTAGTAACATCACAAAAAGGCTCTGTCTGTAAACTATGATAATGTCTTTGAAATAAAACATTTAGTTATTCACTTTGAGTTTAAGTTTACGCAAGCTATTCTGGTTTTGTTCGGGGTGGGTTCTCAAGCAGATTAGATTGCGTTAGTCCATAATGAATGAACGTATGGTGCTTTGAGACCTATCAATGTAAAATAACTGTAACAACTTCTCACTACTGCATTTGTTCACAATTAGAAAATCCAGCTTCTTACAATTAGTCTGGATGATTTCATTAACTGTAATCTTGATGTGGAACGTTATGAACAAGAGCTCCAATCTGAGCGCTTTCAGAGTTTATACTATAGAGATGATTAAGGAAAGTATGTCTGGTTTGTAATGACATTTAAAATGCATTTTTGCTTTGTTATTTTGCAGGAATTAAAATTAAACACTTCCATCTTCCAAAATTATGCAAAAATCTTCTACAATCTGCTGTTTCTCTTGTTCTTTCCTCCTTCCTGTTCCCATAACTGAATACATTAAAAGTTAAGTTAATGGAAAAAGAACTCTAAAACTCCAACCTTTCTGAAGCTGGACAAAATATGAAAGTGTTAAAAATAAAAATTACATCACGGTTGGTAGTAAGAAGAGAGAATGATTTGTATTTTACAATGCAATTTGAAGTTTTTCTCTGTAGCAGTTCTTGATTACATTTCAGCTTCAGAGAATTTTTTCTTTTCAGTAAGGTCTAACTTTTTCTAGCATGTTTTGTTCTGCATTGGTAGGAGGAAATTCCTATTCCTCTAGAACACAGTCCAGCTTTTTCAAACACTTACCAATTCTTCTTTGAGGTCAAATATTCAGGGTGCAAGTAGGACTCTTCATTCCTGGTTAAGAAAATAACAATATTGAGGAATTAACTGTACATACTTTCAGATGGCTGTTTTTCTGGCCCTTTTTTATTCTGAACCCAGAACAGAATTAAAACAGTTATTTTTTACCTTCTGAATACACCTGCAGGCTAAATCTTGTCAGCCTAATTTTTTTGTTGATTCATAATGATGGGTCCAGAATGCAAAAGAGAAGGACAGCACAGTGGGCAAACAGACTTTCATGATCAACTCACCTGAAAGGCAAGGTAACGCTTTCCTAGTGGCAGCACATATATTGCATCCAAGGAGGTGTGCGGTGGGGTATGTGTAGCTGATTTGCGCACCTTTTCCCATGCTTTGCTTTTCTTTGGCTTTAAATGGGCTAACTGTCAGTGGGTGTTGGGTTGACCCTTGATGCCTAAAGGACTGCACAACTGAACAGTTGGCTAGTCAAAGTACAGATATATATCCCTACCGTTTGTTAGGTGCATTAGAGCTGAGCATGCAAAATGCAGATGTGGGACTTACACATCACAACATTTGTCATGGCACACTGCATAACTATAGTCATAACATATCAGTAGCAAGAAGCTATTCCTGTGCACCTCAGATGGCAAAAGACATGGTGAGGCCAACTGTTTTGCTCACAGGCTATAGAAAGTTACAAATAGATCCTTCTCAGTTGCTGTAATCTGGTGCAGAAACATCGATGATGATTTACACCAAAGACACACCTGGTAAATTTTTTTCCTTACGCAGAGCATGCTTTCCTCTTTAGCTTTCATTAAACTCTTCATGGGGAATTGGAGTACTCTGAAGCTTTCTAGGGTATACAACTCATCAGAAGAGGGCTTGACTACCATTTGGTGTGAATTGGCATGTACCAGACCAATGTGAAATATCAGACTGATGTGAAATTACTTCGCTAAATATCAGGTGGCCACATGGTTTATGATTGCTATAGCTAGTAACACATTGTAATGACACTAAACTTTCAAGGAAGAGCTTCAGAGCCTAATGTAATATCCATCTGGTCTATCTGTAGCTAAAGAGAAAAAGGTATTGCTCACTTTAGTATTCCAAAGTATGTTATTTCTAAGTATGTTCCTCAAATTTTCTGTGTTTACTTGACTCTATCAGTTCATTCGTCTCCCAAGGTCAGTATGTTCACTGTTTCTCATTATAGCTGAATATGTCAGTGACTGTGCCTTTCCTTCTTTCCTTTAGAAGTAATGATTTTTCACAGTGTTTATTTTACACTCCTATCACAAGGTATCAGAGACAGATAAATTAACGTAAGGATGCAAGAGGATGATGATGGGAACATGTTTACTACTTCTTGTGTCCTCCTGGAATTGAAAACACTGTTCCTGGAGAAGCAAGATTTCATCCTCTTGGGAAATTCACTTTAAAATTATTAACAAAGTTATCTCTGAGTCTTCCATAGGTCTAATTCAAGATGGATTTCTTTTTTCTTCTAATAGCTTTTCAAAACAGTGGGAGGAAATGGGCTTCTCTTGTATTTTTCATTGTATAGCATATGTCATTGGGCTACATGTCGTGCTTTCCAGCTCTGCATAAGCCAAAATGTTTGGAGCTCTGAATGACATAAACATTTAATTTAGAAACACAAGGCACATTGTTGCTCCATGCATATTTATGGAGCTTCTCACCCTGTGAACTCATCCCAGAGGACTTTGAACAAAGCAGCACTCCAGTATGGTGACAACAAATTCTGATATAGTTTATAAAACGGAGGGTACTTTTTTACCAGTTCAAAGCCTCTATTAAAAGAATATGCTTCTTTATTTTAATTTGAAATTAGAGCACGAAACGCTCTTTTCCTTTCTTCAAAGGCAGAGTGAGTTAAACAGTGACAATGAATATAGACCTATTCTAATCCCAGAGCTTTCAGAGGAAAATTAATACCTGTTTTCTGTTCTTCCACTTGTCTGTCGTTCATCATTCTTGTGAGTTCAGATTCAATGTAGCCTAAATATTCCAAAACTTTAACTTAAAAATAAATAAATAAAAGGCAGGGTACTGCTTTTTTATTGGTCTTTGAACTTCAAGAGAGAAGGTGGGACATGTAGTCACGGTTTTCCCCATGCACTGTGTAGAAATCCCTTTTGTAGTAAGAGTTGATTTCTTTTTTCTTTTTTTTTTTTTTGGCAAATTGTGTATATCTGTTAGTTGGAGCACTGAAAATGATCTCAAATTTTGAGAGAAAACAATGAGTGTTGTTGGATAGATGTGGAAAGGAAGGATACTCCCAATTGTTCTTGTTGCAGAGCGTAAGTAAGAAAGGGTGTTGGTGAGTCTTTTCCTTCTCCCATATGGGTTAGATATCTGTAGCCATACTGAAGATGGACAGTAGAAGATGCAGTATGACACCTACTAGGAATTTTCAAAAGTAATTACCTGCATGTTTAAGTAGCTAAATACTTTTTAAAAAAAATATGTTTCTCTTTCTTAAATTATTTCGATTTCTCTACTGTAAGACAGCTTTTCTTCAGTGCTGAAATAAAAAGGTTGGAGTGCCGTAGCAACAGTTTCTACTATAATGACAGTTTTACTATGATGACCAGAACCCAAACCTGTGGAGCATTGCACTATGTCAGCCTATCTTTAGCCTGCCATTAAAGTCTTTCTCCCTTGCAATTCAGCAAGCCATGTTTGTCAGCTAGGTAACCATTCTCTCAGAGATTTGTGCCATGCAAACCACGCTTATGGCTGTTCAGGATACTGCTATCTACTGCCACACAGTCCTTAAGAATATTCCAGTAGAAGCATGCAGCCATTTTTTGCAGTTTGGTGTTGGTAACTGTAGGCACTTCCCTATGACTAACAATCTTCATTTCTTTTTAAACTGGAGACTTGAACCATCAACATGGATTTCTTGTGCTTTCTTTTTTATCTCTACCCTCTATAGGATTTACCTAATGATTGCATTGGGTAGGTGGAATCTGGCTTTTTCTACCAGAGCATCTGTGACCTCCATAGTAAAATGTTGAGTTAGAAATTTTGTAATTTCACTCCTTTGCACTGACTATTCCATAGACTGGAGATAGCATGGAAAATTCTAAACTGGAAATTTTAGGGAGCCTTAGGGACTTACACAAATTTTACTAGGACCTTGTAGTGTAATATGTAGTTTGCATTAGGGTGGTAGTTGTCCTGTAATGCTCCAGTACTTTAAAATGTCATTAGTAAGTGTCATTCAGGCTTCTCCATCAATGTAAAGCTGCAAGACAAAGCATATTTATTTGAAAAGAATTGTCCAATGTACCTTTTCAGTCACACCGGTGATTGGTCTCTCCTTTCCTATCAGAGTACACTTTCCTGGAATATGTCTATGGAAACAGTCCCTGGAGCAGAGGCCCAGATAGCCCTGCATGCAGCCTTTGCCAGTGGTCAGAAGCTGATTCTTAGGGAGGTATGGAAGAATAGGGGAAGCATATCATGTTACTTCTTTCAAAGACTCTCTCAGCTTCCAAATAGCCTGGGGCTCTGCCACAAAGTCATTTTTTTAGTGAAGATGACTTTTTAATTGCTCTAAATTGATTTGATTTCCATGAACCTGTTCAATTAGGCCTTGAGCCTGTGCCATCTTTTAGCACTTAAAATATTGTGCAGCAAGAATTTTCAGTTAACACACATGATCTGAAGTACTACTTTTTTGTTTGTCTTGAGTCTGCCACCTGTTAGCTTCGGTCAGTGCCTCTGCTCTTGGAGACACTTTGATGATCATTCACGCTTTCTCTTCATGTTCATTTCATTTAGTTAGATGAGCTTTGTGGCAGTGTCTCCCTGCCTTCCCTCTGCCCACATCCCTGCAATGATCTCCCAGGTTGAGAACTTGAGCTTCAGAAAAATAGTAACTACTTCTTACTCTGTCAAAATTCATTTTTATCAGGCAATATTCTATCATAAATGGTGTAGTTGTTCAAGAAAGTTAATAAGGAAAGGTGATTAGGTGACCCTAATCCATAGCCACCTTCTTAAATTTTCACATCATCCTATGTTTGTCAGCTAATGATGTTCTGGCACACTTTGAGTAATGCTCACTGTACAAAAGAAATCCCTCTCCTTCATTGTTCATGTTTCAAAAACTTATTCGTATGTGTCCAAAGTTTTTTTGCATGGTCTTATTCTTTTGATTATTTTGGTAACAAAGCTGGGTCCTGGTATTTGATCAGAGTGACGGGTGTCTGCTGGATTATCACTGGGAGGAGTAAAATGCGCAAAATAAAAAAGAGAATCCAACACAATGATTCTATGATTCATCAAAGGGATGACAGCATCCACAATCATCACATTAGGGAAGCAACAGGGCACCTTTCTGTCTGTCCCCTTTGGTTTATGGTCCTGTTTTCTCCTAGGGTTTGAGTGTACAGATAAACTCCCTTGGTAATGAATTCTTTCTTGCTATCCAAATGCTCTCTTTCTACAAACCAGGTATCTTCTTACTTTTAAGAGAAATAACTTGGTGGCAGGGGGGAAGGGAAGGGAGGAGAAGGGAGAAGAAGGTGGGGAGAAAGACAGTCACTGTATTACATGGCCTAACATAGGCTGAATAACTTAGTAACTGTAGATACTGAATTTACTTTTTCCAGTTAAGTTTTCTTTCTGACATTATTCTGTTGCTTGTAACTTTCCTCAATAATACTTCACTAATATTCACCTTCCTTTTTTGCTAGGATAATTTACTTCCTCCCCCTCCCATCCCATTTTCATGTTGAATTCTGATACTCATAAGCTAAAATTGCATTCTGTTTGGGTATAGCAAGTAAACACCTCTCTAGCTGTCATGAATTTAAGTAAGCCATGTTCAGAATACTTTTCAGTAATCCTAGGATCATTTGGGTGGAAGGGACCTCACAAGGTAATCTAGCCCAACCTCCTGCTCAAAGTGGGGCCAGTATATGCCTTCTTCACTTCATTAGAGAATTTACATTAGTGAAACACAGGTGGATGAGTCTTTAGCCACCATACTTTGAGATCATCCATCAGCTAGTTTGTACAAGTTAAATTGTAAATTTTGCTGGCATGGTATGAATTGGTCACTGTTGACATCTTGTCTATGATCACAAATTTGTGCTGTCTCTGCATTCTGCTCAGTCTGACTGTGGGAGTAACAATGAATGTATTTGCAGGGCCTGTTCATTATCTGCCTCCTAACTTCCATCTTCTTTCTCTGTTTATAAAAAAGGAAAAGGATGTGGAATTTTCCTAGGGACCTTTGCACCTTGCATCTTCCTAACTGGAAAGTGAGGCTTCTAACACAACCCAACAAGCTGCACGTTTCTTCATCCAAAGGGGTTACTTCTATCTGCCTAGCATTCTGAGAGAAAGTTGTAAGGGAAGAAGAAAAACAATTTTATATGCAACGTGACACTCACCTCAGGCCAAAGGCCTTCTTAACATCGCCCTGAGGGTGGGATGGTGCGGCATAAAATGGAGACATATTTTACAGTTACTTAAGTCACTTTGCTCGTATCTTGGTTAGCTTATGGCACATACACGCTGTGAATCCACAAAGTAGCTACAAACATGACTACAGCAAACTTCTTCCTTGTGCTTCAGATCACTTTCATTTCTAGTGCAGTGTAGCCTAAGATACAGATATTTCTGAGGACCGTGAGTATGCTGCTAGGAGCAGAGGGCTGATAAACTGCTAATAGGCTGTGTGTCAAGAAGAGGATCTTACTAGAATTGTGTTAAAAACTTTTTAGGTTTTGGGGATGGAAAGGGGAATTGAAAAAGCAGCTTCCTCACACACCACTTCTATTTTTTTTTTTGCCAGAGATGTTTTGCAATGCCACTTTGTCTCCAAACTCCGTTCCACATGGAATGTGGAAGCTTTAAGGCAGAAAGAGAGATTTCATACGGTTTTACACTCTTTAATTGGCTGGATCTCCACTGTGTATTCAGCAGTATCTTTCTTCCTGAAATAGAGTGAGATGAAAGGCAAGACAAGCTCTTGCTCTGATATCTAAATAAAGAGTTTTTAAAACACGGAGAAATACCCTCAGCACCAGAGTACCATCGCTTCCTTCCCTCATTTGTTTTTTCCCATTTTGAATTGATAAGGCTTAGTGCAATCCAGTGTCACTTTGAAATTGGACCAGATCACCTCCAAAAGTTTCTTCCAATCTAAATTATTCTATCATTTTAAAAACAAACACACACACACACACAAAACCAATCCCCACCCCAATCCCCCGGTCTTAATCCTTTCTAGTAGTGGAAAGTAGATACTTTCTTATTATTCTTTTTGCTTTATGTTACTGCAAAATATTAATGCTTAGCCTAGAATTTTGGATACCTAGAATTTTTGCAAGGACCACAAGATGTGACTCTAGAAAGTAATCTAAGTCCAGAGCTTAGTGTGTCTTGAAGTCTGTCATTGGTGTGTTATATCTGAGATTCTAGTGAAAGCAGACTTGTTTGAAATGTGTGATAGCCATTGATTCCAACTCCTCATGCAATTCTCATACTGTGCAAAAGGGTCAGGCAAGCAGACCGGCAACTTCGATTGCAAGGCTGCTGTCTTCTTCTCCCTGACCTTTTTTTGTGAGCTGACATGAGTGTTAGAGGATTAAGTAAATCTGTAATTGTAACTTTGAGTGTGTGGGACCTGAATTACAAGCAGACTTTGGAGCACGTTCCTCTAGAATGTATGTACTATTAGTTGTTCTGACAGATGGAGAGTAGCTATGGGGATATTCCAGTGGATATAATTAGATTTCACGGGCCGTGATGAAGACAAAGAAAATATGGGGAAAATATTGGGGAAAGCTTATTATTTATTCAGTACATTATAGCATCCTAGAGAACTTAAAGCTTACATTGGTACTTGACGAAACAACAAAGTGGAGAGGTGGGGACTGAAGCAGAATGACAGCGAATCACTGAGATAATATTATGCGAGTTACAAAGGCGGGTGCAAAGTACATGTAATAAAATAAAACTGTCTTGGTTGACTCACTCTTTTATCGGCTACTAGGAAGAAGTGGGACTTTACGGGTGTTCAAAATCATGCTGAGAAGTATTTGAATCCAGTCTTCCAAACACCTCCAGGGTATCAGCTGGCTAACACTTCCCAGATTACCTCAGCCTGCCTCTACATTGGCATCTTATCCGAAATGAGTAATGCTGATTTGGAATCAACAGCAACAACAAAGGAACAGTGTTAAAAATGAAGATGATTCTCAGCCAGATTGCAGTTTGAAGCATCTGAAAAGGAAAGTATTCATCAAGCTTTCCAATGGCTGCCTTTACTACTAAATTGATCACTCTGTCTTCTGCCTTGCTTCTCAACAGAAGTGGTCACTATGTACCCTAAGTATGTACATCTTCAGGTATTCCTAAAAAGTGTGGTTTGACTTCCTTACTTTTATCTCTTGTGAGAGTTAAGGAGGAAAAAGTTTCTGGCATCAATATTTTCCATAAACAGAATTATTCTTTTGCCTAGGTCCTGGTTTCAAAACCTCTACATCACCTTCTCTTGCATCTAATATTTGCAGGAAGGAATCCTGTGTCTCAAAGGATGTAACTTCAAAAAGTGTATTGGCTCATTGAGAGCAAGGTATTTCCAGCCATGGGCCGCACTGTATAAGCAGCACAGTACTTCTGTTGTCTACTATTTTTGCTTTGAGATCAGTTTTATTTGTAGGTGTCTAAGTAGCAAATACTTCTAAAAGTACACATCTGGTGTAAGTAGCAGAAGAGAGGAATGGGGAAAAGCAGAATTTAAGTGTGTTCTCTAATCCCATAAATGACTTGCCTACAATTCCCCATTGCTAGGACCTAGTGCTCTCATTTTAGAGGACAAATGTGCAAATGCTACCATGCACAAACAGTGGTACTTAATATCCACTCTGTACAAATGTGACTGACTGTGTGAGACTAAAACAAATATAGCTTGAGCCTCTGCATGTGCAGGGCTTTTTCTTCCTATCCTACTAAAGAAAATCTGACCTGGGGAGTGAATTGAGAAGTTCTTTGTGTTTCTAATTCCTTGCTTGCTTTTCCTGTACCATATACTTTTTCTTCTGAAAGTTTATCTGAACTTCTATTCTGCTTGTGATCTTCATGCTGACGGATGATGATAGAATTGTGTAAAATATTGCCAAAAATTGTTAATACATGGTACATCATCTATCATCTAGGGTTTATATGTTCTAAAGCCATTGCTGTTCTTTATTTAAACATAATGTGAAATCATAGCTTTTTGAGAGCTATGAAATACTACCCACACCTTTTTCAATATCAAGGATGTAGTATGAGTCACTATTTCATTTAATTCAGCCAGTGACAGCTGTGTTCATGCAGCCTTAAAGCAGGCAGAGTGATGTTACACAGTCCTTGAACAAAGCACATTGTGGGAAGCGCCACAGAAAGCCTCAGTCGAGCGACTGGGCAGCCGTCTTGGAGGGCTTTGTTTGGGAAGTGGAAGAAAAACATTGGTTAAAGGAGAGGGCTTGTTCTGCTTTATTACCGCAGCCAGTTGATTTGGTTGAGTAACCAGAGACTAGAGTCTGAAAAGGAATTACACAAATGAAGTTGTAGGGTGATGTTTTGTTTAAACCCACTTTGCCTTGAAATTGTTTTTGTTGTACAACCCTTTTCCAGAACCACCTGTCTTTCCTTTTAGTCATTTCTACTGGGCGAGAGTGGTGCTGTGGAGGTAGTTACCTTACAAAGGTAAGGGAAAGCAGGGACTACTTTCTGTTCCTTTGCATTTAGGGGAGTCAGTGTTGTTCATAAGCAGGTCGTGCTTGGAAGTGACAGCTGTTCAGGCTCATGGTCTCCTCCTGCAACAGATAAGATGCTTAAAAGTATTAACTTCAGGCCTTTGGGCACAAGACTGATGACAACTGAGGAGGAACAGACCAAGTGTATGTCTATACCTGGGACACAGAGGCACCTGCAGGTATATCCCAAATGTGTAGCAAGGGGGAAGTGTGAGGGCGTAAGTGTATATGTAACCTCAGCAGACAAAAGGGTGATGTTTTTACTGCTTTCTGTTAAGGAATTGAGAGATTCTATGAGATGTTAAGAGGGACAGACAAGACCAAGGTTTCTCAGTCTCTGGTTTTGCCTGGTTCTTTTGCTCCCACACGAGATGTCTTTACTGGCTTGGTAGAATGACTGTGGTATTCGCACAGGCGTCACTAGCCAAAATCTCTAGGTCGCTGGAGAAATTGCCCATTGACTTCAACTGGCCACTGGGATGGCCGTGGACACAGAAGGTCTCACCTCACTGCTAAAGGAAATCTTGAGGTCTCGGGTAACACCCCAAACAGGGCACTAGTGGCTCAAGATAGGTGAGAAATCTTTTGATAATGGCTAAAATCCCCTGCAATGTGTATGTGTTATTTATAACGAAGACTTTTTAAACCCTACAAATTGACATATTTGGCTGCCTTGAAGATGATTCTGCTGAAAACACAGATTGTGTGATACAAAGATTTGCCTCATCGAACTTACAAATATCAAGTGTAGGAAAATCTGCTTTGCTCAGAATTTGTAATAATGCAGCATATGTTATTTTGTCACAGACTTTCATTTGAAAAGAGGAAATTGCTCTTAAATTTTTAGCATGGAGGGCCCATATATATGGATATCGGTTTGAGAAATAATTTCTCTTCTTGTACAAGTTTTTTAGCTACTTCCATGATTATGTCTTTGGGTTGCCTATTTCTATTACAGAGAATTCAGACGGGATATAACTCTGTTACAGCTGAACTATATTATACCTTTTTGTGGACTTTTTCTTGGTGAAAGAAATGGCTGAAGTTAAGCTTGTTTCATTTCCTGACTATCCTAACATGGATTAACTTTAACGTCTAAGACTTTTTTCCTATCTAGGAAGTCGTGCCATTTGCATTATTTTTGCTGGCTGAATCCATAGCTACTAGTTAGGTACAACATAGTTCTGCTGGCTAGTCTCTCCATGTAATCACTTTCTAGTGTCTTTAAAGTCTAAGTCAAGTTATCACAGACCTACTAATTACATTGTTTATGCTAACTAGACTATCTGACTGAAAAAGGTATACGTGCAAAGGCCCATGGTACAAATCTTTCAAAGTAAGCGTGTTCACAGTTTAATTGTATTGATGGTATGCAATACACAGCATTGTATGTATAGACTGGCAGACTCTCACAAAAGCTGCATACAGACCAGTCCTGATTTCACTGTCTTCTGTTCTTTTTAGCAGTTTCTGCAGAGCTTTTATATAAATCTTTCCTCCTGTTTTCTCACCCCCAAATAATTCTGAATTTTTCCACTCCACAAGTATTCCTTTCCACCTCCACTTTCCTCCCCTCCCCAACTCCCAGTGCTGTGGATGGAGCTGAAATTATCTTTGCTATTTTTATTTGATAACTTGAATCTGCAGTACATAGCACCTTATTTGACAAAACATCGCATTTGTGCACAAGCATCCAGAGTGATACCAGCAGAGATCTGAAAATAGTGTGTGCTTGCTAACATTTTTATTAATTGTTAAAATCTCTTCCCATTGCTCTCTCCCACCACCCATGATATTTATTAAGAAACAATCCTCTGATGTCTGAAACTCGGAAGTAATCCCTTAATGATTTTACTGCTGGATTCTTGTGCCAGTTTTAAATGGAGGACAAAGAAAAAATAGAAAAGAGCGCTCTATTGCAGGTCAAGGTTGCAGCCTCTCTAACTTTAGACCTCAGTTACTCACTTTATTTTCCTCCCCCTAGTTAGATGTAGAAAGCTTTGAGTTCTGCTTCGTGCAGTTTGATGGTTCCTTTTTATTGTGCAACTTTGCAATTCAGAAGGTTTTGTATCCACCCCTCCTTGCAGCTTTAACTTCGGTACTGCTGAATTAAACCAGCAGCCCAGGAAGAGGTTGCATGGATGCCATCACTGTTCTGTCCCTGGCTTAGGGGAAAGGAGTAAGAGAAAGAAGTTTGGGAAAGTTGTTCCAAATTTCAAGGCTAGCCCTGGCTCAAAGAGGAGTCAGAGCTGCTTCTAGGCTGTGCTAATTCATGCTGTAGAGACATAGTCCCAATTGATCTTGGTGCTGCCATAGATGTGAAGCATTCCTCTGCACACTTGAGTCTGATGGAGACCCCAGTAGGAAAAGCAGAGGGAGGCTCTGACGTGGCTTCCCTTTACTTCTAGGGGTTTGTGCTCCATCTGTTTCTATAATGCTTGCAGACCTCTTCCAAAACTGTATCCTACCTCAGCTCAACACTTTGAATCCAGGATGAAAACTGGAAAATATTTTGCAGTTTCTTTGAAGGATAAGAAATTGAGAACTAGGGTCCAAATGGCTCTGTTTTATTTAGGAGCTTGTTTACAGAACCTGAGCCATTTGCAGTGGCTTTAGTGGTAACACTCTTTTCAAATTCCGAACTGCTCTGTAACCAGCCAATCAATTCATGGGGAACAAAATGAAAGTAAAAACACAATAAACCTAATATATATTTTTTTAAAGTATCCAACTGAGAAAGCCCCAGAATCCAAAGTCTTGTGCTAGGCATTCCAGCAATCTATTTCCTGATTCACAGTGACAAAACACAGCCCTAATAAAGTACTGCCATGCAATTAGAGTCATCTCACAAAGACTAAACTGTTCTGCGCTCTGAGAAACACTGTGTTTATCTCATTAAGAGTTCTTGCCACTTTACAATTAATAAAAGCCAAAAGCTTCACCTCTGTAGCAGATGAAAAATAACTTGGGAGGAACACATGCAGTCATGTTGCCAGCCGAAGGCTCACCTGCATCCAGAGGGATGTCGGCAGCTCTAAAGCTGCCAGCACCTGTGCTGGATGCAAGGAATTATGTGACTGTGGCTTCGACCAGAGAATTTTAACTGTTTTGGCAGGACAGAAATGTTAGCAACTATAATCAAAAGAAGTTGTTTTTCCTTATCAAGAGTTTTAATTCAGAAATGTGTTTTCTCACCATTTTATCTAGAGTACTCTGTCTCCTTTTCACAACACTTTTACTTCCTTTTTGATGAAAGGCATTTAAAAACAGTGTGCAATATGCTAACCAAAATGTTCTGATAGTGTGGTGAGCACGGACTTTGATACTGGGTCACTCCCCTGGGCAACCTGCTAATACTCACCCATTTCTCCCTTTGCCATTGTAACCCAAAGCGGGTCTGCACTGATGGTGATTTCACCACAGATTTCACCCACTGCCGTTGGGTACTACGTTGCAGCATAGGACTGGACTTCATCTCTGCTACTGACTCTAGAGATACTTGGACCAAGTAACTAAACCTTGTCCTCAGCTTGTTTGTTTATGAAAGGAAGCAAATCAACCCAAATATAGTTGAGAGTGGTGAAGAACTCTCACTTTTGATTTGTTAATGCCTATTGCAAAGCATGAGCTTGTTCATGCTAGATGCAGGAGGATGCTGCCTCTGCTTGTAAAATGCTATGGTGCAACATGTGGTGTGTGCAGTTACCACAGTGAGCAAGGAGGAAAATAAGGTCTAGGATTGAAAATCCATGTAGTTTGCATAGACTGATCTGATTCAGAACTGGTTAATGGCAATAGACATCTTTCTAGTGATTTCTATGAGATCTAGATGAGAATTCAGCTGTCCACCATGAGACTTCTGAATCACTTAAATGAAAATGGTAACCCTAAAATTAATGTTAGGGTATCTGTGTGTCATAGTTTTGGATTTTTATGAACTACTTATCCTATTGTTCAAATACTCCTAAAAATTTGGTAAAGAGTACATGCACAAGACAACATCAAGCATAGTACTAAACTCTTGTTAATGGTGATCATTTGATTCTTTGAACATACACATTGAACAACAGTCAGTCAAGTGTTTGAATATTTCTCCCTCTTTCTGTACTGTGAGGAAGGATTAAGAACATATAGATGGATAAAATTTGTTCATTTTGATATGATTTCAAGTATGTATGTATAGCTTCCTCCTTGTTCCATTTGATCCAGCGAGCTGGGGCTTTGTTTGTTTCTAAAACATGAATTAGGCCATAGAGACAATTTCATGGCATTTTCAAAATGCAAAAGGATATTGCAGACAGGGCAATGTTGTCCTTAAACATCCTGGTAGACATGCCACCTCTTTCTGGAGATGAGATGTGAAATGTTGCATGAAGCCTTGTGTGTATGTGACCTGGAGGGGAATTATCTATTTTGCATGAGGAAACTGGAGATGTTTTAACAGGCTTTTGTTACAGTGATTGCAACAACAAAAACAAAACCAATCCCCACTAAATTGGTGATTTGCTGTGGTTCTTAATCCTGATCTATTTCTTTTCATAAATCCAAGGAATCTTGCAGAAAGAGGCTGAAATATCCCCCATGGAAGACATTAATTAGTATAATGAATGACATGACAAATACTTGACAGACCAAATGCTTATGTCTACTATCAATTCAAATCAGAGCCTGTCTTTAGATCATTTCATTTCCTGCTGGTACTCTATGTATACAAATAATTAGCACTTTGCAACGTCTTTTAGGTTTTTTGGTTACATTCTGAGTTAATTGGTAGTTTGTTTTGATGGCCACCATGATGCTATCTTTAGATACATGCTTATTTTTGTCGGAAGTGGAACCCTTCAAGGAAACTTCTCCAATACTGTTTTACCGTATATATAGTTAAAACATACTGCAGCCTTTGATTTTAAAGCTGTAGCAACACTTATTCTCAAGTACCAATACAGCAGAAGAGCTATAGCTGATAATCCAGTTCGTCCTTGCATAGCATCTAGGGAGTACAAGACGAGTTTTCTGGAAACTTTCATAGGCACATATTACCTTGGGTATTTCTCTGGGCTGAGCTACTCTGAAAACTGTTTCCCTCAGTTGCATTCTAGGTGCAAGAGGGGTAGTTCTTTCTCTTATATGTCATCTTCTCTGGCCTTTCTGTATGTTTGGATCCTTCCCACAAGACACTGCTGCTCCAGCAACCTTCGTGAGAAAAATCTTACTGTAGCTGTGGTGAAAGCATTAAGTTTTTTACTTTTATACTTGTCTGTGAAGATGAATGTCAGTAAAAATCTGCCCTTTAATTGGTCCTATGCTCCACTTAACTTACAGGAGTAATATAGATAATGAGTAAAGTATTTGGGCAGTTTTGCTTCCAAATTGGCTCTTCACAGAAACAGAAATTTTTAAACGTTCCTATTCATGGGTTCATCATTTCAGTGCATTCTTACAGAAGCTTTAAGGATAGTTTTACCATGTCAGAATTACTTTGTACTGTTTTCTTTTTTTTCTTAGCCACTTTTGTTAATTGATGGAAATATTTATTTTAAAGAAAACTTGTGCTTCTCTGTTTCACCATGTCTTGTGCTTGATCCCTTAATGGTGCTGTTATAATTTTGTAGCATCATTGTGGATAGTAATGAGCATTTAGAAAAAACAGCTCTTATGTCTTGCCTGTGTATTTGGTAATTTTTTTTTTCATTGTTCTGCAAGTAATATCCTCATTTTATATCCAGAGAAGCATAAGTCTGGGTTAGCTGAAGTAGCACTGTACCAAAGCCTCAGTTTTTTCTAACTTGCCCATGAGCACATATTAAACTGTTTTAAAATGTCCACACCAAGTTTTTCAATAGAACAAAAACATATTTTTAGATTCATTCAGTATCTACCATGATGAGTTACCATTCTGAAAAGCTTGCCGGTTTTTTCTGGTAGTAAAATGAATGATAAACCTTTGAAGAAATTCATCCTTAGTTATGTCCGCTAAAATCTTTCAGATTTAGATGATCAATTTAGCAAAGTATGATAAATAGTTAATCAAATCTACATGCGTTTCACTTCAATATTGAAGTGAAAATAGGAAATCTCTATCCAAGAGAAGATGCCTGGCTGTGTTCTGTTCATAAACAGCATCTCCAAGAGGTGTCAACAAATTAGCGTGGGAGTTAGCCAAAAGAGTTAACAGGAAGTTGCTGCCAGTAGTTGCCTTTTAGTATAATCTCACACTTCTCTATAACTGTTTCTGTGACAGGTGTACTTACTTGGTTTTCTCTTTTACTGTCTTTTTATTATAAGAGATGCTGCTGAATAGCTGTGAAATACATGGAAAGCCCAGATTTTAAATGTTTTAAGTACCGTGTAAAAGAGATTGTTGTAGTTGGTGGTATTTTAAGTGTAGGAATCCTCATGATTAGAGGATATTACTTATAATTCATGTGGCTAGATATGGTTTAGGCTCACCTTATACTATATGCTATATCAATAGTTAGAAGTATCTTTTCCCCAGAGTCTAGGATAGAAATGCAAGATAGATGAAGACACGTTTGAAGATGCAAAGAAAGTATTCTATAATAATGAATGGATTTAGCACATCTGTGGCCTAATATCCATGTTTAGTTGTGAATGTGTAGGAGACAGGTGAGGAATGAGCAATAATTTGTGCCTTTTTGTAACCACTGGAGTGAGGGTTTTAGGGAAGTCAGCAGAGATGGATAAGAATGTAATACTGTAATTATTAATAAGTTGTTTCCAACCTTCAGACATAGAATAGGGGAAAGGACACAGTAAGATTATTTTCATATTTACCAGGAGAGCAGTGAAAGTCAGAAACATGGGCTGAGAAGTTACATCCCTCCTTGCTTTGTATGAAATTGGAGATGAAAAATTGGGCAGGCATAAGTTGGGAAGGAGCTGACGGAAAACAAGAGGAATAAGTTTTCCAGTTGTTACAAGACCAAACCATAAAGCATGAATTTTCGCAAGGATAGGGAAGGTGACACGCAAAATAAATAGGTTAGAAAAACTGCCTTTCATTTGATATTCTCACTAAGAACACATGTTAAGACTGCTTCTCTGGGCAAGAGATATGGCTATTTGAATTGCTTACTTTACTGATCATGACTTTGGGGGCTTTGTTCTGGCAGCAGGAGATTCATTTTCTACTAGGCTGTTACTCCAGGTATGCTTAATTTGAGGTAGAATAAAGTTGTAGTTGTACCCTATAATAAAATGTTGTTTTATATTTAATTTGTTAGTTTCTAAAAAAAGATTGTGTTGCTTACACACAAAATTTTCAATTCAGCCTGCTTATAAAAATGGCATGGAAACTAGGTAGCTGCTAGGTCATCTTGATAATAAGTCTCATGTCTCAGTAGACTTGGAACCTCAGCAAATTTTCATTAACATGCAAAATGTCATTAATATTCCATACTTCCACAGAAGGCATAATGACATCCCAGTATACAGATACACATTCAGAGCTCATTTGCTGTAATTTCTCTAGTGCATATAATGTGTTCATATGCAAGAACAATCTGTAATTTTAAAGAGTAACACTTACTGTGAGCAGTAACAGTTTGAAAGACAATTGAAGTAGTTACATGAAGCACTACGTGAGACCCTAGGGAGCAAGAGTATCTCAGGACTAGGTTTGGGGAATGTATCAACTGTGTCAGGACAATTACCTTAAAAAAATTACTATTTAGAGTGCTCTCATTGGCTGCTGTGGCTTATTCTAGATTGATGGAATGAGCCTGAAATATTTTCAGTTTTCTATTGTTGTACACCATCGTTTAAGTAACCTCTGCAGTCTGACTTGTATTTCAGTGTGACAGCTTAAGTATCTGATGCATAATAGATTTTTAACTCTATAGACGTGTTTAAATATTAAAAACAGTCTCCAGAGACATCTTTTCCCTTTTTCTTTAGTTTCTCACCACACACTCCCATCTCTTCCCCCCCCCCCC